>NC_134356.1:511490148-511801398 GCF_048569485.1 Anomaloglossus baeobatrachus | reverse complement strand
AAGAGCATGACATTCCGGAGCTGTAGAGTGTGGGTGAAACACTGACTGAGGTAGGGCCTGCAAACCTTGGTGTGGGAAGGACGTGTTCCGTCCCTCGCTCAGACTGGGTCCCAGCTTCCACAATATTAACCCAGTGTGCCGTCAACGAGATGTAGCGGCCTTGCCCACAAGCACTTGTCCACGTGTCTGTGGTTAGGTGGACTTTGGGTGAAACAGCGTTGTTCAGGGCACGTGTGATGTTTTGTGACACGTGGTTATGCAACGCGGGGACGGCACACCGGGAGAAATAGTGGCGGCTGGGGACCGAGTAACGTGGGACAGCTGCCGCCATCAGGTCGCAGAATGCTTCTGTCTCCACCACCCTAAAAGGCAACATTTCCAGCGCAAGCAGTCGCGAAATGTTAGCATTTAGAACTGTGGCATGTGGGGTGTTGGCAGTGTATTTGCGCCTGCGTTCAAAGGTTTGCTGAATGGATAACTGAACGCTGCGCTGGGACAAGGACGTGCTTGATGATGGTGTTATTTCTGCGTAGGCAACTGCAGGTGCAGGACCGGAGGAGGCTTGTTCGCAGGCAGCATGGACAGGGGATTGGCTCGCATGCACAACCAGCGAATACGTAGCAGTGACATCAGCAAGCACTGCTCCTCGACTCTGTTGTACTTCCCACAAAGTCGGGTGCTTGGCTGACATGTGCCTGATCATGCTGGTGGTGGTCAGGCTGCTAGTTTTGGTACCCCTGCTGATGCTGGCACGGCAGGTGTTGCAAATGGCCTTTTTAGAATCATCTGGAGCCAACTTAAAAAACTGCCAGACTCGGGAAGACCTAACATTTGTACAGGCACCTTGTGTCGTGTTGTTGTTCCGGGGAACGGTTGCCTGACTTCGGCCTGGAGCCACCACCCTGCTTCTTACTGCCTGTTGGGATGCTACGCCTCCCTCCCCCGGTGCACTGCTGTCCTCGCTCTGCATATCCTCCTGCCAGGTTGGGTCAGTTACTGGATCATCCACCACGTCGTCTTCCTCTTCCGCACCCTGCTCCTCCTCCTGACTTCCTGACAATTGTGTCTCATCATCGTCCACCCCTTGTTGAGACACGTTGCCAACTTCGTGAGAACGTGGCTGCTCAAATATTTGGCCATCTGTACATACGATCTCCTCATGACCCACTTCAACATGAGCTGGCGAGAGGCCAGAATGTGCGAATGGAAACGTGAACAGCTCTTCCGAGTGTCCGTGGACGTGTACTCGGCCTGGTGGTAGGAAGGAGGATCAGGTTCTGAAATGTGCGGTGCAGTATCACGGCTACTGATACTTGACCGTGTGGAAGACAGAGTGTTTGTGGTGGTGCCAATCTGACTGGAAGCATTATCCGCTATCCAACTAACAACCTGTTGACAATGGTCTTGGTTCAAGAGCGGTGTACTGCTGCGGTCCCCAAGAATTTGGGACAGGACGTGCGAGCGACTAGATGTGGCCCTTTGTTGTGGCAAAATTAGAGCTTGCCCACGACCTCGGCCTCTGCCTGCACCACCATCACGTCCACTTCCTTGTTCGTTGCCAACGCCCTTGCGCATTTTGCAATGCTGTGCTGACGTGTATTCACTAGACTTGGGCGTTATATCAAAGTTTGTGCAAATCGTGCACCTGTACGCTGCCACCGACAGGCACACACGTGCGGTTTTTAAATGCAAGCACGGACGCACTAAGAACCTAACACAGGTTTTAGGAGCAAAAATTAATGACGAGAACTCTGACACTATCAGCCACTGCTGACTGACGTGTATTATACACTACACTTGTGCGTTATATAATAGTTTGGTAAAAACGCACACAAGTGCACCTGTACGCTGCCACCGACAGGCACACATGTGCGGTTTTTAAATGCAAGCACAGACGCACTAAGAACCTAACAGGTTTTTAGGAGCGACAATTGCTGAGAAGTCTGACACTATCAGGACTGTTTTAGACTGTGTACACCAGCCCCAGATATGATGAAGGCTGGTATACGGTCACCACTAGGAATGGCTATATACCCTGCCTGCCTGCCTGCCTGCCTGTATACTGCTACAATAGTCCTGACAAGGACTCTTTTGGTCACTAGCCTGTATTCCAACCTGGCTATACCCTGCCTGTATACAGCAACAATAGTCCTGAGAAGGACTCTGCTACTGTACTCCGACCTGGCTATACCCTGCCTGCCTGTATACAACTACAATAGTCCTGAGAAGGACTTTTGGTCACACTGTTTGCAGCCCTGCTACGGAAATAGCTATAAAGGGCCGCAAACCTTTCCCTGAAGCAGCGACCCTCTCCCTGCACTGACTGTCTGGATAGCTGTGAGCAGAGCACAGCGCGCCCGCCGGTATAAAGGCTCGGTCACGCTGTGCAGGCCGGCCAATCACTGCAATTCCACAACTAACAGGGCTGTGGCATTGCAGTGGTCTGCCAGCCAATCCCTGCATGAGGGCTGGCTCTCAAAAGAGCGCCAACATGCAGGGATGAAGACCACGAGTACAGCATGAGTATCGCGAGATTACTCGGTCCCCGCCGAGTAGCCCGAGTACAGTGATACTCGTGCGAGTACCGAGTAGTAACAAGCATGCTCGCTCGTCACTACTACATACTTGTCTGTCCTCACAGCACTCACAATACACCAAGTGAGTATTTGACGTTACAGTAATGAACCTGTTATGCTACTGCAAGTCTGCTTTTTTCTAAGTTTCATCCACATTATGAATACACTATATCTGGCCACAAACTACATTTTGATAGAGCGTGGACCGCTAAAGTGAAGTGACCACGTGATTGCATGTATACAAATTGCATATTTTTAATAACACCCTCTCCTCTCCCAACAACGGAAAATCCTCTGAGCAACCAGAGCACACAATGTGAGGATTTTTACGTCTGCAGTAACATAGTGGAACATAGTGCCAGGTGACTTGGATTTCAAGACCACACAACCACTTTAACTACAAACATTAGCTAGACTAGTACTTTTACACATGCAACGTTATTACATTTTAATATCGGGTTTCATGCTCTTCAACAATTTGTTGTTTATCCGGCTTCGGGATAGAAGCAATATTTGTTGGAAAATCTGGATGTTTGGAGGTCCAGGAGGTTTGAAGTTCCTGCTTCATAATTCGAATTACATCGTCCTGGATGTCTTGTTGAAAAGCTTGTGATGTTGGGTGATATAAATATTTTACAACCCATGCTTTGCGTGCTTTGGAAAATTCCACACGGTGTCTAACACTGACAGGGGACACACACTGTTCACACACAGCGTCGTTTTATTTAAGCGGTGTTTTTGTGCGTTTTTTTGCGTCAAAAAACCCCCAAAAAAAGCATACGTGGCAAACAACAGACGCGTTTTTACCGTGTTTGTGCGTTTTTTGCTCTGTGTTTTTATGCTTTTTTTTATCAGGGAAAGATTGTTGAAAGAAAATAAAAAAAAAACAAGTTCTGAAGTAATTTCCTTCTTCAATATGTTCTTCATTCTCCACTAGTGTATGCAGGAGAGCATACAGCTGCAGAACTACAGGGCTCACCATGCTCTATCCAGGACTGTATGCTGGAGGGAGAGGCAGGGGGAGCAGAACTACAAGGCTCAGCATCCTCCATTCACTAGTGCATGCATGAGAGCAGACAGCAGCTGCAGAACTACAAGGCTCAGCATCCTCCATTCACTAGTGTATGCATGAGAGCAGACAGCAGCTGCAGAACTACAAGGCTCAGCATCCTCCATTCACTAGTGTATGCAGGAGAGCAGACAGCAGCTGCAGAACTACAAGGCTCAGCATCCTCCATTCAGTAGTGTATGCAGGAGAGCAGACAGCAGCTGCAGAACTACAAGGCTCAGCATCCTCCATTCACTAGTGTATGCATGAGAGCAGACAGCAGCTGCAGAACTACAAGGCTCAGCATCCTCCATTCACTAGTGTATGCATGAGAGCAGACAGAAGCTGCAGAACTACAAGGCTCAGCATCCTCCATCCAGGACTGTATGCAGTTTTTTACCCAAAAAGAAAAAAAAAATGACATGGGCTTCGCCATATTTTTGTATGCTAGCCGGGTACAGTAGGCAGGTACGGGCTGCCCCCAACCCCTAGCTGCCTATTTGTACCCGGCTGGGAACCAAAAATATAGAGAAGCCCTTTTTTTTTTTTTATTTCATGAATTTCATGAAATAATTTTAAAAAAAAATGACGTGACCTTCGCCTAATTTTGGTGTCCAGCCGGGTACAACTAGGCAGCTGGGGATTGGAATCCACAGTGAAGGGTGCCCAAGCTTTCTGGACACCCCCACTGCAAATTGCAGTCCGCAGCCACCCCAGAAAATGGCGCTTTCATAGAAGCGCCATCTTCTGGCGCTGTATCCAACTCTTCCAGCTGCCCTGATGCCGGGTGGCTAGCCGGGTAATAATGGAGTTAGGGCTAGCTGTATATTATCAGCTAGCCCTAAGCCCGAAATTCATGGTGTCACGCCAATATTAGACATGGCCACCATGAATTTCTAGTAATGATAAAAAAAAACACAACACACAAAAATATTTTTATTAGAAATAAAACACAACACAATTAGTGACTCCATCTTTATTGAAATAAACCCCCCTCCGCAGTAATCCTGGGTTAGGGTCCCGCGCCGTCCAATCCGGATCCAATATCATCTGATCGGTTTGCTGGAAGGCAAAGTGATCAGATGATGTGTCAGGATCAAGTGCCTGAATCACATAACACATCAGCTGATTGTATAAAAGCCGATTATACAATCAGCTGATGCATCAGTGCAAAAAAAAAAAAAAAAAAAAAATACATACTCACTTATGTGCGATTGTCACTTGTGTGTGATTACCGGCAGCTCCCGCAGCGATCGATTGGACCGGAGTATGATCCTGTCCCATCGCTGCGGGAGGTGCCGGTAATCAGCTGATGAAGTCCCCTGACGGCAGGATCAGCTGATAGCCGGCCGGGCGCGAAAAAGCCGGCGAGACTACGATCAGCTGATGCGTCAGGTGACTGCATCAGGTGATCCACGGCCAGGTCCTGCAAGCTTCGTGCGTGCACCGGGGAGACTGCACACAGCCGAAGCGGCGGGACCGGGACAGGGGCTGGAAGCGGGCATGGCACCCGGACCCTGCAGACAGGTGAGTATGACATACACACACACATACACTCACACACTGTATACACACACACACTGTGTATACGCACACACACTGTATATACACACACATACACTGTATATACGCGCACACACTGTATATACACACACATACACACTCACTCCGCGTCCTGTCACCTGTGCTGCTGGTGGGAGTATATGATCACACTGCCGACACCGCCCGCTCTCCTGACAGCTGAGCACAGCTGGCGGGTGGACAGTGTGATCACATACTTGCGTGACAGGGGGGATTTCAGTGGAGGAAACCCCCCCTGTACTCCACACTGGAGCCCATACCTCCCACAGCTGAATGCTGGTAGCGCGCGCTCTGCCTTCACCGCTCCACTGGCGTCCTCCGGATCCTCCCCTCGATGCTGGGCTGTGACGTCAGGTAGTCACCGCCCACAGCCCAGTCAATCACTGTGAGTGGCGCCGGCATCCTGTGACGTACCCGTCCAGTTTGAGAGCCCGGAAATGCCGGGACGTCAGAGGATGCCGGCGGCCACAGCTCCAGGGGGTCATGTGACTGGCACTGAGCGTGCAGCATAGCGCCGCTCAGTGCCAGAAATGGAAACAGAAGCCAATGCAGAAGCTGCAGACAATGGTAAGTGAGAATCATTGGGGAAAAAAAAAAATGGGTGAACCACCCCTTTAAGTGCATTCTATTTGGGCATATAATAATTTGTCAATTGGATTTTATTAAAAAGTTTACAACGTTTGCCATCTATAGCAGCTGTACTGCACTGTCTACTGCTGGCAGCAGAAAATGGTAAAGATAATGTGGCCAACCCCATAATTATCACAGATATGTTGGGGACGATTTTATACCACTTACTATTATATCGGTATGATAGTTTCTTCTTCTCTTGTTACTGCAGCTTCCCACACAGACTGCACAGATCTCCATTCCATAAAATGGCTGTTGGTGAAGGAGCATGTGACCAAACCTGTCCTTCTATTTATTGGACAGATCTGGTCACATGCGCCTCCATCAGCAGCCATTTATGAAATGGAGATCTGTCCAGTGTGTGAGGAAAGGTGCTGTAACAAGAGCAGAAGAACCTGTCATAGCGATATAATAGTAAGTGCCACAAAATAATGTCCCCAACACATCTGTGAAAGTAAAGGTAATGTGGCCAACCCCGTGAGCTCATTCTGCAGCCAGCAAGAGACAGTATACTGTAATACAGAGACTATAGGAGGCAAACGCTACACAATTTTTAATGAAACCCAATAGCAAAAATTAGTTTTAGCCCTAAATGCATGCATTTAAGTAAGAAAAAAAAATGTCCACAAAGATTGAGAATCCCTTTAAGATTACAGCTTTTTACACATCTAAAGCCTGCTTTACACGTTGCAATTTCGCATACGATATCGCATGCGATTTGCAACGCCCCCATTGTATGTGCGGCACGTTCAATTTGTTGAACGTGCCGCACAAACGATTAAACCCCATCACACGTACTTACCTTCCATACGACCTCGATGTGGGGGGCGAACGTCCACTTCCTGGAGTGGGAGGGACGTTTGACGTCACAGCGACGTCACGCGGCAGCCGGCCAATAGAAGTGGAGGGGCGGAGCTGAGCGGGACGTAAACATCCCACCCACCTCCTTCCTTCCGCATTGTGGGCCGGGAGCGGCAGGAGGCAGGTGAGATCTGTTCATTGTTCCCGGGGTGTCACACACTGCGATGTGCGCAACCCCGGGTAAGATGAACAATCTGACGTTTAATTCGTCAGGAATGAACGACGTGCATGCGGTGAACGGTTTTTAGTTCAATCGCAATTGCACGTCGCTGTCACACGCTACAACATACCTTACGATGCCGGATGTGCGTCACTTACGACGTGACCCCGCCGACACATCGTAGGATATCTTGTAGCGTGCAAAGCGGGCTTAACAATGAGCTGAGCAATACTTGGAAAGATCTCTAAGACAATGTAAATGGCTAGTGTTACAGCAATACAGTCTTCTCTATCTATAGGCTGCTTTTGTCATTCCCTAGTGTTTGTCTTCCAAGTCAGCACCACTGAACCAAGGAGAAAAAGCTCTATAGCCAGAACAGCATTAGGACATTCCTCAATGTGATGTATATACTACATCCTTGGTGTCTCCTTTGTGATATATACAGCAGTCTCAGTGTCTCCTATGTGATGTGTATACAGCAGTCTCGGTGTGTCCTATGTGATATATATACCAGTGTCAGTGTATCCTATGTAATCTATATACAGCACTCTCAGTATCTCCTATATGATGTATATTCAGCAGTCTCTGTGTCTCCGATGTTATGTACCTAGCAGTCTCAGTGTTTCCTATGTGATTTATATACAGCAGTCTCTGTGTATCCTATGTGATGTATTCAGCAGTCTTGGTGTATCCTATGTTATTTATGTACAGCAGTCTTAGTTTCTTCTTTGTGATGTAAACTGCAGACTTCCCGCTGCCTGAGTTTTATAAACATCATGTAAGCAGTGATTGATTTTCCAAGTGTTGCAATGAAATATGCATCTGTCTTTGAAACAACTTATTGCTGTGAGGTGAGCAGTTCTTTACAAAACATATCATTGCAAAGAATCAACTTTGCTCCAAACCGAAGCAAACCTGCAAAAGACGTTGCAAGTAGCAACAAAATCAATACCACGTAACATCACAAATATCACCAAAGAAAAGCTATCACAGCCATCAAATTTGACCACATATACCAAAGTAAATTTTAAGTTGATAATTTTGTATGGCTTTTGAATAAGGTTATGAACATGTAAATGGCCCTTGGCAGGAACAAGGTTCCCCACTTCTGCTATAGAGGATACAGGTTTGGAATTTATATCATATACCCATGCACATGAGGGTCACAAAGGCCTCTCTACACATAAGAAAACTTTTTTATAAAATGTTCACATTTCCAATAGGACCTTTTAAGATCCATCTCTCCTTGTTGGTGGATGGTTCAAAGAAAAAGAGGTAATATTATTTAAATATTTAGTTACCCACTTTCCTGCTTCTAAAATATTTGAATGTATTTGTAAAAAGAGATATATAGCAAAAACCCTGTGCTAAAGAGGTCACTAAGCTTTGAGTACTGAGAAATGAAATATATATTTATTTTCTAAGTCATAGAATTAGGGGTCATGATCTGAATACTAAGGGAGGAGGAATCAGGGGAAATAAAAAGAACTATTACATTGGAAACAAAGATATGAAAGAAATGTAGTAGTCCCAGGGTTTCAGAATTTAATATAGGCAATTCATCTGAATCCTAGGAAGGCATAAAGTTTCCATGGTTGTAAAAAGGTCAATATTTAAATGGCCTCTGGTGGGAGCAAAACAAGTTAAATGAATATCTTTAATAAAAAGCAACAATGTAAGCAGAAAAGTTTTCATTCCGTAGGTGGTCGGCAGATAATCCTATGTTTAATTGTGTTCATTCAAATTTGTAAATTGCAAAAATATTTTAAGATTTAGCTATGCAGACAGAGGGAATAGAAGCATTCCAGCAAGAGCAGTAATCGGTGCGTGTGTGTGTGTGTGTGTGTGTGTGTGTGTGTATATATATATATATATATATATATATATATATATATATATTACCGGCAATCTGTAAAAACAAGCATTCTATAGAATACCTAGACAATGTATACAATGCCGGAAATGGGTCGTCAAAGTATGAATTACATCAGATGTTCAAACATTTCCTAGTCATTCTATAGAATACCTAAATGACAAACAGGCGGAGTGTAGAATACTACAGGGGTGATCTGTCCAAAAGTAGGTGGATAGAGCAGGCAGCAGCAGATCTGTGAAACTGGCTCAGTTGCCCTTAGCATTAGCAACCAATCAGATTCCACCTTTCATTTTCCAAAGAATCTGTGAGGAATGAAAAGTGGAATCTGATTGGTTGCTAAGGGCAACTGAGCCAGTTTCACACATCTGCTGCCTGTCCACCTACTACTTTTGGACGGACCACCCTGTATGCTTTCTGGAATGAAGTAGTGTGCTTGCTGTGCCGTAGCAGCAAACTTGAGGTGTATGTGCAAGACTAAGTGCCAAACTAACAAATGACTTATTTTATGTAATGGCTAACTTTTCCAATCTGGGCACCTAGACATTTTATGTAATGGCTAACTTTTCCAATCTGGGCAAATGGCATTATATCAGACTTTGCCTGAGCAGTTCTTGTCATTCTTTATAATACCTAGACATTTTATGTAATGCCTAGGAAAAGTATAGAACAATGCAGATATTTCATACCTTGCCTGAAAACAACAGGGATTGTATATATTGCCTAGTATTCTATAGAGTGCCGGGTTTTCCTACATTGCCTGTAACATATATACTGTATATATATCACACAATACACTGTGTGCAGAATTATTAGGCAAATGAGTATTTTGATCACATGAACATTTTTAAACATGTTGTCCTACTCAGGTGATGTGCATCTCTGTAGTGAGGAGGGGTGTGGTGTAATGATATCAACACCCTATACAGTGGTACCTCGCTTAACGAGTAACCCACATAACGAGAATTTCGCTATACAAGCAAAGCTTTCTGTAAATTTGTAACCCGCTTTACGAGAAAGCTTTGCTGTACGAGCGAAATTCTCACCTCACACACTTCCGGTTTCGTCCATCCACCACACTCTGACCCGCACTTGCAGTCCACACAAGCACACACATGTACGCACAAACACACACAAACACACACGCATGCACACACATACAGTATTAAATACTGTATGTGTGTGCATGCGTGTGTGTTTGTGTGTGTTTGTGCGTACATGTGTGTGCTTGTGTGGTATGCTCACCTTACCTTCCGTTCCACCGCCGGTCTCATGGATCTTGTAGTTCCCGGGTACATCGCGACGTCCTCGCGGCGAACTACAAGACCCAGGAGGCCGGCGGTGGAACGGAAGGTAAGGTGAGCATATAACATAGTGTCCCTTACGTTTCATCACCGGCCTCCTGGGTGCTGTAGTGCGCCGCTCCACTCCGTTCCACGCTGGGATTCTGCCTCCATAGCGACGAGGGAGGAACTTCCTGTCACCGCTGCTGAATGGCAGAGCGCTGGCCAATCAGAGGCAAGCAGCTCTGCCTTGACGTCAGCGCTCTTGCAGGGAAGTTCCTGCCTCGTCGTTATGGAAACGCGATACACGGCTCGGCCCCGTACTGGTGAACAGCAAGTCCAAGGATACCGGCGATGGAGCGGAATGTAAGGTGAGCATGTAGTATGTGCGTGTGCATGTGTGTTTGTGTGAGTTTGTGTGTGTTTGTACATGTTTGTGTGTGTTTGTGCATGTGTGGAAAGACAGAATAGGGGACCAGGATGGGACATTTAACCCGTTGTGGAACGGATCGTCAGCACTGCAATGATTTCCTATGGGAAATCTTGCTTTGCTGAATGAGTACCTTGTTTAACAAGCACAGTCCCAGAACGGATTGTTCTCGTTAAGCAAGGTACCACTGTATAAGGTGTGCTTAGTTATTAGGAAACTTCCTTTCCTTTGGCAAAAAAGATCAGAAGAGAGATTTGACGGCCTCTGAAAAGTCCAGAATTGAGAGATGTCTTGCAGAGGGATGCAGCAGTCTTGAAATTGCCAACGTTTTGAAGCGTGATCACCGAACAATCAAGCATTTTATGGCAAATAGCCAACATGGTCGCAAGAAGCGTGTTAGGCAAACAAGGCGCAAAATAACTGCCCATAAATTGAGGAAAATCAAGCGTGAAGCTGCCAAGATGCCATTTGCCACCAGTTTGGCTATATTTCAGAGCTGCAACGTTACTGGAGTATCAAAAAGCACAAGGTGTGCCATACTCAGGGACATGGCCAAGGTATGGAAGGCTGAAAAATGACCACCTGTGAACAAGAAACATAAGCTAAAACGTCAAGACTGGGCCAAGAAATGTCTTAAGACTGATTTTTCAAAGGTTTTATGGACTGATGAAATGAGGATGACTCTTGATGGGCCAGATAGATGAGCCAGAGGCAGAGAGCTCCACTCCGACTCAGACACCTGCAAGGTGGAGGTGGGGCACTGGTATGGGCTGGTATCATCAAAGATGAACTTGTGGGACCTTTTCGGGTTGAGGATGGAGTGAAGCTCAACTCCCAGACCTACTGCCAGTTTCTGGAAGACAGTAATAAATGATTAGTGTGCACACAACCAGGTGTTACATGAGGTGCTGGTAGACGGGATAAGGATTCCCTTGTAGTATATAGTAAGAAGTTCACCGCACTCTCCAGAAAATTTTCATGCAAATCGTGAATTTATTCAATTAGACAGTTGGTGGACAGTAGAGGGCAAGGGGATTAGCGACAACTTCTGGAAGACAACTTGGTACAGGAAGAAGTCGGTATCGTTCAAGAACAACATGATTTTCATGCAAGACAATGCTCTATCACATGCATCCAACTACTCCACAGTATGGCTGGCCAGTAAAGGTCTAAAAGATGACAAAATAATGACATGGCCCCCTTGTTCATCACCTGATCTGAACCCCATAGAGAACCTGTGGTTCCTCATAAAATGTAAGATCTACAGGGAGGGAAAATAGTACACCTCTCGGAACAGTGTCTGGGAGGCTGTGGTGGCTGCTGCATGCAATGTTGATCGTAAACAGATCAAGCAACTGACAGAATCTATGGATGGTAGGCTGTTGTGTGTCATCATAAAGAACGGTGGCTATATTGGTCACTAATTTTTTGGGTTTTGTTTTTGCATGTCAGAAATGTTTAGTTCTAAATTTTGTGCAGTTATGTTGGTTTACCTGGTGAAAATAAACAAGTGAGATGGGAAAATATTTAGTTTTTATTAAGTTGCCTAATAATTCTGCACAGTAATAGTTACTGGCACAAACAGATATCCTCCTAAGATAGCCATATCTAAAAAAAAAACACTCCAACTTCCAAACATATTAAGCTTTGATATTTATCTTTTGGGTTGATTGAGAACATAGCTGTTGATCAATAATAAAAAAATCCTCTAAAATACAACTTGCCTAATAATTCTGCACACAGTGTATATCACAAACGTGAGTACACTCCTCACAGTTTTGTAAATATTTTACTATATCTTTTTATGGGACAACACTGAAGATATGACACTTTGATACAATATAGTCAGTGTACAGTTTGTATAACTGTGATGTAAATTTGGTGCCCTCTAAATAACTCCACACGCAGTTATTAATTGCATATTATATACACACATATATGTATATATATATATATATATATATATATATATATATGTGTGTATATATGTGGTAAATGGTCGCTATATGTCGCAGTGGAGAAGGTCGCTGCGATATTAAACTGAAGAGGTTGCTATGGGACTAGTAGTTCCTCAAAGGCTTGTTTCTGCATATAAGGGTCAGGTTCCCTTTAATAATGCCTGTGTGCTGTGCAGGTCTGGAGAATCACAGACCTCCACCTGTGGGTGTGTCCAGTCTGATTTAGGAGACTCAGTGTGTGTTCTGCAGAGTGTGAGAGAAGAGCAGGGAGCTCTGGATGTATCAGCCTGTGTGGAGGCTGAACACAGGGTTCTGGAATTGAGTCTGAGGTGAGTGCAGCCAGGCTGCAGGCCCGAACCACTCCTGGAGGAGAGACAGACAGGGGTATGCAGAGGGACCTGGGTGCTGGAAGGAACCTCGGCTATAGGTGTATGCTGGCAGGTGCCAGAGAGTGGGGAAAGTTGCTAAACTTCCACTATGGACTTGTAATGGACTGGATGCCCATGGTACGTGGATTGTTTATGTTTCAGAGCAGTTTATGCTGGGAGTGTTTTAAATAAACTGCTGGAATGTTTATAAAGAGACTGTAGATGTGTTGCTGAAGCTATCTCACCCCGCTGCAAGCGAGTTGAACCCCCAGGTTGCGGGGTGCAACCTTACAATATATATATATATCTATATATATATTTAGTTATTTTTTTTATTTTATTACACGGACATTACACACAAATGATTCTGGAACTGACCTGTATTCTTAATAGTTGTCACTGGGTGTGATATGGTAACTTGGAGTAGGGGCACCCAGACTGGCCCTCAGACCAGTGACCCTAAGTTGCCCTTATCCCAGAGTTATGCCAGATGATGGCAAGGTCTGGACTGCCAGTGTAGCATTGACTCCAGAGGAGCCTTGGTCTAACACCCACCTCCCCCACCCCCAGGGAGGGTTGAAACAAGTCTGCTTTATCTGTGCTGGGCATTAATATATGGGATACTCATTTCCATTTTTTTAAATTATTTATTTATTTTTAAACTCCATTAGGGGACCCTGACAGCCTCTGTGAGGGCAACCGATCAGAGACGTTGGCTCGCCGACAGTCTGACTGCAACCAATTATATGCTGTCACAGGCGAGCGAAGGCGAAGTGGGCGAGGGAAGCAGTGAATATGAATATGATGTAATCAGCTGTCCCGGAAACTGTGTGACAGCCTCAAACACTTCCCACCTGCTCATCCTACAGCACCATTATCCTAGTCATAATAACGTAGTAGAAAAGCATTAGAGCAATCACAAACATTTATCGAACAAATGCCAAATTTTCCTGATTTTGAGAAAAATGTTCTGGAATCCGAATCATCATCCAAATGTGCCGAATTTGAGATTTGTAAACTTTCTCGAACAAATTTACTCATCTTTATTGCTGACAGCAGGTGGTCTGCTGAAGACCTTCATGCTTGGCATATCAAAATATAAAATTAACATAATTGGTAAACACTGTAAACAAAAAAATATTTAAGAAGGCCAAAATTGTGTTTTTTTTGGTCACTGCAATACCACAAGAAAATGCTATGACAAGCAATCAAAATGTCATATCTATCCCAAAATATTATCAATAATAAAAAAAGAATCCATCACCCAGCTCCATTAACCAAAAAATGAAAATGTTATGAATCTTCAAAAATAGTGACACAATCCCCCAAAGTTTTTCTTTCAAACTTCTGGGGTTTTTTTTTTTCATTACTAAAAAAACTGGGCATGTTTTGTATCGCTGTCATTGTACTGATGAAAAGAATCATAAAAAACAAAAACAATTCCCCCTTGCCTTGCTAGCCAGGTACAGCAGGCACCTACGGGCTGCCCCCAACCCCCAGCTGCTTATTTGTACCCGGCTGGGAGCCAAAAATATAGGGAAGCCCGTTTTTTTTAATTATTTCACTTATTTCATGAAATAATTAAAAAATAAATGACGTGGGCTTCGCCATATTTTTGTGTCCAGCCAGGTACAACTAGGCAGCTGGGGATTGGAATCCACAGCACAGGTTGGCCTGAGCTTTCTGGACCCCTCTGCTGCGAATTGCTGTCCGCAGCCGCCCCAGAAAATAAATGGCGCTTTCATAGAAGCGCCATCTTCTGGCGCTGTATCCATCTTCTCCAGCTGCCCTGGTGATGGGTGGCTCGCTGGGTAATAATGGGGTTGGGGCTAGCTGTATATTATCAACTGGCCCTAAGCCCGAAATTCATGGTGTCACGCCAATATTAGACATGGCCACCATGAATTTCTAGTACCGATAAAAAAAAACACAACACAGAAAAATATTTTTATTATAAATAAAACACAACACAATTAGTGACTCCATCTTTATTGAAATAAAAAAAACCCCGCCGTCCAATCCGGATCCAATATCATCTGATCGGTTTGCTGGAAGGCAAAGCGATCAGATGATGTGTCAGGTTCAAGGGCCTGAATCACATGACACAGCAGCTGATTGTATAAACGGCTTTTATACAATCAGCTGATGCATCAGTGCAAAAAAAAAAAATACAAAATACACACTTCATTGCAGACTCCTGTCCGACAGCATCAGTTGATAGTTTAGCCGGCTGGGTGGTAAGAAGCCAGCCACACCGCTCGACTTACAGTGTCAGCTGATTCCGTCAGGTGACCGCTCAGCTGATTACAGCCAGGTCTGAGAAAGAGAAAGAAGAGAGAGAGAGAAGATAGAGAAAAGAGAGAGAGGAGAGAGAGAGAAAAGAGAGAGAGAGGAGAGGAGAGAGAGAGAAAAGAGAGAGAGGAGAGAGAGAAAGAGAGAGAAAGAAAGGAGATAGAGAAAAAAGAGAGAGAAAGGAGAGAGAGAGAAAGGGAGAGAGAAAGAGAGAGAGAAAGAGAGAGAGAGAGGGAGAGAGAGAGAAAGGGAGAGAGAGAGAAAGGAGAGAGAGAGAAAGAGAGAAAGAGAGAGAAAGAGAGAGGAGAGAGCAATGTAGCCTCATTCCGGGAACTGCTCCGATTTTAGAGGTGTGTCCCGTGGCTCACAGCTGATGTCTGGCTCCTCCCCTCAGTGCATAATTAAATTATAATTATATATATATATTAAAAATATATTATAAATTAAAAATAAAAAAGTTCTTTACCAGGACTAGAACTCGCAACCTAATGCTTATTAGGTGAGCGCTCTATCCACTCAGCTACTGACTTTATTGATAAAGATAGGCAGTAATTTGGTAATCTTAAAGCCTGCCGCACGATTCACTTCATTGCTTCGTGGAGCTGATACAGAGCACTCGTGTTCTGTAGCAGAGCTGACAATGTCGTGTGGATTACGTTGGACCTGGATTTTAATAAAATGGTGAAACAGGGTTGCTTTTTGTCTTTTATTCCAAATAAAGGATTTTTCGGTGTGTGTGTTTATTTACTTTCACGTTGATCATGGAAGATGTCTCGGGGACACGCCTGGCATGATTAACTCTTTATTACCTCGATTGCCACCGCACCAAGGCAATTCGGGATGAGCTGAGTAGAGTTCCCCCTGGACTGTCGCATCTAATGGATGCGGCTATTCCGGGCAGCTGCTGGGTGATATTGTTAGGGTGGAGGGCTCCCCATACCGTGGCGCTCTCCATCCTGACAATACCAGCCTCCAGTTGTGTGGGTTTATCCTGGCTGGTATCAAATATGGGGGAACCACATTTTTTTTATATTTATTTATTTATTTATTTATTTATTTTACTGTACGATATAATTAAAAATAAAAAAAAATTAAATTCTTCACCGGGATGGCTGAGACTAGAACTCGTGACCTAATGCTTCATAGGCGAGCTCTCTATACACTGAACTATTGCCTCTATTGATAAAGATAGGCAGATTTTGTAATCTCGAAGCCTGCAGTGCTGACTGAAGTCTCTGCTGACAGCGCTATTCACTGCATTGCTACGTGGACCTGATGCAGCGTGATGGTGTTGTACGGTGCTGCTACATCTTCAGGGAGCAGAGCTGACAGTGTCGTGTGGATTACGTCGGACCTGGAGTGGTATTTGGGGATTAATAAAGGCGTGAAACAGGGTGGCTTTTGGTCTTTTATTCCAAATAAAGGATTTTTCGGTGTGTGTTTATTTACGTTCACTTTCAGGTTGATCATAGAAGGTGACTCGGGGAGACGCCTGGCATGATTAACCTCTTATTACCTCGATTGCCACCGCACCAGGGCAATTCGGGATGAGCTGGGTAGAGTCCCCCGGGACTGTCGCATCTAATGGATTCGGCAATTCCGGGCGGCTGCTGGGTGATATTGTTAGGGTGGTGGGCTCCCCATACCGTGACGCTCTCCATCCTGACAATACCAGCCTCCAGCCGTGTGGCTTTATCCTGGCTGGTATCAAATATGGGGGAAACGCATATTTTTTTTTTATTATTATTTATTTATTTATTTTACTGCACGATATAGATCCGCCTGCCGGCGGCTGTGATTGGTTGCAGTGAGACAGCTGTCACTCAGCTTGAGGACGTGTCTGACTGCAACCAATCATGGGCGCCAGTGGGCTGGGAAAGCACGGAATAACTAATTGACTAATGAAGCGGCAGCCATTTTCTAAAGAGGAAAAGACGCCGCAGATTTGTGACAGACGTCGAGCGAGATGCCCGTGATCGGTGAGAAGGAAAGAGAGAGGGAATGTGCTGGGGATGCAGGACGCATGCAGATAGCAACATGTGCACATAGCCTTACTGTGAAAAGCCACATTTATGGTGATCGAACCGTTCTCGAACGTAACTCAAACCGTCGAGCTTTTAGCAAAAAGCTCGAGTTCGATCTCGAGCACACCCCAAAATCACTCGAAAATGAAATTGGCGAACCTCGAACATCGCTCAACTCTAGTTATAACATGCAATTTTTTTTAATTCTTTTTAATGTGATATCTTAGGACAAATCTTTCCCAAGATACTATACATCAATTTGCTCATTTCCTTGCTGTATAACCTGCTCCTGCTGTCTACATATCGGACTGCATGTTCATTGTGACAGTTCCTTTTAAGATGCATGATAATTTCTATAAATTTAGCTCAAATCTTGCCTCCAACCCTCTGCTCTTTAGCATAACACAGGCAATTATTAGTCAACGTGGGCCAATATATCTATATTATGTCATTGAAATTATATAAATAAATAATAAATAATTATCAAGAAATATGTGCTTCAATGGTAGGGAATGAAGACATCTTCCTCCTTTGAGACTGAAAATACCAGTGATGGATATCAATATACATCACCAGAATTAAAGTAGTCTAGTAACACATTTCAGTCTCTACAGGAGCTTGGAGAATCAGATGTGTCACCAGCACCATGTGGCATCTGCTCAGCAGCTTGAACATGCTCAGAAGGACACCTTCATGAACAACTACAAATTGGAAAGTTTGCCAATAATTAGGAACATAAAATAGATTTAGACACAAAAAATAATTTTATCTGGCTTGTTACAAACATTTTTGCTTATGTCAAACAGTCTGGAATCCCCTACAAATAGACTTAGCAAGACATTGTCTGATGGTCAAGAAGAGCATCAGTAATTGCCAACCATATGACTCCCGAAATAAGTAATATTTTATCTTTCTGTAAATCCTATACTTTGGCCATTCTATTATACTCCATTGGTACTTGTTTCTATAGGAAGGAACTGTCATTAACCCATAAACCACCAGCCCCTGTACGTGTATGGTGCTCATTTGCAGAGGATAAATGGAGAAGACTCAGGAGTAGCAATGGACGAACCTGCAGATATCCGGAATTGGCGGGTCCAACCAGATTTTTTAAACAAACCCGATTCGGGCCCAGAACTAATTACAGATATCTGGCCGGATGTCTATCCCCATATAAGTCTATGGGGACCCAAATCATACTCTTAAAAATGGTGGTAGAAGGATTAGGGAGATTAGAGCAGGCACGTTATACTTATCAGACTCCGCATGGCTATAACGCTACTTCTGGGGCCGCTCATTAACCTTATGCATATGCACTGGTTCCCCAGCCCACCGGCAGTCTTGGCGTCTGTGATTAGTTGCAGTCATACTACGCCCGCACCCATAGGGACAGCAAATTAACAAATGTGCTGCTGGATATTATAAATAGGGTCAATTATAGTATCGCTGAATCAACCCATAGGTAAAATATCCTAAAGACAAGTGATTGGAAATAGAGACAAAATTTGTCAGCTTCCCCCTCCTCCATGTTTGCAATGTGTTACCTTTAGAGTGACAATGTAAGTTTATTGTTTGCACAAGTTATAGAAAAGATTAGCAGTTGGGTCTAAATTCTGATCTTTCAGCTTAATTGTATGAGAACAATAAAATCTATCATTAGTTATGAATTTCAAGCAAAAGTTCCACTCTATAGTAACTAGTGATGGGTGGGCGATCCTCCCGATGGTCGAGATCGGGAGCCTCGCCCGATCATTTTGTAAAGATCAGGATCAAGATAATACGATCTTGCATCCTATCACCGATCTCAGGCTTTACAGTTATGTGATGGGGCGGGGGGCTGTAAAATAAAGAATATAGTTATTAATAAACATTGTCATTTTACTTACAGGTCCCGCAACGCATCCTGCAGACTCTGTTTCCCTGCCACTTCTGCTTCCGAGTCCGATCATTGCTTTGTCCTCCCGGCAACCAGCACTGACTAAAGGACCTTCCGTGATATCATGGCCATGTGACCAGTCAGGTGTGAATGTTGTATTACCTCATTGGTTACAGACTGGTCATATGACTATGATGTCATCTAAGGTCCAGTCTTGTTAAATGAACTTTGATTGTCACTGTGCGAGTGTTGCATCGCATTATGTTACACACTCTCCCGACAGGAGTGGTTGGCTGCATGTATTTCAATACAGCTGAACGCTCCTGTCCTGAGAGCGTCAGGCTTTGCGGGGTGATGCAATGTGAGACTCAAGTACAATCATACCCTCACTGTCAGCCTGCTTCTTGCACTGTACAGAGTGATGTACCAGAGCTGACAATGCTCTCTCTGCTTCTCACTTTGTATAGGGATTCAAAGAAGAGAACGAGAAGGGGTTCATTAGCCAAATGAAGATGTAGAGTTGTTGATAAATTGATATCTTTTTTTATTTCATAGGTCTACGCGTTTCGAGTTCTCACTTTGTATAGACTGTGTCTTTACAGAGTGGTGAAGCAGAGTTGACATTGCTGTACTGGTGGATTACATTGGACTAAGTATTCTTTTTATAATAAAGATGGAGTCTCTAAATTTTTTTTTGTTTTATTTCTAATAAAAAAAAATATTTTCTCTGTCTTGTGTTTTTTTTTTACTGTTTACTAGAAATTTATGGTGGCTATGTCTAATTTGGTGTGACACCATGAATTTTGGGCTTAGTACTATGTGAGAATAGAAATCTGGTATTAACCCCTTTATTACCCAGCGTGCTACCGCCACCAGGGCCACTGGGCAAGCCGAGTAAAACACCTGGAAATGGCGCTAAGAAACAATGCACCATTTCCAGGGGTAGCTGCGGGCTGTGGAGAATCCCAGCCCCCAGCTGCCTGGCTTTACCTGACTGACGATCAAAATACGGCGGGAGCCCACGCATTGTTTTTTTTTAATAATTGTTTTAAATAATTAAAAATACATGAATGGTTTTCCCTGTATTTTGATCACCAGTCAAGGTAATGCCAGGCAGATGGAGGTGGCAGCCCGCAGCCATCCGTTTTATCTGCGCTGAGAATCAAAAATACCACGGAGTGCTACGTCATTTTTTTAAATTATTTATTTTTATACAACTATATATTGTGTACATTATGTATACATATATACACAGCTCTGGTAAAAATTAAGAGACCTCTGCAAAATTTTCAGTTTTTCTGATTTTTCTCCTTACAGGTATATTTTTGAGTATAATAGAAATAGTTGTTTTATCCTATAAAGTAGTATTTTCAGAAAATAATTACAACATTTTTTGCTTGGAAATTCGGAGACATGTTGTCAGTAGTTTATAGCATAAAACAACAATTTACATTTTACTCAAAAATATACCTGTAAAGAGAAAAATCAGAAAAAATAAAAAATTTGCAGTGGTCTCTTAATTGTTACCAGAGCTGTGTATATATGTATATATATATATATATATATATATATATATATATATATATATATATATATATATATAATGTACACAATATATAGTTGTGTAAAAATAAATAATTAAAAAAATGATATAGCGCTCTGCGGTATTTTGGATTCTCAGCACAGATAAAGCAGACGGCTATGGGCTGCCACCCCCGTCTGCCTGGCTTTACCTTGACTAGCAATCAAAATACAGGGAAACCCATTCATTTTTTTTTTTTACTTATTTAAAAAAATAATTAAAAAAAAAATGCGTGGGCTCCTGCCATATTTTGATCACCAGTCAGGTAAAGCCAGACAGCTGGAGGCTGGGATTCTCCACAGCCCTGAGCCGCCCTTGGAAATGGCGCATTGTTTCTTAGCGCCATTTCCAGGTGTTTTACCCAGCTAGTGCAGTGACCCTGGTGGCGGTGGCACGCTGGGTAATAAAGAGGTTATTACCAGCTTTGTAATCTCAGATGGTACTAAGCCCGAAATTCATGGTGTCACGCCAAATTATATATGGTCGCCATGAATTTCTAGTAAACAGTAAAAAAAGACACAACACGTAGAATTTTTTTTTTATTAGAAATACAACAAAAAAATTAGAGACTCCATCTTTATTATAAAAAAAATCCTTAGCCTGACGTAATCCACAGGGACAGCAATGTTAGCTCTGCTTCATCACTCTGTTAAAACAAGCACCTCTACAGAGAGAGAAGCAGAGAGAGCATTGTCAGCTCTGCTACATCACTCTGTACAGAGCAACAAGCAAGCTAACAGTGAGGGTATGATTTCACCTTCCTGATTCCAGGACCTTCAATGACGCAAGGAAAAAAAAAAATGCACGGTTTCGCTGCGCTGCTCAGAAAGGTAGTGATAAGGTTATTTGGGATGTAGATTTATTAATTATTTACATGCCACTACGCGTTTCGGGGGTACAACCTCCCCCTTCCTCAGGTAGCAGTAAAATGCAGGAAAATCAAATCTTAAATACACAAACTGAATGAAGAGAAAAAAAAAAAAAAAAGAGAATCCTTATTCCCTTAATCAGATTGAATCCCCATCGGGGTGGGATCATTCAGACAATTAGTTGATTAGGAAGGCTCTCCCCTAGAAGATACCGATCTTTTGCATTCATAAAAAAACAATGGTATATACGGGTTTACAAAAAACACCAATACATAATGAAATAAAATGTTCATTAAAAACATTGATAATAGACAATAAATGTGTATTTTGCCTCCATTTGGTGCAATGCATGTGTGATGCCATATTGGCAATATGGGGAGTGACTAAAAAACAGGAAGGTTACTGTTAGTTAAAAAAGTGATGATATAAAATCAATATAGAGACCCAACTGATTTTCCATGTGAATTTTCATAAAAAAGACTTTTGGATAAAAAATTCTTTCGGAAAGATTAAAAAGCTATATAGGTAAAAATAAATTGGAAAGGAACTTTTGATAAAAATGTTGTTCCCCATCGGAGACTAAATTTTTTTTAATTCTTTTTAATGTGATAT
Organism: Anomaloglossus baeobatrachus; assembly: GCF_048569485.1. Lineage (NCBI taxonomy): Eukaryota > Metazoa > Chordata > Amphibia > Anura > Aromobatidae > Anomaloglossus > Anomaloglossus baeobatrachus. The sequence goes on along the minus strand of NC_134356.1, from coordinate 511,779,375 downwards.
CTTAGGACAAATCTTTCCCAAGATACTATACATCAATTTGCTCATTTCCTTGCTGTATAACCTGCTCCTGCTGTCTACATATCGGACTGCATGTTCATTGTGACAGTTCCTTTTAAGATGCATGATAATTTCTATAAATTTAGCTCAAATCTTGCCTCCAACCCTCTGCTCTTTAGCATAACACAGGCAATTATTAGTCAACGTGGGCCAATATATCTATATTATGTCATTGAAATTATATAAATAAATAATAAATAATTATCAAGAAATATGTGCTTCAATGGTAGGGAATGAAGACATCTTCCTCCTTTGAGACTGAAAATACCAGTGATGGATATCAATATACATCACCAGAATTAAAGTAGTCTAGTAACACATTTCAGTCTCTACAGGAGCTTGGAGAATCAGATGTGTCACCAGCACCATGTGGCATCTGCTCAGCAGCTTGAACATGCTCAGAAGGACACCTTCATGAACAACTACAAATTGGAAAGTTTGCCAATAATTAGGAACATAAAATAGATTTAGACACAAAAAATAATTTTATCTGGCTTGTTACAAACATTTTTGCTTATGTCAAACAGTCTGGAATCCCCTACAAATAGACTTAGCAAGACATTGTCTGATGGTCAAGAAGAGCATCAGTAATTGCCAACCATATGACTCCCGAAATAAGTAATATTTTATCTTTCTGTAAATCCTATACTTTGGCCATTCTATTATACTCCATTGGTACTTGTTTCTATAGGAAGGAACTGTCATTAACCCATAAACCACCAGCCCCTGTACGTGTATGGTGCTCATTTGCAGAGGATAAATGGAGAAGACTCAGGAGTAGCAATGGACGAACCTGCAGATATCCGGAATTGGCGGGTCCAACCAGATTTTTTAAACAAACCCGATTCGGGCCCAGAACTAATTACAGATATCTGGCCGGATGTCTATCCCCATATAAGTCTATGGGGACCCAAATCATACTCTTAAAAATGGTGGTAGAAGGATTAGGGAGATTAGAGCAGGCACGTTATACTTATCAGACTCCGCATGGCTATAACGCTACTTCTGGGGCCGCTCATTAACCTTATGCATATGCACTGGTTCCCCAGCCCACCGGCAGTCTTGGCGTCTGTGATTAGTTGCAGTCATACTACGCCCGCACCCATAGGGACAGCAAATTAACAAATGTGCTGCTGGATATTATAAATAGGGTCAATTATAGTATCGCTGAATCAACCCATAGGTAAAATATCCTAAAGACAAGTGATTGGAAATAGAGACAAAATTTGTCAGCTTCCCCCTCCTCCATGTTTGCAATGTGTTACCTTTAGAGTGACAATGTAAGTTTATTGTTTGCACAAGTTATAGAAAAGATTAGCAGTTGGGTCTAAATTCTGATCTTTCAGCTTAATTGTATGAGAACAATAAAATCTATCATTAGTTATGAATTTCAAGCAAAAGTTCCACTCTATAGTAACTAGTGATGGGTGGGCGATCCTCCCGATGGTCGAGATCGGGAGCCTCGCCCGATCATTTTGTAAAGATCAGGATCAAGATAATACGATCTTGCATCCTATCACCGATCTCAGGCTTTACAGTTATGTGATGGGGCGGGGGGCTGTAAAATAAAGAATATAGTTATTAATAAACATTGTCATTTTACTTACAGGTCCCGCAACGCATCCTGCAGACTCTGTTTCCCTGCCACTTCTGCTTCCGAGTCCGATCATTGCTTTGTCCTCCCGGCAACCAGCACTGACTAAAGGACCTTCCGTGATATCATGGCCATGTGACCAGTCAGGTGTGAATGTTGTATTACCTCATTGGTTACAGACTGGTCATATGACTATGATGTCATCTAAGGTCCAGTCTTGTTAAATGAACTTTGATTGTCACTGTGCGAGTGTTGCATCGCATTATGTTACACACTCTCCCGACAGGAGTGGTTGGCTGCATGTATTTCAATACAGCTGAACGCTCCTGTCCTGAGAGCGTCAGGCTTTGCGGGGTGATGCAATGTGAGACTCAAGTACAATCATACCCTCACTGTCAGCCTGCTTCTTGCACTGTACAGAGTGATGTACCAGAGCTGACAATGCTCTCTCTGCTTCTCACTTTGTATAGGGATTCAAAGAAGAGAACGAGAAGGGGTTCATTAGCCAAATGAAGATGTAGAGTTGTTGATAAATTGATATCTTTTTTTATTTCATAGGTCTACGCGTTTCGAGTTCTCACTTTGTATAGACTGTGTCTTTACAGAGTGGTGAAGCAGAGTTGACATTGCTGTACTGGTGGATTACATTGGACTAAGTATTCTTTTTATAATAAAGATGGAGTCTCTAAATTTTTTTTGTTTTATTTCTAATAAAAAAAAATATTTTCTCTGTCTTGTGTTTTTTTTTTACTGTTTACTAGAAATTTATGGTGGCTATGTCTAATTTGGTGTGACACCATGAATTTTGGGCTTAGTACTATGTGAGAATAGAAATCTGGTATTAACCCCTTTATTACCCAGCGTGCTACCGCCACCAGGGCCACTGGGCAAGCCGAGTAAAACACCTGGAAATGGCGCTAAGAAACAATGCACCATTTCCAGGGGTAGCTGCGGGCTGTGGAGAATCCCAGCCCCCAGCTGCCTGGCTTTACCTGACTGACGATCAAAATACGGCGGGAGCCCACGCATTGTTTTTTTTTTAATAATTGTTTTAAATAATTAAAAATACATGAATGGTTTTCCCTGTATTTTGATCACCAGTCAAGGTAATGCCAGGCAGATGGAGGTGGCAGCCCGCAGCCATCCGTTTTATCTGCGCTGAGAATCAAAAATACCACGGAGTGCTACGTCATTTTTTTAAATTATTTATTTTTATACAACTATATATTGTGTACATTATGTATACATATATACACAGCTCTGGTAAAAATTAAGAGACCTCTGCAAAATTTTCAGTTTTTCTGATTTTTCTCCTTACAGGTATATTTTTGAGTATAATAGAAATAGTTGTTTTATCCTATAAAGTAGTATTTTCAGAAAATAATTACAACATTTTTTGCTTGGAAATTCGGAGACATGTTGTCAGTAGTTTATAGCATAAAACAACAATTTACATTTTACTCAAAAATATACCTGTAAAGAGAAAAATCAGAAAAAATAAAAAATTTGCAGTGGTCTCTTAATTGTTACCAGAGCTGTGTATATATGTATATATATATATATATATATATATATATATATATATATATATATATATATATAATGTACACAATATATAGTTGTGTAAAAATAAATAATTAAAAAAATGATATAGCGCTCTGCGGTATTTTGGATTCTCAGCACAGATAAAGCAGACGGCTATGGGCTGCCACCCCCGTCTGCCTGGCTTTACCTTGACTAGCAATCAAAATACAGGGAAACCCATTCATTTTTTTTTTTTACTTATTTAAAAAAATAATTAAAAAAAAAATGCGTGGGCTCCTGCCATATTTTGATCACCAGTCAGGTAAAGCCAGACAGCTGGAGGCTGGGATTCTCCACAGCCCTGAGCCGCCCTTGGAAATGGCGCATTGTTTCTTAGCGCCATTTCCAGGTGTTTTACCCAGCTAGTGCAGTGACCCTGGTGGCGGTGGCACGCTGGGTAATAAAGAGGTTATTACCAGCTTTGTAATCTCAGATGGTACTAAGCCCGAAATTCATGGTGTCACGCCAAATTATATATGGTCGCCATGAATTTCTAGTAAACAGTAAAAAAAGACACAACACGTAGAATTTTTTTTTATTAGAAATACAACAAAAAAATTAGAGACTCCATCTTTATTATAAAAAAATCCTTAGCCTGACGTAATCCACAGGGACAGCAATGTTAGCTCTGCTTCATCACTCTGTTAAAACAAGCACCTCTACAGAGAGAGAAGCAGAGAGAGCATTGTCAGCTCTGCTACATCACTCTGTACAGAGCAACAAGCAAGCTAACAGTGAGGGTATGATTTCACCTTCCTGATTCCAGGACCTTCAATGACGCAAGGAAAAAAAAAAAAATGCACGGTTTCGCTGCGCTGCTCAGAAAGGTAGTGATAAGGTTATTTGGGATGTAGATTTATTAATTATTTACATGCCACTACGCGTTTCGGGGGTACAACCTCCCCCTTCCTCAGGTAGCAGTAAAATGCAGGAAAATCAAATCTTAAATACACAAACTGGATGAAGAGAAAAAAAAAAAAAAAAAGAGAATCCTTATTCCCTTAATCAGATTGAATCCCCATCGGGGTGGGATCATTCAGACAATTAGTTGATTAGGAAGGCTCTCCCCTAGAAGATACCGATCTTTTGCATTCATAAAAAAACAATGGTATATACGGGTTTACAAAAAACACCAATACATAATGAAATAAAATGTTCATTAAAAACATTGATAATAGACAATAAATGTGTATTTTGCCTCCATTTGGTGCAATGCATGTGTGATGCCATATTGGCAATATGGGGAGTGACTAAAAAACAGGAAGGTTACTGTTAGTTAAAAAAGTGATGATATAAAATCAATATAGAGACCCAACTGATTTTCCATGTGAATTTTCATAAAAAAGACTTTTGGATAAAAAATTCTTTCGGAAAGATTAAAAAGCTATATAGGTAAAAATAAATTGGAAAGGAACTTTTGATAAAAATGTTGTTCCCCATCGGAGACTAAATTAAATTATTTGACTGGAGCTGACATACCAATTTACGTTAAAAATAGGGTAAATTCATATGGAGAAAATTATATGGAGAAAATTATAATTAGTTAGTATAAGAATATAAAAGGGGGAAAATGGAGGATTGGAAAAGGAAGGAAAGATGAATCCAAAAGAGGGAAAGAGAAAAAAAAAAAAAAAAATATGAAACCAAAAGAGGGGAAAAAAAAAAAAAAAAAAAAAGGAGGAAAATGAAACCAAAATAGGGAAAAAAAAAATGATAAAAAATGATAAAAAAATGATATCAAAAGAGAGACAAAAAAATATAAAATTAATATGAAACCAATAGAGGGAAGAAAAAAAAACAAAAAAAAACCAAAAGAGGGAAAAAAAAAAAAAAGAGAGAAAAGAGGTCCAAAAGGGAGAGGAAAAAAAAAAAAAAAAAAACAAATTGAAACCAAAATAGGGAAAAAAAAAGGGGAAAAAAGAGGAAAATGAAACCAAAATAGGGAAAAAAAAAAAGAGGTATAATAAATAGTTCATTCCCTATGCAACAATGTGGGGATTGGGTGGTTAAATATTGAATTAATGATTTTCAAATATGAGTTTTCAAATTAAGGTTTTTTCTGTAATGGTATTCTGATCCCTCTTATTTAGACCTATTTTACTCGCTCCGTCATTATATTTAGACCTTCAGGATGTAGGGTGGCTAGTTTAAATATCCAAAAGGATTCCCGCTCCACTAGCTTCCAGTATCTGTCCATATTATCTGTCATGATTTCTTCAATGATTACTGTTTTAAAGGTGTCACTGTCCTTATTGTGTTCACACAAAAAATGTTTTGATAGACTGTGTGTAAGTAGACCATGGTGGATGTTGTATCTGTGACCATTTAGCCTGTTGTGTAACATTTGTGTTGTACGACCTACGTATTGTAGGCCGCAGGGACATTCCAACAGATAGATCACATAGGAGGTGGTACAGGTAAGGTGTTGCTTTATAGAAAATTCTTCCCCCGTGATGTTGGACTTGAATAAATGTGTACCTTGTTTCAGTGTTTTACAACATAGGCACCTTGGTTGGCCACAGCGGAAATTCCCTACTGGTTTTTTGATGTCTGACTCCTTCAGGGACACGGTAGATTTCTCATTAAATATTTTACTAGGGGCAATCATGCTTTTTAAATTTCTGTTTCTACGGAACACTACCTTCGGTTTATTGGGTAGGATCCCCGAGAGAATTTTGTCATTTTTCAGGATATACCAATATCTGCTTACCAGCTCCTTTACCTTTCTGTATGAATCAGTGTAAAGCTGGTGTCACACTAAGCGACAGCGACAACGACGTCGCTGTTACGTCACCATTTTCGGTGACGTAACAGCGACCTTGTAAGACGCTGTTATGATCGCTGCTTAGCTGTCAAACACAGCAGAAGCAGCGATCATAACGTCGCTGTGCTACATGTGCAGAGAGCAGGGAGCCGCGCTTAGCGCTGGCTCCTTGCTCTCCTAGGTACAGTACACAACGGGTTAATTAACCCGATGTGTGCTGCAGCTACATGTCACAGTGCAGAGAGCAAGGAGCCGCGCGCACTGCTTAGCGCTGGCTCCTTGCTCTCCTAGGTACAGTACACAACGGGTTAATTAACCCGATGTGTGCTGCAGCTACATGTCACAGTGCAGAGAGCAGGGAGCCGCGCGCACTGCTTAGCGCTGGCTCCTTGCTCTCCTTGCTACAGTATACATCGGGTTAATTACCCGATGCATACTGCAGCCACATGTCACAGTGCAGGAGCCGGCACTGGCAGCAAGAGCGGAGGCTGGTAACCAGCGTAAACATCGGGTAACCAGGGAAAGGTCTTCCCTTGGTTACCCGATGTTTACGCTGGTTACAGCTTACCGCAGCTGCCAGTGCCGGCTCCTGATCGCTTCATTTCGTCGCTCTCTCGCTGTCACACACAGCAATGTGTGTGTCACAGCGGGAGAGTGACGACCAAAAAATTAAGCTGGACATTCAGCAACGACCGGCGACCTCACAGCAGGGGCCAGGTCGTTGCTGGATGTCACACACAGCGACAGCGACGGGACGTCGCTGCAACGTCACAGAAAATGGTGACGTAGCAGCGACGTCGTTGTCGTCGTCGTTATGTGTGACACCAGCTTTAGTGGTTACCAGGCAGCTCTTGTAACCAGTGTTTGCCCTACTCTCCTCCAGGCCCCTTTCCTCAATCTTGGACAGGCACTTGTCCTGATCCAATTTCGAACTTTTCTGAAAGGCATCAGCCAATATTTAACTAGGATAGCCTTTGCTCCTAAGGGTATGTGCGCACGTTGCTTTTTACCTGCTTTTTACCTGCTTTTTTGCTGCTTTTTCTTCTGCGCTGTTTAATGCCAAAATGGATGTGTTCTTCTATTCAAGCAAAGTCTATGGGAATTTGGGTTTCTTGTTCACACTATGTTGTTCAAAATGCTGCCTTTTTGTGGCAGAACTTTGGTCAAAAACTCAGCTTTTCAAAGAAGCAACATGTCAATTGTTTTTGCCATTTGGGTTTTGCACTGCAAAGCTGAGTTTTTGACCAAAGTTCTGCCACAAAAAGGCAGCATTTTGAACAACATAGTGTGAACAAGAAACCCAAATTCCCATAGACTTTGCTTGAATAGAAGAACACATCCATTTTGGCATTAAACAGCGCAGAAGAAAAAGCAGCAAAAAAGCAGGTAAAAAGCAACGTGCGCACATACCCTAAATCTGGTCCGTAATATTTTGGCTTCGGCTCTAAAGGATTCCACATTCGTACAGTTCTTCCTAATACGCCAGTATTGGCCGTACGGAATATTCCTAATCTTTTGGGGTTTTTTTGTTTTTTTTTTTTCTTCCCTCTATTGGTTTCATATTAATTTTATATATTTTTTTTCTTGTCTCTCTTTTGATATCATTTTTTTATCATTTTTTATCATTTTTTTTTCCCTATTTTGGTTTCATTTTCCTCCTTTTTTTTTTTTTTTTTCCCCTCTTTTGGTTTCATATTTTTTTTTTTTTTTCTCTTTCCCTCTTTTGGATTCATCTTTCCTTCCTTTTCCAATCCTCCATTTTCCCCCTTTTATATTCTTATACTAACTAATTATAATTTTCTCCATATAATTTTCTCCATATGAATTTACCCTATTTTTAACGTATATTGGTATGTCAGCTCCAGTCAAATAATTTAATTTAGTCTCCGATGGGGAACAACATTTTTATCAAAAGTTCCTTTCCAATTTATTTTTACCTATATAGCTTTTTAATCTTTCCAAAAGAATTTTTTATCCAAAAGTCTTTTTTATGAAAATTCACATGGAAAATCAGTTGGGTCTCTATATTGATTTTATATCATCACTTTTTTAACTAACAGTAACCTTCCTGTTTTTTAGTCACTCCCCATATTGCCAATATGGCATCACACATGCATTGCACCAAATGGAGGCAAAATACACATTTATTGTCTATCATCAATGTTTTTAATGAACATTTTATTTCATTATGTATTGGTGTTTTTTGTAAACCCGTATATACCATTGTTTTTTTATGAATGCAAAAGATCGGTATCTTCTAGGGGAGAGCCTTCCTAATCAACTAATTGTCTGAATGATCCCACCCCGATGGGGATTCAATCTGATTAAGGGAATAAGGATTCTCTTTTTTTTTTTTTTTTTTTTTTTCTCTTCATCCAGTTTGTGTATTTAAGATTTGATTTTCCTGCATTTTACTGCTACTTGAGGAAGGGGGAGGTTGTACCCCCGAAACGCGTAGTGGCATGTAAATAATTAATAAATCTACATCCCAAATAACCTTATCACTACCTTTCTGAGCAGCGCAGCGAAACCGTGCATTTTTTTTTTTCCTTGCATCTTTATCTCCCTATGGGAGCTCACGGGGCTGCTGCAGCCAGAACCAGGATCGTACTATCCATTTGAATCTAACACCAGGGGCTGGGGAATCACCGCATCTGTGATCACGGGACCATCCGACCCGGAGGAGGAGCTGCTATCAGACGCCAGTCCGGCGGCTGCACACTGCACGTGGAAACCCCGATCGTGTGAGCAGAGTCCTGCGGAGTCAGGAGGACGGGATCCCTGCTGACAAGGAGCGGTGAACTTGCGATCCCCCTTCAATACCACTATCAGTGTTGTACCTGACGTACAACACTATCAGGTGAGTGTGCACCTCACATTGTACATACCTCGGTACATTAAGATCCCACACAGGAGCGCCCTCTCTCTCTTTTTTTAGGACCTTCAATGACGTCATTGTCAAGTGACCAGTCTGTAAGCCAATGTCTGTACAACATACACACCAGACTGGTCACATGACATCATGTAAGGTCCTTTAGGCAGTGGTGCTTACCGGGGGCACAGCAATGATCTTACGCGGAAGCAGTGGCCGGGAGATAGGACTGCAGGACGCGTTGCAGGACCTGTAAGTATGATTATAATGTTTTTTAATAATGTGCTTTTTTTTTTTTTTTTTTAACAAACCCTGAACCCGATCTGTAACACAAGCTTCTCATGAAAGCTCGTGATTGGGATCGTCTGCACGAACACTATGTGATTGGTACGATCCCCGATCTTTAGAGTTCAGGATCACCCATCACTAATAGTAATCCCTTCTAAGCAACAAAGTTGGACTAAAAATGAATGGGATTACAGTACAGACCTCATTCCAGAAGTCTGCTAATTTTTATATTGACCTTGATGACATTCCCACTGACAACTGCATTCTGTATTATGACAGGGAACTGATATAATTGGTTATATGGATTTTATTAAACAACATGATATCTGTGTTATCATAAATATTTGATGTTTCGGTCACTGAGACCATCATCAGAAATACACTAAAAAAAATAAACAAAAAATATATAATATCTCAAAAAATGGTTGTACACAAGGAGATATTATAGTGTCCAGCAGACATAAGCATGTTATATATCAGATATAAACAAAAAAAAAAAAACAGAACAGATTGACTATATTATTCAATTAGAGTCCAATCCCTAAGGAAAGAAACAAAATAGCTGATAAACATGCAAATATTATATGCATAATAAACATCATAGGAATACTCATTAAAGTAATTAATTGTATGTACAAACGCTCAAGTAAGCCATTTGATATGTAAAAAAGACAAGCTGGCTAACATTGTGTTTCTACTGCCAGGTAGCTGGCTGTTTTAGTGATGTATAACAAGAAGGGTAAGTATAAATATACATTGTGGGGGGACAAGCATGGTCAGGAAACAGTTACATGTCCAGTAGTGGGAGAGGTATCCAGTACATGCTGATCTAAATAGGAAGAAGCCCAAACTTAAGACTTGAGGGGGTTTTACACGCAGCGACATCGCTAGCAATGTCGGTGGCGAAAGCACCCGCCCTCGTCGTTTGTGCGTCACAGGCAAATCACTGCCCGTGGCGCACAATATCGTTAGGAGCCGTCACACCGGACTTACCTGCCTAGCGACGTCGCTATTGCCGGCGAACCGCCTCCTTTCTAAGGGGGCGGTTCGAGCGGCGTCACAGCGGCGTCACTAAGCGGCCACCCAATAGAAGCGGAGGGGCGGAGATGAGCGGTCCGAACATCCCGCCTACCTTGCTCATTGCCGGCGGCCGCAGGTAAGCTGTAGTTCATCATTCCCGAGGTGTCACACATAGCGATGTGTGCTGCCTCGGGAACGACGAACAACCTTCGTGCTCAACAATCAACGATTTTTTTAAAAGGAACAACGTGTCAACAATGGATGATAAGGTGAGTATTTTCCATCGTTAACGGTCGCTTGTTGATGTTACACGCAATGACGTCGCTAACGATGCCAGATGTGCGTCACGGAATCCGTGACCCCGGTGATATATCGTTAGATATGTCATTGCGTGTAACGGGGCCTTTACTAGAAGAAATTGTTGGTGAAAACGTGTAAGGAATGCGCCACCTGTATTTACGTGGCTTTAGACGCCTTGGGAAAATGTGCCGACGTGCTGAAGATAGCGGGGTTTAAAAAGCGTGCTACCTAGTGTGTCATTAAATGTGGGCTTGGCTAATGATCTCCACACATGCTTGAATGTGGGTAGAGACAGAGCGCGTCAAAGCTAGATCATGTGACCGGCAGAGACAAGCTCGGTTGGCAGAGATCCATCACATATGGAGGGTATAACTGCGCATGTGCCAAGTGAAGGCTGGACTGTGTGCACATCATGTGGCCGGAATTGACATGCCTGATAGACTGAGGGCTGAGAGGGCATCAGTACGCATGCGCTATCAGATAAAACTGTCATAGCGTATTCATATGATTGCATCCAGGAAGATATGATCTAGCTTGTGAAGGGGTTAAGAAGGGCCCACAAGCTGTCAATAGGATTTAGGTTAGGTGTGGACAGGGCCATGGCATTATACTTTCATCTTTAAAGTATAACCATCTTTTTAATTTTTATCTCATAAATCAATAGTACACATGAAAATAAACAACTCTGTAATATATCTTATCAGACATTTTTTTTTTCTCAGTCAGAATTCATCAGTCATCAGTCAATATCAAAATTCTCAACTTTGGGAAAAATCTGTATTCAGTGAAGACTTTCCCCATTACTGAGATAGGAGATGGCAGCTGTTACTGATGAGTTTGGAGTTTGCATTTTATTCAATTTTTGGTTTTACAAGTGCATCTCAATAAATTAGAATATCCTCAAAAAGTTAACTTATTTCAGTAATTAAATACAAAAAGGGAAACACATATTATATAAAGTCATTACACACAGAGTGATCTATTTCATTGTTAATTTTGATGATTATGGCTTACAGCCAATGAAAACCCAAAAGTTATCTCCAAATATTAGAATAATTACCACAAAACACCTGCAAAGGCTTCCTAAGTTTTTAAAATGGTCCCTAAGGCTATGTGCGCACTTTGCGTCGTCCTACTTGCGTTTCAAAACGTAAGTTTTAGAACAATAATGTTTTTGCCTTTTTGGCTTTTTGCCACAACATGCATCCTAAACGCATCAGTTTGCCTAACGTTTCCGAAGCTCAGAACTTACGTTTACCAAGCGTTTATATATGTACTATCCTGCGTTTCCGAACCTAAAATCTTGCTGCGTTTGTCACATCTTAACTATTGGCAATAAAGTTGATTGTTGTTTTGGGTCTATTTAGAATAAAAAAAAGCCAAAATAGAGATCTACTGATGTCATTTCCGACTTTGATCATAAAGTCTGCTTCTCTGCTATTTTACTTCGTTTGGAATATGCCAAATACTTTACAGAATTTTCGTTTAAGGAGGTCGCAAAGGCATCGCTTATTACTAATTTTGATGCTATTAAATCGTAGACGAAGCCTACAGGTATTTGTTTTAATTTATTAAAATAATTTTTACCTAAATTCTAAAATATAACCCATAATATATTTATTTTAGTACCAACAGCAGCAGACGACAAGAGGAATGTGGGTACATCCCCTGTTACAGGATCGTGATGTCAAAGGGCATTTTGCTCTCTTATATGCGGATTTACGAAAGTATATTTTCATTTTTTTTTTTATTTTTTTTAATATTTTTTGTTTTTTTTACTCTTAAATTTTTAACATAATTAGAACAGTAAAATTAATTAATATTTCATATACCTTATTATACTCAGATTTGATGACAAATTCATAGCATTTTGCCGGCTCCCTCAACAAGGTTTTGATGAATTACTGACATTATTAAGACCGAAAATTACCCACGCTGACACATATATGCGTCAAGCAATATCTGCAGAACAGAGACTTCTTGTTACTTTGAGGTATATATTTTTGCTAAAAATTTGATTTGATAACAATATTAAATCACATATTTATCTCGCAAAAAATAAAATATTATTATTTGACATTACAGATTCCTGGCTACAGGTGAAAATTTCTCTTCACTACATTTACAATTCCGACTTGGCAAAAGCACAATTTCTGGAATAATTAAAGAAACATGTCAAGCAATATGGGAAACCCTACAACCTATTGTAATGCCTACCCCTACAGAAGAAAGTTTAATCCAGATTGCTGATGATTTTTCTAATATAGCAAATTTTCCAAATTGTATTGGAGCAATTGATGGCAAGCACATCAGAATCCAGCAGCCTCCACGTTCTGGCTCTAATTTTTTTAATTATAAAAAATTTTTTTCGATAAATTTAATGGCAGTTGCTGATTCAAAATATAATTTTATAGCAATTGATGTGGGTGCCCATGGAAGTACAGGTGATTCACGTGTACTGCGAAATTCGCAAATCGGAATACAATTAATTTATAACTCTGAAATCATACCTGCCCCTGCACCAATACCAGGCTCAGAAATTACTTTCCCTTATGTTTTTGTGGCAGATGAAGCTTTTCCACTTTTACCAAATCTCCTACGTCCATTTCCAAGACGAGGATTAGATGTTCCCCGCCGCATATTCAATTACAGATTGAGCCGGGCAAGGAGATATGTAGAATGCACATTTGGAATAATGAGTAGCCAATGGCGAATTCTACATACCCCAATACAATTAAATGTATCAACAGTTGATTTTGTTATTAAAAGTTGTTGTGTTCTACATAATTTTTTGCGAAAATACAGATTTGAATTTAACGAGGAAGAAATACCATTAAACTTTCATCCTTGTCCTTCAATATCTGGTCGATTAAATAATTTAGGAGTATCAGTGAGAGATCAATTCACAGATTATTTCATGAGTGATGTTGGTGCCTTAACTTGGCAATACCGTGCAGTTGGTGCTGAACCGCAAAATAACAATTAAATGTTTCAAAAGTTTTTTTGTTTAAAGGGATGACATTTATTTTTTCAATATCATCAAACAAATGCACGAAAAAGCAAAGCCAACAAAGAGTATACTTTTTTTCCATTGTTGTATTAATAATAAGTATGGTTTATGTATTTTTGTTTGCAAAATACTAAACCAAAATCATCCTATCTTTAATTCAAATGAAAATGCTTTAACATCATAATTAAATTTACATTTTGCACATGCATTTTTTTTTTTTTAATTTTTGTTTTGAGAAAAAAACCATTTTGCAAAAAAATAAAAACAAAAATGACTAAATCATGGCTGTGAAAATAATTCATTTGTGTAAAAACCAGACATTTGTTCGTTTGGTCTATTTCTCACAATATTAGTTGTGTGATAATTCTCACTAATAGATTGAGAATATTCTTTGCTTTGTTTCATAGGGTTATAAGGTTGTATATTTTGGGCAGAATATGTATCCGGACATTCAGAATACAAACCAACTCTTTGTTTGTTTGTTTGGAAATGTGGTTGTGACTGAGTTAGAACTAATGGGTTGTTTTTCTGTTCAAATGTTTTTTCACAAAGATGAACTATTTCACCACCTGTTGGAAATTTACCTTCATCCTCAAAACAGGCCAATAAACCACAGATAGCAGTCATACATGCAGAGGTTTTTTTTTTTTCAGGTAATTTTCTTAAACGAAAAGCGACACTAATGGCAAAATTGTCAAACTCATCATCTTGGGTTGCTGATTTTAATATTTCAATAGTTTGATTTGTTAATTGATCTTGGTTTATTTCTTTATTGCTTGGAATATTTTTTTTTTTTCCTTTTGCTTTCTGATAACTCACAGGTTGGGGATCTTGATTTGTATTGGAAACAGATGGTTCCAATGATCTGGTTTCAACATCAGACTCCAGATGTGTTTGTTCGGTATTAATTTCTTCCTCAATGGCTGGTTGTATTTGTGCAGGATTGATATTATCTTGTGATCTATCCATGTTCTTTTTCGGAGCGATATTTCCGTCGGTCCTTTATTTTGTATTAAAAAAAAAAAATAATATTTTTTTTAAATTAGTGCATTTTACTAAAAAATGTATTTTCTAAATTTTTGTTTTTGTTCTTCATTTAATATATATAAAATTTCGAAAAAAATTAACACTTACGGTCTTAAAACGCGGCCAGAACTTAAGAATTTCAAATCATTATAATAAATAAAATTTGGTTTAACTGGCGAGGATCCACTTTTACCAGGTTCAAATCTGATTTTATTGAATCTGTCACGGACTGATCTCCATCGCTTCCGTACATCATTTTCTATGTATTTAAAGAAAATTTAATTTAAAACTTTTTTGCTAAAATGTAACATATTTAATGAAGATTAGGATTCAAATTGCAATTAAACACATACCAATCTTAGTTTGGAGGCTTTTATTTGCCTCATGCCATTGGGGATATAATTCTTGACAGATCAATAACCAGCTTTCGTCACGTTTGTTTTTTTGCATGTACTCAGGCGACGTGGGATCCCATAAACATGGCATTGATTCAACCTTAAGTTAGCGAAAAAATTTAAAAATAAATATAATATTATTCTATTTGATATTTTAAAAATAAATATAATATCGTGTATATTATCAAAATCTTCCAATTTTAGGAGATTACACATTTAATATCATAAATAAATAAAACAACTTACCAGACTAATAAGTTTGGAGACATCCAATCTCAAGCGCTTATACCAAGTCATGTTGTATATTATAGTCTGCTTTGATGGAGCAACCACACAATGTTTCTGATCTGTGCAGCAAACTTGTTTGCACATGGATCAATTTATTGTTAAGCGGATGTGACGCAAAATTAACTATTTGGGTGGTCATTGGTGAATTTACATAGTTGTGTTCTTGATTTTCAAAACGCAATTCATATGACTATGAAACGCATATGAGACGGATGAAATTTTGACAAAAGTTCATTTAGTACGTTTCTCATTGACTTCAATGTGATGAAAACGTAACTAAAAAGGCAAAAACAATTGACAGGGTCCTTTTCTGAACGCATGGTTTTTGACCAAACTTATGCAAATTTTGACATGCGTTTGTAAACGCAAAGTGTGTACAAGAATTCAAGATTTCTCATTGACTTTAATGGAAAATCAAAACGCATGCATTTGGGCACAAAAACGCTGCAGTTCAAAACTGACTCTAAAAGCAGCGGAAACGCAGGTGAAAACGCAAAGTGTGAACATAGCCTTAGTCTGGTTCAGTACACTACACAATCATAGGAAAGACTGCTGACTTGATAGATGTCCAGAAGGTAGTCATTGACACACTTCCATAAGGAGGGTAAGGCACAAAAGGTATATTGATGGAAAGTTTAGTGGAAGGAAAAAATGTGGTAGAGAAAGGTGCACAAGCAACCGGGATAACCACAGCCTTGATAGGACTGTTAAGAAAAGGTCATTCAAAAATTTGTGGGATATTCATAAAGAGTGGACTGCTGCTGGAGTCAGTACTTCAAGAGCCACCACACATAGACATATCCAGGACATGGGCTACAACTGTCGCATTCCTTGTGTCAAGCCACTCATGACCAATAGACAATGCCAGAACCATCTTACCTGGGCCAAGGAGAAAAAGAACTGGGCTGTTGCGCAGTGGTCCAAGGTGTTGTTTTCAGATGAAAGTAAATTTTGCATTTCATTTGGAAATCAAGGTCCCAGAGTCTGGAGGATGAGTGGAGAGGCCACAATCCAAGCTGCTAGAGGTCTAGTGTGAAGTTTCCACAATCAGTGATGGTTTGGGGAGCCATGTCATCTGCTGGTGTAGGTCCACTGTGTTTTATCAAGACCAAAGTCAGCGCAGCCATCTACCAGGAAATTTTAGAGTGCTTCATGCTTCCTTCTGCCGACAAGCTTTTTCAAGATGGAAAATTCGTTTTCCAGCAGGACTTGGCACCTGTCCACACTACCAAAAGTACCAATACCTGGTTTAATAACCACAGTATCACTGTGCTTGATTGGCCAGCAAACTCGACTGACCTAAACTCCATAAAGAATCTATGGGGTAATGTCACGAGGAAGATGATAGATACCAGACCCAACAATGCATAAGGCCGTTATCAAAGCAACCTGGGCTTACAAAACACCTCAGCAGTGCCACAGGCTGATCGCCTCCATGCCACGCCGCATTGATGCAGTCATTCATGCAAAAGGAGCCCCGACCAAGTATTGAGGCATTTACTGTACAGACTTTTCAGTAGGCACCAACATTTCTGAGTTTAAAATATTTTTTTCAGTTGGTCTTATATAATATTGTAATTTTCTGAGATAATGACTTTTGGGTTTTCATTGGCTGTAAGCCGTAATCATCAACATTAACAGAAATAAACACTTGAAATAGATCACTCTGTGTGTAATGACTCTCTTAATATGTGTTTCCCTTTTTGTATTGAATTACTGAAATAAATTAACTTTTTGAGGATATTCTAAATTTATTGAGATGCATTTGTATCTACTCGCAGGCAAGCTTTAGAAGATGGCTTTCTGCTTATTGCAGCAAGTGTGCACATGACAAGATGGCAGCATCAGTATTTTCACTTAATCTTTGAGAAATCTGTGTTCAGATATTTCTTGGCCCAGGCGTGACGTTTCCCCTTTTTGTTTAGTGTTGGTTGGTTTTTAGCCTCTCTTACCTTGAGACCTTAAAGAAAACCCCCTAAAACGTATTTTATTAGATTCATTAAAATCAGATATTCAAAAAACAAAAACAAACAACAAACAAAATTGGTAAGGTGCTATAGTGATTTAAGGCAGGGATTTGGCCAATCGCCCTTCTACTTTCCCTACCTGGCCGCAGAGGTTGGCACCCTAAGTTTAACGAAATGGCACCCCTGCTCAACGACGGCTCGCCCTCTTTCCCCTGCACTAATATAAAAGTGCAACTAATCTGGGAAAATAAAGAGTGCTGGGGGTTGCCTCAACTGCACACCAAAATCACCACAAACAAAAAATTAGAAGAATTTAAGCACCAAAAAAAACACAAAAGGATCAAACGATTAGTCCTAAGCCACACGGCATGAAAATCAGACTAAGTGGAATGCGTTAAAACATCGCATTCCACTCGGACCCAGATTAACCTATGTGTCAGCACCCATGAGCGATTATTTTCTCGGCCCCAATCGGACCGAGAAAACAATTGTAGCATGCTGCAATTGTAATGTGAGACTCTTTCTCTCGCACTCATTCAAGTCTATGGGGCAAGATAAAGATCGCACTGCACTCGCAGTACACCGGTGTACCGCAAGTGCAGGGCGAGAATGGCAATAGCCGGCTACGGAGGAGAGAGGGAGATAAATCCCTCCCTCCCCTCCTCTGTGCCGGCCCACCCCTCCTCGGCGTTGGCCCGCCCCTCCTCAGTGCAGGCCCGTCCCCTGCAGCTGTGGTCTGATCCCATGATTGGACCTCAGTCGCAGTGACACTCACATGACACTCGGCTCCTGCTGTGCTGCCAGCGTGAGCCAAGTGTAATGCGAGGATCGCATTAGTTCCCGTGTGGCCCCAGCCTAAGCAGATCCCTATTTGTCTAAAGGAGACGGGTTGTCACTATAGACAAAAAATTTTCCCCAATAATAGTATATCCTAGGGAATATAATCGTCACTCAGTGATATATGCTGCAGTAATAATTAAGACTTGTAACAGTTTTTGATAATTCAGAGTCACTTATATCTCTTTTTTAACCCATTTTGCTCAATGAACACAAGCTGCCTAATAACTCTGCACACCTTGACAAAGGGTGTTGATATTCTTAGGCCTCACCTTCCCTCATTACACAAATACACATCACCTCCTATGCTTTAAATTACTTACTGTAGTTTTACTATAGAAGCTTTGGTTAGCAGAGAACAATCTTGCTCTCCTGTTGCCCCTATATACAGACCACTGAAAACAGTGATTGAATAATAACAGCTGTTTAGATAATTATCAATATTATACACTGACATGCAATCAGATACAGATTTAGGGTTCTCCAAGTCTCCGAGACGATTCTGCATGAGGAATAATGTAGTGCCATAAATGAGTAGATAAGTGATTTGATGGGTTATGAGTAGAAATGGGCGAATAGTAACTATTCATGTTCTGATTATTCATAACAAATCCCAAAGTACTGTTCCAGTATTCATCATGAATAGCAAACCTAATGCAAGTCAATGGGGAACCCAAGCACTTTTCTTATCATGACAAATACTGGAATAGTACTTGGTATTCGGTAAGCATTAGCCAAACAACAATAGTTACTATTCACCGATCACTAGTTGTGAGCACTATGTTTAGGCATTTTAGTGATTATATCAGTTCTCCGGATTTTATTATACAATGTGATGTCTGTGTAATAATAAATATTTGACGAAAATTGTAGATATGAAGGCACTCACCGATTCTGCTGTATACGATTTATTTTTCCCTCAGGTTTACATGTTAAGGCATCAGAGGGAGGGGGGAAAAGGAAAGCACATTTGGAATACATGTATTTTGCAATAATCATAAATATTTGAAGTAATACCCGCATGTCTGTTGATCCGATCTCCTGCTAACAGGCACAGGTGGATCAGAGATCCACCTGTGCCTGCTTATCACTTAGACTACGCTCTCAAGATCTGACAGCACAATTTAAATGGCCGTGGCGGGGATCGCACTGTTCCCCGCCACCATCGGAGGCCCCGTGACATTGTCACGAGGTGCCATGGTGTTGTCATGGTAGCATGAGGTCAGCTCATGACCCTTGACACTACCATGACATATTTCCTGTGAGAGCCGACAGAGCCCCAGCACTCACAGGAGATGAGCATTCCTCCTGATTGGAGCGATGCTGCAGCATCACTAAGATCAGGACAAGAAATCAGACTGCAGTTATAAAGTTCCCTTGGGGGACTAGAAAAATCAATACAAAAAAGTAAAAAAAAAGTTTAAAAAAATATGAACAATTAAAAAAACCTGAAAGTTCAAATCACCCCCCTTTTGGCCTATTGAAAATAAAACAATAAAAAAATGCATATTTGGTATCTACGAGTTCAGAAATGCCCGATCTCTCAAAACATAAAATCGATTAATTTGGGACTCGGGGGGGCGGAGCCGGACATGGCCGAGTGAGGAAGCAGCTTCTCTGAGCTCCTCTCTGCAGAACCCCATAGCACTGGCCCAAGACTCCAAAATGGGCAAATTAACGGGCAAAAAGGCCACAGCACGAACCCCAAAGAAGGCCCCCATGGCTCAAGGCAAAATCGGGGCATATCTGTCTAATCCACGGGGCTCCAGCGCTCTATCGCAGCCCGAGCTGGAAAGGCAGCAAGAATCGCGGCCTGCTGACCCGATAACTGACCTCAAGACGTCGGTGGAGTGGCGGGGGTCGATGGTGGAGTCGCAGGGACCCGGGGGAACCGTGGTGACCACCGACAGCAGTGACGGTCACGGGCTGGGGGATGTGCGGAGGAGCGGCCGACAACATGAATCACAGGCCCCACTCCAAGATGGCCGCCGCACGCTTCCAGACCAGGCCCTGCAGCGTCAGCAAGATGACCCCTCAGCGGCAGCATCACCGCCCGCTACTCCCTCATCGCAGCCCGCGATGGGAATGGAACTTCCCGGTGGCCGGCAGAACATCGACCTACCTCCGGTCGCTTCCAGATGCCTAATGCCTCTTCAGCCTACAGCACACACGCAGTCAGGCTCTGGAGCGGCGTTCGGGAAACATCCATTACAGCAGCGCTCCCAGAGTGAGGGGGCCCCGCGGTCACCAGTCTCCCGCGTTGTCAACAGCACCACCGATGGAGGTAGGAAACAAAACCCGGGCACCCCGGCCCCACCGCATACCAAAATCTCCAGCCCGCAGGCGATAACTGGACTGGGGGAGGGGAGAAGGGGCACAGTCATGGCTGGCGACAGCAGCCCCCCATCATTTGCAAAAGGCACAATCATTTACCTGACGGCCCCCCCTATAACTCCGCCATATACGGGCACTAATGTGGAGAAGAGGGGATCTTACAGCATCCAAGAGCCTCAGGACCAGACTGGGGGGAACCTCCAAGGGCCCCCTCCTTATACACCCCCTGCGAGGTGGTCCACGGGCTCCTCAAGGGAAAATAGCCCGACGGGCCCGGGAGGTAGCCTGGTGGCAACCACTAAAGGTCAGTGGAACGATGGGCCCAGGGCACCGGGGACCCCTCCACAACAGATTACCACAGTAGCACACTTGGGAGGAAATACAAGCATCTCTAGAAGTTCACAAATATTATATGACCCAGCTTTGCAGGACTCTATCGGCTCTTTTTCCACAACATCTTTCTCCACTAATGTGATAAATGAAGAGCGTCCAGCATCCTTAGCAGACCTACGGTCCCTTTTCCAAGCAATGCCCACTAAAAATGATATAGCTGCTCTGGCCAACCAGGTAGTGGCAGAATGTAAGCAAGAATTTGCCCAGCTACGGATGGACCTTTCTTCACTTACCCAAAGGGTGGATGTCCTTACAGACCAACAAACAACATCTCAAGCTGACATCCAATCTGTCCAAGCCACACTGCAGGTTCAATCCAAGCAGCTATTCTCTCTCCAACAGCACGTGGATGACTTAGAGAATAGAAATCGAAGAAATAACCTGCGTATCAGGGGTCTGCCGGAGTCAATTGCCCCTCCTGACATACCTTCAGTCCTTATTTCAATCTTTAATAATCTACTAAAAAGACCACCCGAGGCCCCCCTGGAACTTGACAGGGCCCACAGGGCATTACGCCCCCCGGACCCAGGGGACCCCCGCCCGAGAGACATTGTATGCAGGGTGCACTATTTTGCAGCAAAGGAAGCTATCCTTCAAGCAGCTCGAAAGAAACAGTCCCTAACGTACAATGGATCTACAATACGCATCATGCCGGATCTTTCGAGACACACCTTAGCTCAGAGGGCGGTTCTCAAACCCTTGTTGGATGTCATTAGAGAAAGGGGTCTCCCGTTTCGTTGGGGTTTTCCCTTTTCTCTGTCGGTACAAAAAAATTCAAGATGGTGGGTAATGCGGTCACCAGAAGACCTCCCATCCTTTACCTCAAACCTGGGTCTACCCCCAATCTCCATCTCTCAATGGCCCACCACCTTGCTCCAACCGTGGGTCCCAAGGGAACGCCCAGCCCCTCCCCACGCAAATCCATCCCCCATTCATGCAAGGGGACTCCCCCCGAGAGAGACTCGGGGCCGGAGATTGGGCCGTCCGAGATAAATGTCAAGATATCGGGGACTACCCAATGTATCATAAACTTTAACTAGCTAAGTACATAGACTTTACTTTCTAACCTGCCGATTGCCCAAGGCCCTTATTACTCAAACTTTTGATTATATGCGCCAGTGTTTATGGTAATCTCTAATGTTAACAGTATACCACGGAGCTATCAACGGTTATGTCTGATCTTTTTCTCCCCCAAGTAGTTTGGGACCCTCTGTCTTGCCCGGGTGAGGCGGACAAGCTCCCCCGGAACGTTTGTTCTCAGCTAGTGTATTGTGCGGGAGCTATACCCCTGCTGTTTTCTCTGCTTCAACTCCTATTCTTTCTACTCTTCATCTGCCTTTCACAGTTCACACTTCCTTCTCTCTCCCCAAATGGTGGCCGAGACGGGCTAGTCCGTCCTTATATCTCATGTACCTATAACACTTCAATCTTTTACAGATGGCCAACCTGACAATCGCATCCTTCAATGCTAAGGGTCTTAACGTGCCGGAGAAGAGAGCACAGGTCCTCTACCACTTCCACAAGCACAAGGTGAAAATAGTATGTTTTCAAGAAACGCATTTCAAACAGGGACACGCCCCTATCTTAAAGAACAAATACTACCAAACCTGGTTATTTTCAGATAACCCGGAATCCCGCTCAAAGGGAGTGGCGATTGCAATTCACAAGTCTCTTCCACACCAAATTATAAACTGCACATCAGACGGTACGGGACGGTATATTATCCTCTCACTAATAGCTGGAGACCAAACATTCACAATCATAAATGCTTACGCCCCAAACCAGAGACAAGATGACTTTCTGGCCAGCCTTGCCGACACTGCGACGCCCCTAATTAGAGGTACAGCAATTCTCTGTATTGACCTTAATGCTACTCTGGACCCTACATTAGATAACTCTAAGGGGAAGTCCAGCATTTCATACACCACCATCAAACGTATCAAAAAGGTTCTATTAAGCATCCAGCTGTTTGACACTTGGAGAATAACACATCCGTCAGATAGAGACTATAGTTTCTACTCGCACTCACAAGACTCCTACAGTCGTATAGACTACATCTTCATACAGCACAATGCTCTCCCTTGGGTCCGACAGACTGGAATAGGCAGCATATTGTGGTCAGACCACGCCCCAGTATACTGTGAGGTAGAGGTTCCTTCCCTCCCAGCCCCTGCGGGAACATGGCGGCTTAATGAATCTTTGCTCATGGATGAGCTCTGTGTTTCTGATGTGCTGACCACGATCACTCAATTTTCAGAGGATCATTTGGCGGACGACACAGCCCCCACGTTTAAGTGGGAGGCACTGAAGTGCGTCTTGAGGGGCACTTTCATCAAACATGGAGCCCGTATTAAAAAAGAAAAAGCCCAGAATCTAACAGAGGCCCTCCGCAGGGTCTCGGGGTTAGAGCTTGCTCATAAGCGAGCTTTATCAGCCACTACCTTACAGGCCCTCTTGCAGGCCAGATTACAGGTCAAGAAATTGTTGGATGCGTCATACCAGCGCCTGTTGCAAGTGGGAAAGGGGAAATTTTATGAATTCGGGGATAAGCCGGGCAGACTATTGGCAAATGCACTGAAGGAAGGGAAAGCCCACACTCTAATTCCCTGCATTAAAAATTCAAGAGACGAGATGCTCTATGCTACTCCTGATATCTCTTCTGCCTTCCATGCGTACTATTCCAAACTATATAGTCTGACCCCTCGGCTTCCTGAGATAGACCACGAGCCCCCTACAATGCCCTCTCCCTTTCAACCTCTTAATAAGTCCACAATTGAGGACCTCGAGAAGCCATTTCTACTTGAGGACATTCTGTCAGTAATCCGTGACACACCCGGTAACAAAAGTCCCGACCCGGATGGATTCCCAGCCAAATTTTACAAGACGTTTGCAGAACAGTTAGCACCCCTAATGCTGCTTTCTTTTAACGCTATATCAGATGAGACCCCATTCCCTCCCCACTCCACGACAGCTCATGTGGCTTTGCTCCGAAAACCTGGTAAAGACCCTACCGCATGTAGCAGCTTCAGACCAATATCGTTGCTCAATGTGGATTTGAAGATCTATGCTAAGCTTCTTGCAGACAGACTCAATCCCCTTTTGCCAGATCTGGTGCACTTGGACCAAGCAGGATTTGTTCCTGGTAGGGAAGCAAGGGACAACACCCTAAAAACCCTAGACCTGGTCCAACATGCTCACACCCAAAAAATCCCCATGATGATGTTATCGTTAGACGCCGAAAAGGCATTCGATAGAATTTCCTGGCATTCTATTTCTCAGACTCTGTCCCATGTTGGTTTTGGTCCAACCTTCTCATCTAAAATCTTGGCCTTATACTGTTCCCCGACCGCGCGTCTAAAGATTAATGGCACCCTGTCGAGTCCCTTTGATATCCATAACGGGACTCGACAGGGATGCCCCCTATCCCCATTGCTCTATATCTTAGTCATGGAGCATCTGTTGTCGGCCATCCGGCTTAACCCCGACATACAGGGGATTAAAGTTGCCACTCAAGAATATAAATGCGCCGCCTTCGCGGATGACCTACTTATTTATGTGCAAAACCCACTCACTTCCCTTCCATCCTTAATGCGTGAACTCAATCGTTTTAGCAAATGGTCCAATTTTAGAATCAACCTTGACAAATCTGAAGCCCTAAACATATCACTCTCCCAAGCAACAGTAGATGCTATAAAACCAAACTTCCCCTTCAAATGGCCACCACACGGCAGTATCGGCTACCTAGGTATCACTATCCCATCTGATGTAACCAGACTTTTCCAGCTTAATTTTCAAAATTTTCTCTCCAAACTCGAGAGGGACCTGACTGTATGGCATAGAGGCACCCTCTCATGGTTCGGTAGGATCAGCGCCCTCAGGATGACAGCCCTGCCCAGACTGCTCTACTTACTCCAGACGGTCCCGGTATATGTCCCGGCGTCGTATTGGGTAAAGTTACAACGCTTGTTTAATCAATTTGTGTGGTCCAAGGGATGGTCCCGACTCGGGAGGAATGTCCTAACTAGGACCAAGGGGGCGGGAGGGGTGGGGCTGCCTGACTGTCGACGTTATTATCTGGCTGCTGCCCATGCCAGGGTCTTAGACCTCTTACATAACTCTGGATCGAAGCTCTGGGTCCGCCTGGCACACGACCTGTGCCCCTTATCTATTCTATCCCTGCCATGGAACTGGCCACTTCTTACCAAACATAAGATAGGAATGTCCTACACCACTAAACAAACATTACAATCAGTACACTCAATGCCACGGATTAAGCGCCTGCTCCAGACTCGGGGACCCCTCATGCCACTGACGGATAACCCTGACTTTTTACCAGGGGCATCGTCTAATAACTTTTTGGGAAGCTCAAAACAGAACCCCCTGAGACTGGGACAGGTGGCACCAGAAGGGGTTCTTCTCCCACTTCCGGACATTGTGGGGCAGAGAGACTTCAAGATGCGGTTCTACTTTGAATATGCCCAACTTAAACACTTCATAACCACGCAGGGGCTAGATCTAGCTTGTCCCTCATCCCCAACCCCTTTTGAACTTATCTGTACAGGGACACCCGACACTAGACATGCAATATCAAGGATTTATGGGATCTTGACAGCAGCAGCAGAAACACCACTTCCTCGCTTCTGTACTGCTTGGGAGGCAGAGCTCGGCCAGACATTCTCCAGGGATCAATGGGAACGATGCTTCCGCCTGACCCACAAGTCAGCGGTTGCAACGAGAATGCAAGAGACTTGCTACAAAATTCTCTCCAGGTGGTACAAGGTCCCGTCATCCCTTCATAAGTGGTGCCCCGAAATCCCAGACACATGCTGGCGGTGCGGAGCACAGGGAGGTACCATGGCCCATATCTGGTGGTACTGTCCGAGCTTGGCGGCCTTCTGGAGTAAGGTGCTGGTGGGCATCCAGGAGGTCACAGGGATCTTAGTCCCCAGTCGCCCCGAGGCAGCCCTATTGTTTATGTTTAAAATACCAGAAAAGGTGTATAAAAAATCTCTTACCGGACATCTTCTCCAGGCTGCCAAGACAGTAATCCCACGACATTGGAAAGACCCTACCCCCCCGTCCATAGAGGAATGGGTGACAGAAGTAAATGTAATACACCGCATGGAGATGGTATTGGCTCAATCGCGGGGCCAGCTAGTGGAAGCCTCCTCTAAATGGTATCAGTGGGAATCTTTTCTCTCTGACCCAAGGTTTCTTGCCCTCGTTGACCCTCAGTAAACAAGACCCTCAGCTAGCCACACCTTCCATAGTCATTTTCATTCTTTTCAGGTTTACGCCCAACAGACGGGACGCCAGTCTCGGCCAACATACTCCTAGCCACATCTTTTCCCCTACGGTTCTCCCCCTCTTGTCTCCCCCACCCACTTCTGATCTACTCTTTTCCTTGTTCATCCTTCTTTACCTTTACTTTGGTTTCTTGTTCTCTATTAGTAAGTCATGTTGTTTGATTATTTCCTCAACGACTGCTGTAAAGATTACTGAGCCTGTGGCCTTTAGCTGCCGTGATGGTTCCTTGTTTATCAAATTTGTATTCAATGGTTTGCAATGTTGTTGTACTCTTTCCTTTGAAAACCAATAAAACTTTAAATTGAAAAAAAAAAATCGATTAATTTGATCGCTACATGGGGTGGCGATAAAAAAAATTCCAAACGCCAAAATTAAGATTTTTGGTTGCTGCAACATTTCATTAAATTGCAATAACAGGTGATCAAAACACCGCATCTAACCAAAAATGGTATAATTAAAACCGTCAGCTCAAGACGCAAAAAATAAGAAATCGCTGAATCCCAGATCCTGAAAAATGAGAACGCTAAGGGTCTCGGAAAATGGCGAGAAAAGCGCTATTCTTTTTTTGGACAAATTTAAAAAAATGTTTTAACCCCTTAGATAAAAGTAAAACTATACATGTTTGGTATCGACAAACTCGTATTGACCTGGGCAACCATACTGACATGGGGGGCTATATTGGTCACTGAAGGACATTAACCTTTTGGATTGACAGAGAGCTTTGTAGTTGTTCAATAATAAAATTATTCATGAAAAATACAAATTGCATAATAATTGTGCACACAGTGAATTGTTGTGCCAGAACCTGGGCCCCTGAGCCAGTATGACCCTGTGTACTATCCAATAATTTATTGAAGTGCAGGACATGAAGTACCGCAAAGGGGGGAATAGTAACAGACTAAGTAATTGAACAAATACTCCAACACGTATAGCTTTATTTTTGTTTCACATATGACAGTGCAGAATTCATTTATACAATAATCCTTAGTTTATATTCTGCAGTTCATATTATTTCCTGTTACAGTCCATACTTTTCCATTATTATATCCCTATTTACAGAAGAGTTTGTCTTCCATACAGTATTGATTATTCAGTTACAATGGCTGACTCTGGCATTTGATAACTCAATTGTAATTGATTTAGTACGAAGGACAGAATACACCTACCTTTCCGCAGGTTTTTGTAGCTGCGTATTTTTCACCTTTTTACAAGTGAAGAATTTACAATTTAACTTTTACCGGGAGATGTTTACATGTGAGTTAATTCACACAAAATAATTATATAAAAGAAATGAAACACGCGTAGGTTAAAAATGTGTAACAAAACACGTCCTTGAGTACGGTATGTAAGTACAGTATAAACTTACTATATGCCTGATATCAGAAAATTACACTGCAAGGCTACAGGGGACTACGCTGCGGATTATGTCAGTGCAATATAAACATTGTGTTAAACACACACAATTATATATATTCACAATGAGAAAGTTTAAGGTATTAATGCAGTTTTAGAGAGAGATGCTTGTAAGTTTGCTAAGTGAAAAATCTAAAAAAAAACATACTCATCTTGTGTATTCAGTTGCATTCCCCTGCTGTCACTCTTCGCCTGTCTGCACTGGTCCTGTGTTTACAGCAGAATGTGGTGACTTGGCATCCTCGAAGACAAGATCGGTGGACACAAAATCATAATTTTAGTGTCACAATTGCATGATGTCACAATGGACATACTGCACAAAAGTAAATCTTCCTTAATGGGCTTTTCTGATGTCTCTTTAAGCATTAATATTTGGTGGTTTCAGGTTGTAAAAGAATTAAAGGAGAAGTCCAGGTTAAATATACATGCAGTTGAAACTAGAAGTTTCCATACACTATCTAAAAAGACACATCTGCATGTTTTTCTCACTATCTGACATGAGTAGAGTTGAGCGCGGTTCGCGGTTCGAGGTTCTCCAGTTCGCGGCTCGAGTGATTTTGGGGGCTGTTCTAGATCGAACTAGAACTCGAGCTTTTTGCTAAAGCTCGATAGTTCTAGATACATTTGAGAATGGTTCTAGCAGCAAAAAGACAAGCTAATTACTAGCTGGCTTTCCGCTGTAATAGTGTAAGTCACTCTGTGACTCACACTATTATGAAATTTCAGTGTATAGTGTGCGGGAACAGCACATTCAGATCACTGCTGTATGTATAATGGCGATCGACATTTTTTTTTTTTCCTTGTCTTCTTTCCCTAAGCGCGCGCGTGTAGTGGGGCGGGCCAGCATGTCAGCCAATCCCAGACACACACACAGCTAAGTGGACTTATAGCCAGAGAAGCAACGGCATGTGTGATAGGATGTCCATGTCACATGGCCATGCATTATAAAAACGGACATTTTCCTCCAGCATGCCATTATCTGCCTTCTGCGTCTTGGTGTCAGTCACCGCTGGCGTAGCTCCTGTCTCCGATACTGCTGTGTACGCTCTATACACAGCGCTATACAGAAGAGGGATAGAAGTTTCTATTAGTCCTTTTAAGGGCTAATACCGGCAGGGTCAGAGCCATAGGTGAAAGTCAGGTCCGTGAAAACAGATTTTAACAGCTACACAAGATGACAGCGTCTGTATAGCTAAGGTCAGGGATTTCCTCGCAGCATTTCCCCATTAGGAGGGATAGAAAGGGAGGCTTCCTTTCCTCTACCCAGACCCACAACCCTGCCACTGTACCCTCCTGCCCTTTGCACACTCAAACTCATTGTTACAAAGCCATTATACTAGCAAACACTGAGTAAACTTAGTGGCATCCTAAAAGTGGCTGTTGGACTTCCATTAGTGTCCCACTAGTGCAAAGATATTTCCAGCACCACTGCATTGCACACTCAAACTCATTGTTACTAAGCCATTATACTAGCAAACACTGAGTAAACTTAGTGGCATCCTAAAAGTGGCTGTTGGACTTCCATTAGTGTCCCACTGGTGCAAACCTATGTGCAGCACCTCTGCATTGCACACTCAAACTCATTGTTACTAAGCCATTATAATACCAAACACTGAGTAAACTTAGTGGCATCCTAAAAGTGGCTGTTGGACTTCCATTAGTGGGAAGGAGAAAAAAGTACACATAATAGGGGTGCACATCAGAATCATACAATGTTTTAATATACAATAAATTTTATTGGGTCAAAGGGGACAAGGACATCATAAAAAACTTTAAAATACACATATAACATATGACCTCACTGATACTCCAATTTGAAGTGAATAACATTCCATACTAATAGACAAATGGTAGTTCAATCCATAAACAACAGTGTATGGCATGCAGAAGACCCTTCTTAATCACAAATTACCTAGTGAAATAATTAATACCAAGGTAGTTAGGACACAGAAAGAGCCCTCAAATTGGTAATCCAAAGGTTGTATCACGACTGAGGACTGTGCCTGTATCAATGATATACAAATCCGGCTCATCCAAATGCCTCCCTAACACTATATCTGAAGTAATACAGATTATAAATAATAGTGTGGGATGATATAATAGATCAAAAGTGGCCAGACACTGGGTGAGCTGGATGCACTTAGATGAAAAAAGGACACATGACATCAGATAACAATGTGAAACAACAAGTCCCAGCCAGGAACTATCTCTGTGCCAATACAACCAGGAGCCGCTGATCACACTTGCTGCATAGCAATCTGTAGCAGAGGGTGCCAGGAATGCCTAAGCTGACATAAATATAAATACAAAGGGGAGTATAAGGCTCTCCACCCAAATAAAGTGCATGTGCCTTGGCACATGCAAAGGAATATTTGCCAGACACAAAGGAGGATCACAAAGGCATACCCATTGACCACTCAAGCAGTGTGGGGGTCAAACAGGTGTGATTACCAGCCGGGCCCGGCGCAGTCAAAGTAATGCATGCACGGATTGTGCAGAGGAGTAAGAGCGAGGTCAGCAAAACTCATTGTTACTAAGCCATTATATTAACAAAAACTGAGTAAACTTAGTGGCATCCTAAAAGTGGCTGTTGGACTTGCATTAGTGTCCCACTGGTGCAAATCTATGTGCAGCACCTCTGTATTGCACACTCAAACTCACTGTTACTAAGACATTGTACTAGCAAACACTGAGTAAACTTAGTGGCATCCTAAAAGTGGCTGTTGGACTTCCATTAGTGTCCCACTGGTGCAAACCTATTTGCAGCACCTCTGCATTGCACACTCAAACTCATTGTTACTAAGCCATTATACTAGCAAACACTGAGTAACTTAGTGGCATCCTAAAAGTGGCTGTTGGACTTCATTACTAGTGTCCCACTGGTGCAAACCTATTTGCAGCACCTCTGCATTGCACACTCAAACTCATTGTTACTAAGCCATTATACTAGCAAACTATGCTACCAGTTTAAGGGCCTTACTTGCATTGTCAGGGATAGTTATTGTTGTTTATTCTGCTGTTAATAAAGATAGACCACCGCTGCAATCTACACCACCTCTCAATTTTTACTACCACATTTTAAGTGCACAATCTTGTCGCAATCAAAATGAGTGGCAAAATGACAGATGCTGGTGGAAAGGGGAAGAGACGTATTGGCAAAGGAAAAAAAGGGTTTGTCCGTGGGGAAGGTGGCAAAGCTCCATTAACATCTGCTGAAGATAGACCATCTTCCAGCAAAAGTAAGATGTCTACTACTTACCGTGGACAATCCGATGTGCTCCCTTTTTTACGGACACGAACAACTGGAACAAAGGTAGATGATGGCCAAAAAAATAAAATGCTTTGGTCCAACAAGTGCCCTCTCCTCCACCTCAACTACCGCATCCAAAAAACACCAGTCCTCTGAGTTGTCATCCCAATCACACTTGCTTTCTCCCAGCTCTGAAGTCTCCATCCGCCCTGCACAGTATGGTAGTATGGTGGAACTGAGATGGCTGAGTCTGCAGAGCTGTTCAGTCACACTATAGCCTGGGAATCAGAGGTCTGCTCCCAAGCTACAGTGAGTACAGACCAGGAAATGGTCTGCAGTGATGCCCAGAACCTTTGTGACTCAGATTCAGGCCGTGATGACCAAGTTTCTGAGCATAATGTTGACCCTTATTCACAAACTGAAACACCTGTTGTAATAGACAATGAGGAACATACTGATGACGATGAGACGAGACACCAGATTGGGATGACAACTTAAATATTCGGTCAGGGCAAGAAGAGGCTCGGTCTGAGGGTGAGGGGAGTGCAAACACAACAATTGATGAGGAAGTTCTAGATCCCACCTACTGTCAACCCACAGTCAGGCCCTCGAGGAGGTCAACAGAGACGGTAGAGGAGGAAGCAACTGACGACGAAGTTACCTTGCGCCTTCCTGGACAGAGTCGGAGTACTGGTAGCACGTCTACAACTGCATCCTCAGCCACCACTGTGCCTCTGAGCACTAGTCGGGGTGGATCAGCAGGTCGCATGCCCTCTAAGCCTTGCCTAGCCTGGTCCTTTTTTGACATAGCTAAAGATCGCCCAAATTATGTGATCTGTAAAATTTGTCGTGATTCTGTTAGTAGAGGGCAAAACCTCGGCAGTTTGACAACTTCTTCCATGAATCGTCACATGAATAAATATCATATGTCCCAGTGGGAAGCTCACCGTGCTGCAATGCGGCCTAGCGGAGCGAACCATCCACCGCTTGCCCCTTCCAGTGCATCCGCGCGCTCTTCATCTTCTAGGACTGTGGGGACAGCTGTCACACCTGGTTTTCCACGCACAACTTCCACCACTGTAACCGCAACAGGCAGTTTGCTTGGTAGGTCGTCAGTTGGTTTGGAAGGGGAAACAAGTGCATGTGTACAGCTCTCTCAGACATCGATAGCACCAACGTTGGATGAAGGCAACATCATGTCTACGCCTGCACTTTCCTCACAAACCTGCATTTTTCCAGGGATACCCTACTCAACACCGTCTACACACAGCAGCCAGATCTCTGTCCCTCATATGTGGACAAATAAAAGGCCATTTCCTGCGACCCATGACAAAGCTAAGAGGTTGACTTTATCCCTCTGTAAGCTCTTGGCTACCGAAATGCTGCCTTTCCGCCTGGTGGACACACAGGATTTTAGAGACCTTATGTCTGTCACTGTGCCCCAGTACCAGATGCCCAGTCGCCACTACTTCTCTAAGAAAGGTGTGCCCGCGCTACACCAGCATGTCGCACACAACATCACCGCTTCCTTGAGAAACTCTGTGTGTGAACGGGTGCATTTCACCACCGATACTTGGACCAGTAAGCATGGACAGGGATGTTACATGTCGCTGACTGGGCAATGGGTAACTATGGTGATAGATGGTGAAGGGTCTGCTGCACAAGTCTTGCTGTCCCCACGACTTGTGTGTCAATCCTCTATCTGTCCAAGTTCCGCCACTGCTTCTGCCTCCTCCACCTCATCTGGGTCCTCCACCCCTGCCCCAAGCCTGCCTGGTCAGGCCACCAGCGTTCTCACTGCGCAGAAGGAATCACGCACCCCTCATTACTATGCTGGCAGCAGAGCGCAACAGCATCAGGCGGTCTTTAGCTTGACATGTCTTGGAAATAGGAGTCACACAGTGGCTGAGTTGTGGGCAGCTCTGGAGACTGAGTTTAATAAATGGTTGTCTCCACTCAACCTGCAGCCTGGTAAGGCCGTGTGCGACAATGCTGCAAACCTGGGTGCGGCCCTTCGCCTGGGCAAGGTGACACACATGCCTTGTATGGCTCACGTGTTGAACCTTGTTGTCCAGCAATTTTTAACACACTATCCCGGCCTGGATGGCCTTCTGACCAGGGCACGAAAACTGTCTGCTCACTTCCGCCGTTCAACCGCCGCAGCTGAGCGACTTGCATCGCTCCAGAAGTCTTTCGGCCTGCCGGTTCATCGCCTGAAATGCGATGTGGCGACACGCTGGAATTCGACTCTCCACATGTTACAGTGACTGTGGCAGCACCGCCGAGCCCTGGTGCAATACGTCATGACGTATAGCCTGGGCCAACGAGATGCAGAGGTGGGGCAGATCATCCTGATGGAGTGGTCTCAGATCAAGGACCTATGCACCCTTCTGCACAGTTTCGACATGGCGACGAATATGTTTAGCGCTGACAATGCCATTATCAGCATGACAATTCCAGTCATTTACATGCTGGAGCACACACTAAACACTATTTGGAGTCAGGGGGTGGGACAACAGGAAGGGGAGGAACTACAGGAGGATTCATATGCGCAAGACACAACAACATCACCAAGGTCCAGACGTTCATCATCACCAATGCGGCAGGCATGGCACCATGGGGGACAGGGATCAACAAGGGCGCATGGTAGCAGGCGAAATGTTGAGGAAGGTGCAGGAGAACATGAAGAAATGGAGGACGAACTGTCCATGGACATGGAAGACTCAGCGGATGAGGGAGACCTTGGTCAAATTTCAGTTGAAAGAGGTTGGGGGGAGATGTCAGAGGAAGAAAGAATGGTTAGCACCTCTATGCCACAAACACAGCGTGGACTTGGTCCGCATGGCTGTGAAAGACACATGAGCGCCTTCTTGCTGCACTACCTCCAACATGACCCTCGTATTGTCAAAATTAGAAGTGATGATGACTACTGGCTTGCCACAATATTAGATCCCCGGTACAAGTACAAATTTTGTGACGTAATTCCAGCCATAGAAAGGGACGCACGTATGCAGGAGTATCAGCAGAAGCTGTTACTCGATCTTAGCTCGGCTTTTCCACCAAACAACCGTGCAGGTGCAGGGAGTGAATCTCTCAGTTGTAACTTGACAAACATGGGACGGTCTCGTCATCTTCAACAGTCTACCCGTACCAGTAGGACCGTATCTGGTACTGGTAACAGCAATTTTATTGAATCTTTTCATAATTTTTTTAGACCCTCCTTTGCAAGGCCACCAGAGACAACAAGTCTGACACATAGTCAATGGCTGGAGAGGATGGTACAGGAGTATCTCCAAATGAACATCGATGCCATGATTTTGCAAATGGAGCCTTGCTCATTTTGGGCTTTAAATCTTGAAAAATGGCCAGAGCTCTCCACTTACGCCTTGGAGATTTTGTCGTGTCCAGCTGCCAGCGTTGTCTCTGAACGTGTCTTCAGTGCTGCTGGGTGTGTGCTGACAGATAAGCGCACGCGTCTGTCCAGTGACAATGTGGACAGACTAACGTTCATCAAAATGAACAAGTCATGGATCCACAAGGAATTTACTACCCCTGTGTCATCCTGGGGAGAGTAAATGCTTGTGTATTTTGAATGTGCTTGATGCAAATCTAGCTGTGAAGTGTACAACTGGGGCACAACTGCTGCCACTGAAGGGGTGGGTGTGTGTGGGGCCCAATTTTTTGAAAAAAAGGGAGACTCCGTTTGGAGTAACCCTTGCTTACATTGTTTTTAAAAATGATCCAAGATGCACAGCGCTGGGATCAGGAAAGACTTTGCTACCTACCCCGGTGTCGTCCTGGAGACGGTTAAGTATGGCGTATTTTTGAATGTGCTTGATGCAAATCTAGCTGTGAAGTGTACAACTGGGGCACTGTTAAGATTGTGTAATTATCTACAGTGAAACAAGTAGTCTATCAACATGGGCTGAATGGCCAGTCTGCCAGGAAGAAGCCATTACTCCAAAACAAACAGAAAAAAGCCAGATAATTTTTGGAGACATGTCCTGTGGTTTGATGAAACTAAAATTGAACTGTTTGGCCATAATGACCATTGTTACGTTTGGAGGAAACAGGGAGAATCTTTGAAGCCTAAAAACACCATCCCAACTGTAAAACACAAGGAGGGCAGCATGATGATTGTGGAGTTGTTTTGCTGCAGGAGGGACTAGTGCACTTCACAAAATAGATGGCATCATGTGGAAGGAAGATTATGTGACAATACTGAAGCAACATCACACGACATCAGCCAGGAACTTAAAGCTTAGGCGGAAATGAGTCTTCTAAATGGACAATGACCCGAAACATACTGCCAAACTGGCATTCAAATAATAGTTAAAAAAATGATAAGCTTAGAATCCCTTTGTGAGAAAAAAAATCTACATGCATAAAAACAGAATATAGAATTATTTTAACAAAAAAAATTTTTTTTTTAGTAAACAATTAATTTTTGTATTAAAAGGGCTATAAAATATATAAACTGGTTTGAAGACCTTTAATTAAAAATATTTCTCACTGAGCCATCCTCACTCTAATTATTTAAACAGACTATCATGCATTTACAAACCTGAACTATAAAGCGGGCTTTACACGCTGCGACATCGCTAATGCGGAGTCGTTGGGGTCACGGAATTTGTGACGCACATCCGGCCGCATTAGCGATGCCGTTGCGTGTGACACCGATAAGCGATTTTGCATCGTTGCAAAAACGTGCAAAATCGCTAATCGGCGACATGGGGGTCCATTCTTAAAAATCGTTACTGCAGCAGTAACGAAGTTGTTCCTCGTTCCTGCGGCAGCACACATCGCTGCGTGTGACGCCGCAGGAACGAGGAAGCTCCCCTTACCTGCCTCCCGGCCGCTATGCGGAAGGAAGTGGGCAGGATGTTACGTCCCGCTCATCTCCGCCCCTCCGCTGCTATTGGGCGGCGGTTCAGTGGCGCTTCAGTGACGTCGCTGTGACGCCGCACGGACCGCCCCCTTAGAAAGGAGGCGGTTCGCCCATCACAGCGACGTCTCCGGACAGGTAAGTATGTGTGACGGCTGTTGTGAGACACGGGCAGCGATTTGCCCGTGTCGCGCAACAGATGGGGGCGGGTACCCACACTAGCGATATCGGGACCGATATCGCAGTGTGTAAAGTAGCCTTAATGGTCTGGTATCCCTGAAGAAGCCACTATTTGTAATGATACGCACAGGGAGTCTGCCTTCTGGAGTAGGCCTTATTGAGTGCTAACATAAGTATGTTTTCATTATGTTAGCACTCAATATACAGTACAGACCAAATGTTTGGACACACCTTGTCCTCTCGAGAACAACTGTTAAGAGGAGACTTTGTGCAGCAGGCCTTCATGGTAAAATAGCTGCTAGGAAACCACTGCTAAGGACAGGCAACAAGCAGAAGAGACTTGTTTTGGCTAAAGAACACAAGGAATGGACATTAGACCAGTGGAAATCTGTGCTTTCATCTGATGAGTCCAAATTTGAGATCTTTGGATCCAACCACCGTGTCTTTGTAGAAAAGGTGAACTGATGGACTCTACATGCCTGGTTCCCACCGTGAAGCATGGAGGAGAAGGTGTGATGGTGTAGGGGTGCTTTGCTGGTGACACTGTTGGGGATTTATTTAAAATTGAAGGCATACTGAACCAGCATGCCTACCCCAGCATCTTGCAGCGGCATGCTATTCCATCCGGTTTGCGTTTAGTTGCACCATCATTTATTTGTCAACAGGACAATGACACGAAACACACCTCCAGGTTGTGTAAGGGCTATTTGACTAAGAAGGAGAGTGATGGGGTGCTACGCCAGATGCCCTGGTCTCCACAGTCACAAGACCTGAACCCAATCGAGATGGTTTGGGGTGAGCTGGACCGCAGAGTTAAGGCAAAAGGGCCAACAAGTGCTAAGCATCTCTGGTAACTCCTTCAAGACTGTTAGAAAACCATTTCCGGTGACTACCTCTTGAAGCTCATCAAGAGAATGCCAAGAGTGTGCAAAGTAGTAATCAAAGCAAAAGGTGGCTACTTTGAAGAACCTAGAAAATAAGACATATTTTCAGTTGTTTCACACTTTTTTCAGTATTTCATTCTACATGTTTTAATTCATAGTTTTGATGCCTTCAATGTGAATCTACAATTTTCAGAGTCCTGAAAATAAAGAAAACTCTTTGAATGAGAAGGTGTGTCCAAACTTTTGGTCTGTACTGTATATATGGTACATATCTTCTTTTCATGTAGTAACTTTTTTTTCTGGTGTGTAAACCCTCTCATACATTTTAGATAACTGTCGGCCAAATGCTGGTTCGGCCGATTGTTTGCCCGG
Source organism: Anomaloglossus baeobatrachus (assembly GCF_048569485.1). Lineage (NCBI taxonomy): Eukaryota > Metazoa > Chordata > Amphibia > Anura > Aromobatidae > Anomaloglossus > Anomaloglossus baeobatrachus. The sequence goes on along the minus strand of NC_134356.1, from coordinate 511,742,355 downwards.
AAGCTCTTACCCAGCTCTCAGGAGCACTCCTGTATTCTCTATGAGAGAGTCAGTGCCTGACATTTTCTGTGGCATCCAAGAAAATTATCAGCTGCCTGAAGTGTAACTAACATACACATTAAATAGTCGGCCAAACCCATCAATGACATCGGATTCAGCTGATGTTAATATAATGTATATTGGGGTCTTAAATGTGACGGACAATTTGCACAATGCTGAGATTTCACGTAACGTGTATTCTGCTTTTCTTCTGCTCTATATCTAGATTCTGGACTCTTAGTTATCTACAAATAACAGGGAAAGTATTATTGTTGGAGGACACCTTTATCCTGCATAATAGCTTGTAGTGATGTCAGTGAAACTCTCTCCGACAGGTTTGTAAATGGCCTCTGATGTTTAAGCACAATAATAACTGAAATTGATAGACAGTTTAGATTTGTTTTTTGGCAATGTCTTGCGAGCAGCTAATGATCTAATTCACTGGAGACGACTAAGCTCTGACTGTCATACTTTTCTGTGTCCTCAGAACAATCTGTCACAAAGTAAGCAGCATGACAAGGAGTATTGTCTTGCCTATCGACCTTCCCTATAGTATTCGCTAAAAAAGAGTAATGAATAATCATCCAGGATGTCAAGGTAGGTCTCAATGGTCAAAAAAACATACAAATAAGCATGCATTGTTTGGTGACATGGGTTTATTATGGCATTGTTAATACTAATGTTTGATCTATTCAAATGCTAGAATTCATACAGTGTCCCTATCAAGGGCATATCCACCATGGAAGCAGTCTATTTGTTTGCTATGGATTCCTTGAAGAAGAGACCAGTCAAGGTTGATTCCATTCCCTTTGCGATTGGGTGTTCTGTGAAGGCCTCGCTGTAGGAAATGCAATGTAAGTAAACCATCAAACTTTGCTGCAGATTTGTAATGGATTTGCAGATATGATTATAAATTATATCATAACCCAGCTTATATTTATTTTGCCAAAAGTATGTGGATACCCCTCAGAAACTTTAGCCACCATTGTACATTTTTTTATAAAGTCAAGCACACAGTCATGTACATCCCATAATTATCAAAGACTGGTATCAGTACTGTCGCGGGCAGGGAAGGGACGCTATGCTCACCCACTGCTCGGGTCCGGCTGCTGCTGCTGCTGCTCGGTGGTGGCTCGAGCGGTGGGCCGGATCCCGGGGACTCGAGCGGCGCTCCTCGCCCGTGAGTGAAAGGGGGTGGTTTGGGTTAGGGATATTGTCCGTGACGCCACCCACGGTTGTGGTGAGGTTATGACACCACCGCTGCTCTGGACGGGGATCCCGGGAGCGATGACAGGGAGCAGCTTGGATGTTAGTTCTCCCCTCCGTGGGTAGGGGGGTTGGTTGTCCCGGGGCCCCTGTGAGGGTTACGGGGCCTGGTGAGGTGCAGGGTCACGGGGGCAGCGCTGTGCCGCACGGCACGGTGGTACTCACTCAGCCATGGATCAATGCAAAGTCTCCGGTAAAACAAACGGCTGGATGGACGGGTCCCACAGACGGCCGCGGTAGCTCTCCCGGTAGGTTGATGGTGACTGCCTTTCCCTGCACCTGTGTTGTGTTTACGGTTCCAATGGCTTCCCACCGGTAACCCACTCCCCAGCTTGGATGGATGCTGAGGGAGCCCCGTTTGCCCGCAGGCTCTGGCCCTGGGAACTGTAGCCTTGGCGGTGACTGTGTTTCCCTTTACGGTGTGAGCTGTTGCCTTCAATCGGGTCTTGACTGCTGGGAAACCCCGGAGGTTCCCTTCGCTAACGGATATGACCAGTTTTACGGCGACTCCTAGCCTGGTCAGGGTCAGTAAGCCCTGCCGAATGGTGCTGGCTTCTCTTCACTCCCCGATCCGGTACCGGCGGGCCACCACCCGTCCCCGGTCCTTACGGTTCACTCCAATCAGCCTCTCCTGCAGAAGGTCACCACCGTCTGCCAACCTTGCTGTATGTGCCCGGGCCACACACCCGGACACGGTCAGTCTCCTCTACTACCACTTCACTCTCCAAAACTGATCTGACTTCCCTTTCCCTTTTCCCGCCTCCAGGACTGTGAACTCCTCGGTGGGCGGGGCCAACCGCCTGGCCCACCCCCTGGTGTGGACATCAGCCCCTGAAGGGAGGCAACAAGGATTTGTATTTGACTTTGGTGTGCCTAGCCGGGGTGTGGGGTGTGTTGTTGCAGTACCTGTGACGACCTGGCTTGTCCAGGGTGCCAGAGTACCATTGATTGTAATTGTTGCTATGTCAAAAAATGTCACATTTGTGACAAGTCAGTTTGCAATAGCTCGGTTGTGGTAGATCAGTATAAGTAACATGTAAGTTGAAGCATCTTTGAGTAGCACAAAGTAGTATAGCATGCAAACTAACGAAGTGGGTGCTTCAAAACTGCTTATTCTGAGGTTCATCCCACATTATAGAATTCAAAACTGTCTCTGGAAATGACATTATCACTAGTGATGGGCTACCCGGCTCTAAAAGTACAGATCCACGTGGGTTCAAATGTACTCGAGCACTTCCCCCGGGTCCAGAGTTCTCGTCTTATAATTACCGAATCTCTGGCGTGGCTGTATCACAGCTTTCGGGCCATTCACATACTTCCGGGGCCGCTTATTACCCTTCATGGTAAAGTTTTGGGATTGTCGCATCTAATGGATGCGACAATCTTGGGTGGCTGCAGGCTGCTATTTTTAGCCTCATACCAGCCCCCAGCTGTCGGCTTTAACATGGCTGGCTATCAAATTTGGAGGGGGACTGCATGCCAGTTTGAAAGCAGTCAGACACGCATGTCACACAGAATGAGGGGGGTGTTGGACTGCAACCAATCAGAGATGCCAGGACTGCCGATGGGCGGGGGAAGCAGTGCATATGCATAAAGGATAATGAGCAGCCCCGGAAGTAGCATTACAACCGAGTGGGAGACTTGGTAAGTACTGTATAACCCGCCTGCTGCAATCCCCCTATCCCTTTTACCACCATATTAAAACACTGGATTATAGTCTCCATAAACTTATATGGGGACCAGCATCAGACAGATATCGAGGATCAATTCCAAGTCCGCCCATCACTAATTGCTATCAAACCTGTGCATCGTAAATTATATTAAACTGTTCTTGAGGGTTAAGCAGCTATAATCAAAACCAAAACATTTATAGATAATTCTAAGAACTAGCTGAGGACGTGTAAAGCACATTGCCATTGGACTCTGGAGCAGTGGAAATTTGGTCTGATGAATCCCTTCCCACTATCTGGAAAACTAATATACCGATATTTGGGTTTTAGTAAAAATTCAGAGAATGCTACCTACAGGGATGCATAGTGTCTACCATAATGGTATGGTATCAGTTTTTAAGAATTTTGGGTAGGCACTATATAGATAAAGCAGCATTATACATTTTAGACAACTGAAAGCTTCCAAATGTTTAGTAACAATTTGGGGAAGGCTTTTTCTTTTCCAGCATGACTGTTGACTTGTGCAGACAATAAGGTCCTTGAATCCATGGATTGCCAACGTTGGTATGAAAAAAACTCAAGTGGCATGCACAAAGCCTTGGCCTCTACCTCATCAAACCTATTTGGAATCAACTGAAACAGGAAGTGAGAGGCAGATGTTTGAGTCCAATAGCCTCACAATACTCTTATGGATGAATGGGGAACAATTCCCACATACACAAAGAGGCCCTTCTCAAAGGAATGGCGGCCGTTATAGCCAAACTAACAGACACAACTCCTGATTTGCTAAAATTGTTTTGGAATAGCAGATTCAATAATCTCATAGATGTGATGGACAGTTTTCCCACATATTTTTGTTACAGTTGTACTCTGACCCTGTTTTTTATTGAGCTATATATAATAAAGCACCCATGGGGCCTTAAAGTATCTACAAATGCCTCTCACTTCATGAGAATGTGCCGCCCCTGCAACAGCCGACGGGCTGCTCGAACCCGGATCCACAGTGGCTTGAGGGGTCTTCGGATCCGTGGCGGGGTCGCGCGGCTACCCCGGAATAAAAAGGGGGATGTTTTGGGTGGTGAATGGGATAATGTTTGTGACGCCACCTACAGTGTGTGGTAATGTGAGGGACCACCGCTGCCGTTTGGGGAGAGCCCAGGGACGATGGTGTGTGGCAACTCGAGATGTTAACCCCTCTGTGGGCAGGGGGAGTGGTGTCCTGGGATCTGGTGATGTCTAGAGTGGGGGACCCGTCGGGTGAAAAGGGATATCAGGTACTCACACAGTCCAAAGTCACTGACGCTGACACCAGGTAAACCAAACTCTTGAGTATCTTGCTCTCTTTGGGCGAGTACGCTGGGTCCGTGCCCCTTTGGTGTTGCAGGTTGGTCTGAAGCCTTGTCCCTTGGCACTGTGTGTCCTACGTATGGATCCCCCTAACATGAATTGATTCAAGTCCCGCTCACCTGCGTGGCTAGCAGGGTGAGCTTGCTCTCAGGGTTCACGCTTGGGATTTTCTGGACGGTTGTGGGAAGTCTTATCCCCCTCGTTGCACTAGTACCCCAATTCTGGAGCGGGTGGGGAATGGCTCCTGAAGATTCCATTCCTGTTGGGTAAATTACTGGGCTGCGTGAAGCGTCTTCCCAGCCTAGGGTTCGCGTACCGCGTCATGCCCTGGCCCTTGCCCGGTTGTAGCACAAGGCAGCCGGCCTGCTCTCTGTAGCAGCACCGTGCTCCCTGTCACTACCCCCTGCGACCGGGGTTCTAGCTCCTTCTGGCCAGACCAACGTCTGGCACCTGAGACGGGTACAGGAGCCCAGCTCGACAGCGGGACCTGTTCTGTCACCGCTGCTCACTGCTCCACTTCTACTCTCCGACTGACATCTCTGCCCTCCCTCTTCTCTCCCTCCATCTGGGTGGCCCTATTCCCCTCAGGCTGCCCAATGGGTGATTGGTGGGTGTGGTGCAGAGTGTTCCTCAGGATTTTGGTACACCTTTTGGTAGCAACACCAAATTGACAGGATCCGTAACCAAGGAGGAGCGGGTACCATGCAGAGGGGCAGATTGCACGGCACCCTCTGATAGGCCAGGGCGTCACAAGAAAGCATACAAATGTTTTGTATTCCATAAAAAAGAAACTATTGGCATGTTTATTGGCTTCCGTATCTATGATGGCTTTAGATCTTGTGAAGCGATAAAATAGGATGTACAACTAGTCGTTACAGTAAATAAATATAGTTATGGCCGAAAGTGTTGGCTCCCTGGAAATTGTTCCAGAAAAAGAAGTAATTTCCTTTGTGTGTATTTGAACAACACAAAAAAACTAAGAAAAAACTGCAAATTAGACAAAATTTCACACAAAACTCCAAAAATGGGCCAGACAAAATTGTTGCCACCCTCAACTTAATATTTGGTTGCAAATTGTCTCTCCAGGAAAGGAGACAAACTCTAGCGCCACCTATTGGAAGTAGCAATCCTAAAAGTCAAAAGTGGCCTTTTCACAACCTTTTCATATGACCTAGGATATATGCCAGATCAGAATTCCAATTTGCAGACACGGTGTTTCGGGGTGATTGCCCCTCGTCAGTGCAAAGTGAGGGTAACTGATATGGTTATGAGAAGCTTTGTGGGGATCACAGGGCAAGACTATTCTCCTTACGGAGACCTGACAAACCAGTCTGGGTGTCAGTGGTGAGGGGACTTATAGCTGCAACGCCCCTCTGGGAATTATTCAAATTGTCTCTCCAGGAAAGGAGACAAACTCTAGCGCCACCTATTGGAAGTAGCAATCCTAAAAGTCAAAAGTGGCCTTTTAACATGCCTTTTCATATGACCTAGGATATATGCCAGATCAGAATCCCAATTTGCAGACACGGTGTTTCGGGGTGAATGCCCCTCATCCGTGCAAAGTGTGGGTAACTCATCTGGCTTATGAGAAGCTTTGTGGGGATCACCGGGGAAGACTATTCTCCTTACGGAAAATTTGGTTGCATTCATTTTGGAATAAATAACTACAATCAATTGTTTCCAATAATGATGAACAAACTTCTTACACCTCTCTACTGGAATTTTGCATGGCTCTTCTTTTGCAAACTGTTCCAGGTCTCTCATATTTGAAGGGCACCTTCTTCCAACAGCAATTTTAAAATCTCTCCACATGTGTTCAATGGGATTTAGATCTGGACTCATTGTTGACCACTTCAGAACTCTCTAGTGCTTTGTTCTATTTCTGGGCGCTTCATGAAGTATATTTGGTGTCATTGTCCTGCTGGAAGATCCATGACTTAGGACGCAAACCCAGCTTTCTGACTCTGGGGACTACATTGTGACCCAAAATCTTTTGGTAATCTTCAGATTTCATGATGCTTTGCACACAATCAAGGTACTCAGTGCCAGAGTCAGCAAAACAAACACAAAACATCTTTGCACCTTTACCATATCTGACTGTCTTTAGCTACTGTGTTTTTTTCTTTGTAGGCCTCATTCCATTTTTGGTAAACAGTAGAATGATGTGCTTCACCAAAAAGCTCTGTGTTTGTCTCATCTGTCTACAAGACACTTTTCCAGCAGAATTTTGACTTACTAATGCACATTTTGTCAAACTGCAGTCTAACTTTTTTTTATGTCTCTCTGTCAGCAGTGGGGTCCTGCTTACCCATCTTCCAGACTATACTGCTTTGCAACCTTTCATCTATTTATCTCTGCCGTCCACGTCCAGCAAGATTAGCTACAGAGGGTTGTAAACTTATTGACTACATTGCACACTATGGACAAAGGAATATCAAGATCTCTGGAGATGGACTTGCAACCTTAAGATTCTTGATATTTTTGAACAATTTTGGTTCTCAAGTCCTCAGACAGTTCTCTTCTCTTTCTATTCTGCATGCTTAGTGTGGTACACATAGACACACAATGCAAAGATTGAGTCAATTTATCCCCTTTTTATATGATTTTAGATTTGAATTTCATATTGCCCACACCTGTTACTTGCCACAAGTAAGTTTGAATGAGCATCACATGCTTGAATCAAAGTTGTTTATCCACAGTTTTGGAAAGGTGCCAACAATTTTGTCCAGATGCTTATTACCTGGGGGTCTAAGTTCTTAAAAGTAATAAAAAATCATACCCATCTGTTGTCATACTCCTAGATCCAGCATAGACCACTCAATTGACAACATCCAGCACTAGAAGCACTAGGAGTATTGAAATGATCTGCTCCAAAAGTCAATTGAACTGAAAAATCTTTAATAAAATGCTTAAAATAATCTTCCTTTTCATTCCTATGTAAAAAAAAAATTTAAGCAGCTTCAGGTTTCCCAAGCCAATGGGTTAAAAAAGTGAGAGTACCATTCTTCAGACATTTTATGCTTGTGTAGGAGTGTTAAGGGTTAGGCCCAGCCCTGCATCTGTACCCGACACACCACTGTCCTGTGACATAACTGTATATGCCTTTCTCGTGTGATTTCGCCACCAGGTGGCAGTGTTACTTTCAATATGTCCTGGCACCTGGGTGGTCAGGAGGAGGAGAACAAGGGTATATAAGGAAGAGTGGATGGTAGACAGAGAGAAGAGTCACCAGGGAGATGTAGATATAAGATGTCCCAAGCAACAGATCATGACCCCATGGGTCACCCCCACAGCTACGACACCCGGGATCCTGGATGTATGGCGGAACTGCGTCTCCCATAGAGAGCGGTTTAGTCTGACAGTTGGGGGTCTAGCGTCGGTGCCAGCTGGCGGTAACGGGAGGAAGCCCTCACTCACGGAACAGATCAGTGCACCCCCTGGTGGTGGGGTATGACTTGATGGCCTGGCACGAAGGGGAGACCCCTGTATGGAAGCAGACCCCTGTGCGGACATCAAATAGAGTGAGGGAAAGGAAAGGCCTTAGACTTTAGACAGTGCCCATGTGCCAGAGGACCAATTGCTGCACCTGTATCATGTGAATAGTAGAAGGAACCCCTTTAAGACAGATACCAGTGCCAGCAAGATACAAACCGAAGCTGTAACAAGTTGCAAGAAATAAAGTTGGAAGTGTTTAAGAAAGAACTGAGCCTGAACTTTATGTCTGAAGCAGAACAGTGAATGTGTGACTCCTGAGACTGTTGCTGAGTCCTCATGTGTGTGGAGCGATAACAGGGAGGTAAGGGGTTAATGACAGGTTGTGCTGTGACCTGTTGTTCCCCTGCTACCACGACTACTACACACTGCCTGCCTCGTGCCCCCCACCACAGTTGAAAGACAGTCCAAGTCAGTCGGCAGTCAACACAGCACAGCTAAACTTTGTCATTACAAACACGTCTGTAACTGCAACTCTGCTCTCATGGGGCTATCAGCCTTGCTGTATTGCCTCCTCTCTCACACTGATTGCCTTGAGATTAAATCTGAAAAGTGTATTTTCACCCAAGTCATTTTCACCAAAGTCATCCTGGGTACAAAGTTAACCTTGTCTACATGACAGTAACTTAAAAAATAACTGTTGTTTTAATGTTCATTTCATAAGAAACTTTGTAATATATGTTATCAGATAAATTTACTTCTTTCTCCTCCTGGACTAATCTTTCAGTCTCAAAATTCTCTAGTCACGGGTAAAATCTGCCTTCAATAAATTCAGATTTTCCCATTAGCGAGATAGCAAATGACAGTAGCTGTTCATAGGGTTCCATGGAGGGGGAGGAGCTAAGGTAGAAAAACAAATTCTGCTGCAAGTTCTTTTCATATTGAAAATAGTTCCTGACCTGCAAGCAGAATCTGATAGAGCAGGAGGTGCTGGTAAGATTGATATAGATTTTTATGGTAAAAGTCTCAGTAAAACTTATATTTCATTCATTGAAATCCCTGATGTTTGTATGCATCTGGGTCCAGTGGGTGGCCCTACCATTGATTGACAGTCTTTCTTGTATGATTGGAAGCAATTTCTGCATGCACAATCATTGAGAAGGACCCACCCACTGGACTAATATGTCTTGAAACACCAGGGATTTCATTGAATAAACTACAATAAACTGTCTCTTTTTTGTCATTTTATGTCATGTTCAGTTATGCACCTGTTCACATTGCAGTATTGGGAGTTCCAGTCAGTCTTTTTGTCTATGATAGAGCAGTGGCATATGGTTAATTCAATTGCTTCTCGTTCTCTATTCCATCCTATCTGCAGATTGGACTGCATATAAAACAGGTTCAGAATAAATTACCATATTTTCGGTTTATAAGACACCCCAGATTATAAAACGCCCCCCAAATTTCGAAGTTTAAAATAAGGAAAAATATTTTTTAATGTTAAAATGAGGGTCTGTCTTATAATCCTAGTGTGTCTTAATCCTAATGCTTACCATGGGGGAGCGGTGGTGGTGGAGCGGCTCAGGAAGGTCACAGGAGGAAGGGTCAGCGATGCTGCGGGCTCAGAGGAGGGGGTGTCGCTGCTGAGGAGGGTCATTAGACAGAGGATCGACAATACTGTAGCCTCGGGGGTGTTGTGGCGGGCGCTATTGATCTGCCGGTATTCTGCGGGGGTGTCACTGCAGTGGAGTGACTCTGGAGGGTCACAGGATGGCGTGTCAGGGTGTCACTGTGGCGGTGGGCACCTGATCTGACTGTGGGCACCATTGAATAGCCTGTGGTTGACACGATGGACTTCGCCGCCATTTTTCTTGAAGTCCATCTAATCAATCTGCGCATGTGCACCCTCCGCAGCCATTTTCTTGAAGTTCATTGCATCAACCATGGGTGATTCAATAGATACCGCAGTCAGATAATCCGCCCGCTGCTGCGACAACTGCAGTGACATCCTCAGTATTGCTGACCTATGACCCTGCTCCACCACTGCCACCTTGGTAAGCGATATCCGCATTGCAAGACGCACCCCCATTTTTCTCCCAGTTTTGGGGGGAAAAAGTGCGTCTTACAATCCGGAAAATACGATAGTACAAATAATTGTTCCTTGTCTTTTCCTGCTCTGAAAAGTCCTGAGAACATTCCCTGTCTTTATAATAATAATAATAATAATAATTTTTATTTATATAGTGCCAAACATATTTAGCAGCACTTTACAATTCAGAGTCTTGTGACTTATCCATAGCCTGTGATGTGCCATGAATAAATATGTAAACTTAATAATAAATAATATATCATGTATGTAGGTTATTATTTATGCAGTGTAAATATTTTATTCAATTAAATATTAAAAAATATATATTTGTTGCTAATATTAAATTAACAAACGATTCTAAGAAATTCTAACTGAAACATCTTCATTTCTGAATACCAGCAAGTAATTCCCCCACAGGCACGATAGTATGTAATTATGGAATGCTCTTGTGTATTCCGAGAGTTCAGCTTATGCAGCTACTGATTGGCCCTTGACAATTATTGTAGATGTTTGTTGTTCAGTGGGGAATGTAGTCAGCTGCTAAAATTAACGTCTGTGCATTGTGTTTTTAAGACCTGATCAGTAACGCTCTCCCTGCCGCACTTTATCCAGAGGTTAAGTAAATGTGTTGTTCCTTGTTACGCTGGAAACGCATCAATGATGTAATTTTACAAGGTATTGATAACTTCCAGTGATTTCTACTTGGAGAAAGCAGCAGGGAATTAGCTGTTTCATTCCCTGTCATTGATTGGCTGCCTGGAAGACTGCCAAACGAGATGCTCTCAACCCCCACACTTGCTGCTAATCTACCTAGCGAGGCCTTGGTATCTCTCTAAATAAACTAGTACTTGTAGTCATTAGGCTGAATTTGCCCATCCATAAGTATGTAATAGCAAATCTTTCGAACTCCCACTGATGCGTTTGTAATGAAGAGTAAGCTCAGGAGGCAAGGGCTGCGTAGTATCAGAGCAGCGGAGTAATACAATTAATTTATTTGTATTCGTTAAAAAAAAAAGCATTTTCAGATCTGACCCCCAAACCAATTTTCTTGATCTTTTTATATGACAATAGTTGTATCACTTTACAAAATAAGGCATGTACTGCAATTGAATTTACCATATTCCACTGCTGTATCATAGACAAAAAGACTGACGGCACTGCCAAAACTGCAATGTGAACAGGTGCATAACTGAACATGACATAAAATGACAAAAAAGAGACAGTTGCACTCTGAAATGCTACAGTATGAAAACCATGAATGTAAGAATATAGATATGCATTACTGCTAAAGGAAATCTAAGAAAAAATGGAGATATTAAGCATAGGTACCCAGCATTTGATGTATGCCTTGACATGGCTACTGGGCAGATATAGAAATGGCCATGTTTGTATGCTAAATATCTCAATTTTTTTCTCAGATTTCCCTTAGCAGTAATTCATATCTATATTCTTACATTCATCGTTTTCATGCTTTAGCATTTCGGAGTGCAACTGTGTCTTTTTTTGTCACTGCTCTATCATATGCATAAATGGTAGGATTGATTACAAGAACACATGTACTTGTATATAAGATGTGTCAAGAAATGCTGTATGTGATGTGTAGACCCATTTTGACACTGTATAAACTGAGGTGCAGAGTCTTTTGCTCTTAAAATTCAAGGACATGTGGGCTTAGCTGCTGAATATTCGCAGATCGCAGTCTCCAGATTAGCTATCCTTTGGCAACCAGATACTCCAGCAATGACAGTTCAAAAGATGAGAAAGCGATCATATGGAGTTAGGGAACAGTGCCAATTGAGTAGAACTATATATTACTAGTGTTGGCCAAGGTCACGATTAGAGATGAGCAAACCTTTTTTAATTTGAATTTGCAGTCTTCACTGAATTTTCCCCCAAAATGTGATTTTCAGCAAATAAATTAGGCTACTTTCACATTGCATTTTTACTTACATTCAGTGGTCTCGTCGGGGCATCTGTCCGAACCTCCTTCCCCCTGCAAAACGTGTTTCGGATGCATGCGCCGATAGGGCCATTGACCATAATGGAGCAGACTCCGTTAAGCGGGCTTTATACGAGGCGATAGATTGTGCGATATGTCGTCGGGGTCACGGTTTTCGTGACGCACATCCGGCATACCGCACGACGTCGTCTCGTGTGACACCTCCTAGCGACGCAGTAACGCTCACAAATCGTGAGTCGTGTACTCGTCGCTAGGTTTCATAAAATTGTTTAATTAAAATGGCGGAGGTTGTTCATCGTTGACATGGCATCACACGTTGCTCCGTGTGACACCACGGGAACGATGAACAGCAGCTTTACCTGCCTCCCGCGGCACCCGACGGCTTAATGGAAGGAAGGAGGTGGGCGGGATGTTTACATCCCGCTCATCTCCGCCCCTCCGCTTCTATTGGCCGCCTGCCGTGTGACGTCGCTGTGACGCCGAATGTCCCGCCCACTCCAGGAAGTGGACGTTCGTTGCCCACAGCGAGGTCGTCTGGAAGGTAAGTATGTCTGATGGGGAGTAAACGAGTTTGTGCGCCATTGGCAACTAATTGCCCGTGACGCAAAAACGACGGGGGCGGGTATGATCGATTGTGCTATCGCACAATCTATCGTCTCGTGTAAAGCAGGCTTTAGTGTGTGCTCTGTCTTGCACCATTTTGCACATATATGTTTCCTGCGGCGGACACCCGAACATAGTCAACTACGTTATTGTGTCCACCTGCAGAAGACGTATATGTGGAAAATGGTGCAAGACAGAGCACACACTAACGGAGTCTGCTCCATTATAGTCAATGTCCCTATCGCCGCATGCATCCAAAACATGTTTTGTGGGGTGGGAGAGGGGCGGTTCGGACGGATGCCCCGACGGGACCACTGAACGTAAGTAAAAGCATAATGTGAAAGGGGCCTTAGCGCAAATTTGAACACTGGAAAGCTTGTAACTGCTCATAAAATACATGTGAGAGAGAAGAACCCCAATGACCATAAGAGCTTACACTCTACAGGAGAGAGATACGACCCTGCTGATCATAAAAGCTTATACTCTACCGGAGAGAGTTAGGACCCTGCTTATCATGAAAGCTAAAACTCTATAGGAGAGAAAGGACCCCACTGACCATAAGAGCTTACACTCTACAGGAGAGACAGTGAGAGGACCCCATTGACCATAAGAGCTTACACTCTACAGCAATGAGAGAAAAAGAGAGAGAAGACCTAACTGGTCATAAGACTTTACACTCTATAGGATAGAGAGAACTCCACTGACCATAAGAGCTTAAACTCCACAGGAGATAGAGAATCCCACTAATCATAATAACTTGCACTCTACAGGAGAGTGAAGACACTACTGATCGTAGAGAGCTTACACTGTACAGGAGAGAGGACCCCATTGACCATAAGAGCTTACACTTTATAGAAGAGTGTGAGAGAGGACCCCATTGACCATAAGAGTTTACACTCTACAGGAAGGAGAAAGAGAAAAAGAGGACTTCACTGACCAAAATATCTTATACTCTACTGGATAGTAGAACTGCGCTGATCATAAAAGCTTACGCTCTACAGAAGAGAGAAGACCCCGCTAATCATATGAGCTTTCTACAGGACAGACAGAGCTCTGCTGATCATAAGAGCTTACACTATAGCAGAGGAAGAGAGAGAAGAACCCACTGGTCATAAGAGCTTACACTCCACAGGATAGGAGGTGCCCACTGACAATAAAAGCTTACACTTTACAGAAGAGGGAGAGAAAGAAAATCCCACTGGTCATAAGATCTTTCACTCTACAGAAAACAGAGAACGCTGCTGATTATAAGAGCTTACACTCCACAGGAGAGACAGGATCCTATTTATTATAAGAGCTTACACTCCATATTGGAGAGAAAACACCACTGACTATAAGAGCATACACTCTACAGAAAAGAGAGACAGCAAAAAAGATAAGACATAGCTTAGACTCTACAGGAGAGAGAGGACTCCACTAACCATAAGAGCTTACACTCCACACGGGAGACAGAACCCCACTGATCATAAGAGTTTACACTCTATAGTAAAGAGAGATAGAGAAGACTCTGCTAGTCATTAGAGCTTACACTCCACAGGATAGATAAAACCACGCTGACCATAAGAGCAAATACTCTACAGGAGAGAAAGAATCCCGCTGATCTTAGTAATAATAATAATTATTCATTTATATTGCGCTGTTAATTCCACAGCGTTTTACATACATCAGCAACACTATCCCCATTGGGGCTCACAATCTAGGTTACCTATGAGTATGTTTTTGGAGTGTGGGAGGAAACCGGAGTACCTGGAGGAAACCCATGTAAACATACAAACTCCTTGCAAATGGTGTCCTTGGTGGGATTTGAACCCAGAAGCCCAGCGCTGCAAGACTGCAGTGCTAACCACTGAGTCAAGAGCTTACACTCTATAGAAGACACAGAGATACTCAGTGACTTTGGAGATGGAAAGTGACTCTGTGGTACAAACTGTGCTACACTGGGAATTACTGATCTGTGATGGCCCAGGTACTGACCACCACTATACAAGGTATGAAAATCCTTAAGATGTCATAGCTGTAGGGCATTATGGTGAAGAGCATGCTGCAATTCAAACTGACCTTTTTCCTTCTCTCTGATGCTTCAGCAGTGTTGGAAATGGTTCTAGGCAAGTTTTTCTTTTTTTGCATACCGCAAATCAATTATCAAAATGTTCAAATTTGGGTGAAACCATGAATTTCATTAAATTTGACCAGAACTCGATCGTCTGCAAATCAATCCACTCATTTCTAGTTATGACACAAGTGTAAAACTGCAGGTATCACAGGCAGATAAACAGAAATTAAACTGGCCAAAGACAGGCACAAACTGAAATCCCAATAATGGATGCAAAAATTCTGGGGTGGCTGCAGATTGCTATTCTTAGGCTGGAGAGGGCCCAATAACCATGAGCCTCCTTAGCCTGAGAATACTAGTCCCCAGCTGTCAGCTTTATCTTGGCTGGATATCAAACTTGGGGGGAGACCGCACGCTTTTTAAAAAATTATTTATTTAAATAATTTAACAAAAAAAAAGCCACATAGAGTTTCTCTTATTTTGATACACAGCCAAGATATCACACATACCTGGGTGCTGCAGTGTTTAGCCATCTGCTTTATCTGTGCTGGGTATCAATATACGGGAGACTCTACTTAATTTTTTTCCAAATATTTATTTATTTTTACACTCCACCAATCACAGATGTCAGCAGAGAGAGTGGGCGGAGGAAGCAGTGAATATGTACGAGATCTAATGAGTGGAAACCTGGAATAAGTATGACAGCAGCGGGGAATCTCACGAAGTATAATTCAGATGCTTTTAATTTGCATAATACTCTGACAACATTATTCCAAAAAAACAAATCTGAGTCTCAAGTGCATCCAGGCATCTTCCTCATGCTGTTTCCATTCAGTTTCAACACTTTTCCATCTGTCTTAGCATTTTTACTGCCCTCCTAGATCGACTTCCAAGTCCTCCTGAAAATTATTAGTTTCCCATTGATTTGCGTTTTGTTTGTTATTCATCATGAATACACAAATAATAGAAATTATTCAGCTCGAATAATCCAAACCCAAATATTTCATTATTCTCCCATCTCTATAAAAAACGGAAAAAATATCTCACATGGTTAAAAAGAAATCTGGCCCTGAAATTCTCCGGTAATATTTATATCCTGATGTTCATGCTCCCATTATATTTAATGTTATCATTGGTTAGATGTCAAGACAACATATCCAACCTTTATTGTTGGAGTTGGAAACAAGGAACAGTTTCCAAGATTACCTTACAGTATTGTTGGTAAAAATGGCTTGCTTAACAGCCTCTTTCTATAAAATGGGACCTGTCAGCAGTGTTTTAGTAATGGAACGAGTTCTATAGGATTTTGTATAATGATTGAAAATATAACTCTTATATAGAGACCAGATATACCTCTGCACTCAGCAACTCACCCTCTTCCAAATGCGGAAATTCCATATATATTGTAGAAAATTAATGTTTGGCCAAACAGCAGTGCTCACAAGTAAGGAGTGCCCTTTGACTTTTGGAGAACAGAATTGATGAAATAATTTGTGGCATCATTTGCAGAGACCCTAAAGCCCGCTTTACACGCTGCAATGTATCTTACAATGTGTCGGCAGGGTCACGTCGTAAGTGACGCACATCCGGCATCGTAAGGTACATTGTAGTGTGTGACAGGTACATGTGATTGCGATTGAACGTTAAAACGTTCATCGCATACACATCATACCTTTCTCTAGAATTGCACGTCAGATTGTTTATAGTACCCAGGATCATCACATCGCAGTGTGTGACACCCCGGGAACGATGAACAGATCTTACCTATGTCCAGTGGCTCCCGACCTACAATGCGAAAGGAAGGAGGTGGGCGGGATGTTTACGTCCCGCTCAGCTCCGCCCCTTCGCATCTATTGGCCGGCTGCCGCGTGACGTCGATGTGACGCCGAACGACCTTCCCACTCCAGGAAGTGGACGTTCGCCACCCACATCGAGGTCGTATGGAAGGTAAGTACGTGTGACGGGGGTTAATCGTTTGTGCGGCACGTTCAACAAATTGAACGTGCCACACATACGATGGGGGCGTTGCAAATCGCATACGATATCGTATGCGAAATTGCAACGTGTAAAGCAGGCTTAACATACAAAGCAGAAGGAAAAAAAAAGTGACCCTATTATGGACACCAGAGTCCCTGATTATTTCCTTTACAGGTTCAGTTACTGTTTTTGAACCACAGGTGTATTCCAGGAAAAAGCATGGAGCAAATATTCCAGAGTGAAAATTGCAAATTTGCCCGTTTAGTGGCCACTACATTGTGCCCAAAGCATTTTGCTTATCTTGGGCTTCTAGATAGAAGTGAGCGAACCCAAGGTTCGGTGTTCAATGTTCGTACCGAACACAGACTTTACAACAAAAAACAGGTTTGGGTTCGGAATTCGGAGGCTTTACGTATGTAAACAACTCTACCGAGCATCGCTGTGCTTAAGTGCGCTCATTACTCAGCCCAGTGCAAGCCACTTGCAGAGTCTGAGTGGCTCACACTGGGGGTAACAACAGTGTGATTGGATTGCACCAAAAAAATAGGAAAAAACCTTGCCAACCCTCCCCCTGAAGTGATTTGTTTATACTGTAGCTAGCTGCATGTTGGCTTAGACCTGAACTAAAGTGACTTCTATTGCGGTTCAAATCAAGTCCGGGTCCCAAATCATACTTTACAGTCCATCAGAACACGCCGAACTGAACTTTCACGAGTCCACTTGTCTCTACTTCTGGATACACGCAACTTGTACATTTTTAACTGGGTCGCTTGCACTACAGTAATGCCAAGCATGGGCTTTAACTGCAAAGTCCAAAATTATTCCATTTGCCTTGTTATAGTGAACATTTTGTCAGGAGTTTCATCTTGCCTGAATCTCATTTTTGGGGAATTCAGATAGAAATACCGACATAAGTGCTCAGCACACAGCATAGGATTAAAGATGAGCGAAGACAAAGTGTAATGTTTGGGGTTGGTACCACACACGGACTTTTAAAAAAAATTTGTGTCTGTGTTCAGAGCTAACGCTTGGGTCCGGCGCTGCTGAGATGGCTGCTCGGTGGCTCGAGCAGTGGGCCGGATCCGGGGACTCGAGCGGCGCTCCTCGCCCGTGAGTGAAAGAGGGTAGTTTGGTTTGGGGATTTGGTCCGTGACGCCACCCACGGGTTGTGGTGAGGTTGGACACCACCGCTGCTGGTGACGGGGATCCCGGGAGCGATAGTAGGGAGCAGCTGGGATGTTGTTTCCCCCCTCCGTGGGTAGGGGTTGGTGGTCCCGGGGCTCGGTGAGGTGACGGGGAGGCAGGGTTGGCAAGGTGCAGGGTCGCCTGGACTGCGCAGCGCGGTGCCGGTAGGCACGGTTGTACTCACTCGGCCACAAATGTACACAAAGTCTCTGGTAAACCAAACGGCTGGATGGACGGGTCCCGCAGCCAGCTGCTGTGACTTCTCCCGGACGGTTGGTGGTGGCTGCCTTTCCCTGCACCTTTGTGTATGTTCGGTCCCGATGGATTCCCACCGGTAACCCGCTCCCCAGCGTGTATATGTGCCGGAGGAGCCCTTTTGCCCGCAGGCTCTGGCCCTTGGAACTCTAGCTGTGGCGGTAGCTGTATTTCCTTTTGCTGGTCGGACGGTTGCCTTCAATCGGGTCTTGGCTGTTAGGAAACTGCTGGGGTTTCGGTCACTGACGGATTTGACCTCTAATGGCGACTCCAAGCCTGGTCGCGGTCCGTAGGCCCTGCCTGAGTGTGCTGGCTTCACTTCGCTCCCCGGTTCGGTACCGGCGGGCCACCGCCAGTCCCCAGTCCTATGGTTCCGCGTTGATCTGCCTCTCCTGCAGACGGCCACCACCGTCTGCCAACCTTGCTCTTAGGGCCACACACCCGGACACCGTCAGTTTACTCCTCCACTACTACTTCACTCCTTTCACTTGCACTTCCCTAACTGATCTCTCTTCCTTTTCCCGCCTCCAGACTGTGACCTCCTCGGTGGGTGGGGCCAACCACCTGGCTCCACCCCACCTGGTGTGGACATCAGCCCCTGGAGGGAGGCAACAAGGATTTTGTGTCTGGCTGATGTGCCTGTCTCAGGGTGGGGGGGTGTGTTGTAGTACCTGTGACGACCTGGCTAGTCCAGGGCACCACATTCCCCCTTGGTTAAATGCAGACCGTCCACGGGCTGCCCGTCCATCACCGGTTTTATTTTTCTTTTTAACTGTAAAAATATAAAAACAAACATCAACAGTTTATGCATTTTAAATCTTCCCTTACGGGAGGCAGGTCACTTGAACGTTGCAAAACACATATATATATACTTTTAATAACAACGGACAGACGGCTTCCACTCTCCCACCCAAGCAACCTAGCCCTGATGCTGCCCCTAAGAAGTGGGCAGCACCCCTTGACCCCAGTCCAGATCCAGGCTGCCCGATTGGGAACGGGTACGGAGCCTCGCACCCGGCTGTTACTTCAGGGGACCCCACGTCCATGGGGGACCCCTGACCCCCAGAGGATCGCCACCGGTTGCGGTAGTGGTGGGCCTGGGCCATCACTTTCCTCCAGGCCCATCCTCCAAATCAGCCTCTCCGGAGGCGGCAACGGAGACATGCCCCAACATATTTACAATCCCACAAGTTTGTGGGTGCCATGCAAGTTCTCAGGCATGTCCATGAAGAGTTCCTCATGCAACGGTACAAAGGATCCCTACGGGGACAATTGCCGGCAACGGCCGGGTCAATCACGGTGCCAATCAGGTTACTTTCTCGGTTGATTCATTTATTTACTCATTTACACATTCAACATATAACACCCCTAAATGGTAGTTTCCCTGTACCTAAGCGGGGGGTCGGCCTAGGTTGGGGCGTGTGGACCTTCGGGGCCCACTGTTAGTGGGGACAGGCAGTGGGGCGGAGGAAACAACTGGTTCCTCTTCCCATCTATCGTGTGGGTCAGGCGGAGACACAGGGGAGCTGGGTACAGGTGCATCCCTGGGCACTGGTTCATTGGTGGCTACTTCCATCTCTTTTTCCTCCACAGGTTGTGGGAACAGTAGCACGGGAAGAATCACTGCGTCGTTCTGGGTAGGCCAATCTGCCGGGAAATCGCCCATCATGGTGTGGATTACCTCTTTTTCTTTCTCCCCAGCCGGTCTGGGGGCCGGAACTTCAGTTGCCACCCTTAACGGTGGTGGGCACCTCATCAGGTGGTCCCTGGAAACCATGGCCGAAGTCTTCCCCTGGTCACGACTGATCTGGTAGGCCTTCCCGTTCTCCCATTCAGTGGGTTGTATAACATACGGGGTCTTCTCCCATTGGTCATCCAGCTTATGGGTTCTTCTCTTTCGCTTCAGTACTACATCCCCAGGCTGAAAGGGCCCTGCAGGGGCCTTCCTGTTGAAGCACTGTTCTTGCTGTCCCCGACTCCGGCACAAGTTCTTTTCTAGGTATTCTTGGACTTTTCGGTACAGCGCCCTCCGCTGGGCGTCCCAGTCAGCAGTGGAAGGAAGGGCCTCTGGAGCCTCCAGATCCATTTCTAGGTCCACCGGCAACCGGCCTGGTCGGACTCTCATTAGGTACGCGGGCGTGCACTTGGTGGAGCTGCTAGGAATATTATTGTACATGTCTACCAGATCGGGCAACTTTTCCGGCCATAAGTTCCGCTCTTCCAACGGCAGGGTCTTAAGGAGGTCCAAGACCAGATGGTTCATCTTTTCACACATGCCATTAGTCTGGGCGTGGTACGGGGTGGTCCGGATCTTTTTACAGCCGTATAAGTGGCAGAATTCTTGAAACACTTCTGCTTCGAAAGCTGGACCCTGGTCGGTCAGTACCCTCTCCGGGTTCCCATGTGGTCGACAAAAGCAGGCCTGGAAGGCTCTGGCTGCAGTACGCCTGGTCAGATCTTTAACTGGGACAACCACCATGAATCTCGAATAGTGGTCTACAATGGTCAGAGCGTAGGTGTACCCACTTCAGCTAGAAGTGAGCTTCACGTGGTCGAGGGCGACCAGCTCCAGCGGTTGATGGGTAATTATAGGGCGTAGGGGGGCCTTCTGGCTAGCTTCGTCCCTTCTTCTCAGCGTGCAGGGACCACACTCCCGGCACCAGGCCTCTACCAACTCCCGCATCCCACGCCAATAGAACCGTTCGCTCAACAGCATCTCCAGCTTCTTCCACCCAAAGTGCCCGGCACCGTCATGGTATGCTTGCAGAACAGTGGGCACGTTAGCCTGGGGAACCACCAGCTGGCGAACCTTCTCATGGGTCTTCGGGTTGATCAATTCCCGATACAGCTTCCCCTGGTGCAGGTACAGCCGGGCTCATTCCCTCCACAGTCGTTGGGCCTCGGCGGGGGCGGCAGGGTCTATTCCGGCAGAGCCTTGTTCCACCAAGGTGTTGACCAAGCGGACAGCAGGTGCCTGGTCCTGGGCTTCTTGCCACCCTTGGCTGGGCAGCGGAACTAAGTTCACTTGTTGTTGCTGGACATGCAACTTACCGGCTGGCGGCCGGTGGAACGCAGGCAACTCGATTTCTTTGAGGTCATCATCATCGGCCCCTCTCCCAACAGGTGGGGCCTCCCGGAGAGTGCGTCTGCGTTAGCATTTTTTCGGCCGGCTCGGTACTTGATGGTGAAGTCATAGCTAGCCAACCTGGCCACCCACCGCTGCTCCAATGCACCCAGCTTAGCTGTATCCAGATGGGTTAGCAGGTTATTGTCCGTATAAGCAGTAAACTTGGCTGCCACTAGGTAATGGCGGAATCGCTCGGTGATGGCCCACACCAGTGCTAAGAGTTCAAGCTTGAAAGAGCTGTAGTTCTCAGGGTTCCTTTCTGTAGGTCGGAGATTCCGGCTAGCATAAGCGATCACCTTCTCCCTTCCATCCTGGACCTGGGATAAGACTGCTCCCAAACCTACATTACTGGCATCGGTGTAGAGGATGAACGGGAGACTGTAGTCGGGGTACGCCAGGATTTCTTCCCCGGTCAAGGCCGTCTTCAGCTGACGGAAGGACTCTTCATGCTCTTCTTCCCACGCCAACGGGGTTCCAGGGGACTTGCCACCCTTGGTCTGTCCCACAAGGAGGT
Organism: Anomaloglossus baeobatrachus; assembly: GCF_048569485.1. Lineage (NCBI taxonomy): Eukaryota > Metazoa > Chordata > Amphibia > Anura > Aromobatidae > Anomaloglossus > Anomaloglossus baeobatrachus. The sequence continues at coordinate 511,720,838 of NC_134356.1, read as the reverse complement.
CTTGCATGGGGGCGGCCATCTTCGTGTACCCCTTAATGAAGCGGCGATAGTAGCCCACCAGACCCAGGAACTGTCTCACCTCTCTCACCGTGGTCGGCCTCGGCCAGTCCTGAATGGCAGTGATCTTTTCGGGGTCTGGGGCGACGCCTTCCAATCCAGCAGCTGCTGCAAGCTCTGTGCCCTCACTTTCAAGCAGAACCGGCCCAGCTCCCGTTCCAGCCATGCAGCGGTCCCGGCGGGGAGCTCACCCGGGCCGCAGTCTTCAAAGGCTACTCCTCCTCTGCCCCTCCAGAGCTTAGACGCTCCGGTGGCGGGTGCTCCCATGCTCCAGCCCGAAGACACCGCTATCTCTCCATCCGCGTCCCCCCTTGGTCTTTTCTCGGCACCTCCTCTTCAGGGGCGGGGCTTCGGCTTTCACGCCTCCACTGCTCGAGAAGACGCTCGAGCGGGAAAATATTCACGCCCAAGATGGCGGATTCTGAAATTTTTCAGCCGGACACTGCCGGCGGGGCACAAGGCGCACTTCTACCAGCCGGCAGAAAGGTAAGATCCTGTTCGTGACGCCAAGTTGTCGCGGGCGGGGAAGGACGCCGCTGCGCTGCGCTCGCTAACGCTCGGTCCAGCGCTGCTGCGATGGCTGCTCGGTGGCTCGAACGGTGGGCCGGAGTCGGGGACTCGAGCGGCGCTCCTCGCCCGTGAGTGAAAGGGGGTACTTTGGTTTGGGGATTTGGTCCGTGACGCCACCCACGGGTTGTGGTGAGGTTGGACACCACCGCTGCTGGTGACGGGGATCCCGAGAGCGATGGTAGGGAGCAGCTGGGATGTTGTTCCCCCCCTCCGTGGGTAGGGGTTGGTGGTCCTGGGGCCCGGTGAGGTGACGGGGAGGCAGGGTTGGCAAGGTGCAGGGTCACCTGGACTGCGCAGCGCAGTGCCAGTAGGCACGGTTGTACTCACTCGGCCACAAATGTACACAAAGTCTCTGGTAAACCAAACGGCTGGATGGACGGGTCCCGCAGCCGGCTGCTGTGACTTTTCCCGGACGGTTGGTGGTGGCTGCCTTTCCCTGCACCTTTGTGTATGTTCGGTCCCGATGGATTCCCACCGGTAACCCGCTTCTCAGCGTGTATATGTGCCGGAGGAGCCCTTTTGCCCGCAGGCTCTGGCCCTTGGAACTCTAGCAGTGGCGGTAGCTGTATTTCCTTTTGCTGGTCGGACGGTTGCCTTCAATCGGGTCTTGGCTGTTCCCTGGGGTTCCGGTCACTGACGGATTTGACCTCTAATGGCGACTCCAAGCCTGGTCGGGGTCCGTAGGCCCTGCCTGAGTGTGCTGGCTTCACTTCGCTCCCCGTTTCGGTACCGGCGGGCCACCGCCCGTCCCCGGTCCTACGGTTCCGCGTTGATCTGCCTCTCCTGCAGACGGCCACCACCGTCTGCCAACCTTGCTCTTAGTGCCCGGGCCACACACCCGGACACCGTCAGTTTACTCCTCCACTACTACTTCACTCCTTTCACTTGCACTTCCCTAACTGATCTCTCTTCCTTTTCCTGCCTCCAGGACTATGAACTCCTCGGTGGGTGGGGCCAACCGCCTGGCTCCACCCCACCTGGTGTGGACATCAGCCCCTGGAGGGAGGCAACAAGGATTTTGTGTCTGGCTGATGTGCCTGTCTCAGGGTGGGGGTATGTGTTGTAGTACCTGTGACGACCTGGCTAGTCCAGGGTGCCACAGGTGCAATGTAAGTCAATGGGAAATACTCGCTAAGTAGCGAGTAACCCAAAAGTCGTACTATTCGCTATTCGCACGAAAAGTACAGCTTTTTGGATTACTTGCTACTTAGCGAGTATTTCCCATTGACTTACATTGCGCCCTCTACTCTTAATGAATATGCTAACAGCATAGCGAGTACGAATAGTCAACTACTCGCTCAACACTACTCACCACCAAATATACCCGGCTAATATGTGCAGAGAATGTTATGGCCAAGAATAGTAAAAGACAGGCTCAGTAAATTGCATAGGTAACTAGTCCCCACAAAATAAAGCCTATAATAGGCAGACAATGATTATTGCCCAGAATAAAGTCAAGCATAAAGTCACTGTGTATATGAGCTTACAATCGGCTAGAGGCATCGTGAGGTCCCTGCCACCCAATAGACCTTTAGTCATTTCTCCGACATTCCACCTGAAGAAAGAACAAAATGCACATTATTTTTTTATAGGTCAGTATGATTACACCTATACAAGATTTATATAGTGTAGTTTTTGAATGTTTTGCTACTTTTGCACACTAAAAATGATTTCTTAACAAAATACCTTTTTCGTTACCATAATCTGAGAGCTATATGTTTTTCGCTCAGGGTTGTATGGGGCCTTGTTTTTTGTGGGATGAGTTGAAGCTTTTTGGTACTATATTAAGGTTCGTAAAGTTTTTTAAAATATATATATATATATATATATATATATTTTATTTTCAATTTTTTTTAAATCAAGAATGAACAAAACCTGTCAATTTTGTTTAATTAATCATAATTGTTGAACTTTCTCATTTTTATGTAGCTTCACTATCTGGCTTTTTTACACATTGCAAAACTATTGTGTTTTTTGTTTTCTGTAGGTGTCTGCACCAAAGTACACAATAACAATCTTCTCTGATTACATTTTTGCTGCATTTTTATGCCTTTTTTCCCTTTTTTGAAGCAGATGTAAAGCAGCGTTTTTAAATGTTTTTTATAGTACAGAAACGTTTTGATTCTGCACTTAACAAGTAATTACAGCCTTTTTACATGCATTTTTTTAGGCTCCACATAGAAACCTCTAGAGAGAAAAACGCACCAAAACTACAGTGTTCAGCAGCGTCTTGAGTCGCACAGTTCGCGCACTTTTCATGAAATCACATCCACTTTGCTTGGAAATGTAACGGAGTTGTCCAAAATGAACTCCAATATTTTTTTAAGCTAATCTGTGCTGTAATGTCATATAAAACATCCCTACATTTTTTTTTTGTTTTCTAACTTTTGTTTCTCTTGAATTATCCCTATATCCTCTGCAGACACTTTATTGTGTAGCTCAACCAAACATGACATGATTAAAATCTTAAAGGCTGAGAATACAGAAATAGCATTCCAGAAGTATAAAGATATCAATAGGAAATGTAAAAAAAAAATCAAACAAGCAAAACTAGCTACTGAAACAAAAATTGCCAATGACATTAATATAAATCCCAAAATCTTTTATAAATACATTAATGCCAAAAGGAAAACAAAGGATAGTATTGGCCCCTTAAAATATAATAACATGTTAGTTATAGAGGACAAACAAAAGACTGAGATATTAAATAGGCATTTCTCATCTGTGTTCACCAAGGAACTGACTGTACCAGGGATCATTCAACAAGTGAAAAATCAAAGTTCACCACCCGATATAATCAATTTAACACAAGATGAAGTACGCCTACGTGTGAGTAAATTAAACATTGACAAATCCCCAGGGCCAGATGGCATTCATCCACGAATATTGAGGGAATTGAGCTCCGTAATCGACAGACCGCTGTATCTCATCTTTTTAGACTCGCTTGTAACAAGGTTGGTGCCTCAGGATTGGTGGATTGCTGATGTGGTACCGATATTTAAGAAAGGTAAGAGGGTAGATCCAGGCAACTACCGTCCAGTAAGACTGACATCAGTGGTATGCAAAGTTTTTGAGGGCATTTTAAGAGATGACATGCAAAAATATATTGCAAAAAATAATATAACTGACAAACAGCATGGATTCATGAAAGATAAGTCATGTCCAACCAATCTGTTGGGGTTCTATGAGGGGGTAAGTGCAAACCTGGATATTGGTAATGCAGCTGATGTGATTTATTTGGACTTTGCAAAGGCATTTGATACTGTACCACATAATAGCCTTATACTAAAGCTCCAGAAGCAAGGGCTAGGGGAAACTATATGCAACTGGGTAAGGAATTGGCTAAAAGATAGGAAACAAAGAGTAGTCATAAATGGTACATTCCCTAAATGGGCTATAGTCAGCAGTGGGGTGCCGCAGGAATCTGTGCTAGGACCGATTCTTTTTAATCTCTTTATTAAAGACCTTGTGGATGGGATAAATAGTAAAGTGTCAGTCTTTGCTGATGACACCAAACTATGTAGGATATTAAAAACTGACCTTGATAGTACAATATTAAAAAAAGATCTGGATAAGATGTCAGAATTGGCAGATACTTGGCAAATCATATTTAATGTTTATAAATGTAAACTAATGCACCTAGGACGGAGTAATCCTATAACTGTGTATACATTAAATGGAAGTAAACTCAGGACTACAGAACAGGAGAAGGACTTGGGTATTCTCATTACAAATAAGCTGAGCAGCAGCACTCAATGTCAAGCAGCAGCTGCAAAAGCAAACAAGATTCTAGGGTGTATAAAAAGAGAGATTAGATCCCGTGATCCCAACGTATTGTTGCCCCTCTATAAATCACTTGTAAGCCATATCTGGAATATGGGATCCAGTTTTGGGCTCCACATTTTAAAAAGGACATTCAGAAGTTAGAGTCAGTTCAAAGGTAGGCAACTAGACTACTACAAGGAATGGAAGGCTTCCCATATGATGACAGGTTGAAAAAGTTAGATATGTTTAGCTTAGAAAAAAGACGTCTCAGAGGAGATCTCATTTATATGTATAAATACATGTGTGGTCAATATAAAGGACTGGCACATGACTTATTTCTTCCAAAGACAATACTAAGGAGCAGGGCGCACTCACTGCGAGTGGAAGAAAAACGATTCCGACAGCTAAATAGGAAAGGGTTCTTTACAGTTAGAGCAGTCAGACTGTGGAATGCCCTACCACAAGAGGTAGTAATGGCAGACACTATAAGGCTATGTGCGCACAGTGCGTTTTTCGCGGCGTTTTTGCGCGTTTTTCGGGTGCGTTTTTGGCCTCAAAACTGCAGGACTTTACTTCCCCAGCAAAGTCTATGAGTTTTCAGTTTTGCTGTCCGCACACATCTGGTTTTTTTACCTGCGTTTTTGAGTTAAAAAAAAAATGGACATGTCAGTTCTTTCCTGCGTTTTTCTGCGTTTTCCGCCCATGCAATGCATTTGAAAATCGCAGCAAAACCCAGAGATCAAAAACGCAGCAAAACGCAGCCAAAAACGCACTAAATCGCGGCAAAAACGCATGCGTTTTTTGATGCGTTTTTTCGACGCAGGTGCGTTTTTGTGCATTTTTAGCGGCCAAAAACGCACAAAAACGCAGCGTCAAAAAGATGCAGTGTGCGCACATAGCCCAACTATGTAACTATGACTGCTGAACCTCACAGTCAGAGGTGGCACCACCCAGCCTCAGTATCCAGCCCCACCATCTGCACACTCATTCCCTGTATCTATTCAGCCCAGCACCATTTCCTCATGCACTCTCTTCTCATCCTTCACCCCATGCTCTCTCTTGTCCTCTAGGGCTGTGATAAGAGCAGCATCCTTACATCTGAGCAGTTGCAGGGATCAGTGCTTCTGACCGCTGGTGTCAGATGACATCCCTGCCCTCTGCTCTCGGAAGCCAGGACCACCGGACGCTGGCACTCATCACAGAGTGAGGAGATATAGTGCACAGAATGAGAGAGCGCACGGGGGAGAGGGGAGTGACAGGTACCCAGGCCCCTGACATCATAAAGGACACCGTCGGGCAAACAACACTGACAGTGTCCCCGACAGCGAGGGAGACCCCCTGTTTGTCCAGGACCCGGGCACATACAGTCCACAATAGCAGTGCACAGGGGGCCGGGAACAGTACGGAATGTGGGGAGGGGGCGGGGAAGGATGAGGGGGGTGGGGACTCCGGTGCACTGTACTTGCCAGCAGGGTGGCTACATGACATCAGCTGTGATGCCCGTCTACAAGGCGAGCATAAGCTCCTGCCTCTGTAATCGTGACATCACAGGAAGCAGCAAAATCCCGGCAGGAGCGGTCACATGACCGCTCTGAGTCGGGGGAGAGGGGCTGACAGCAGGGCAGGTAGGTAGTTACTATCTATCTACCTGCCCCAATGTAGCCCAATAGTAAAATAACAAGAAAAAGGCAAAACAAGCCGGATAACCCATTTAAACACAGCAGAATTTCTGTGCAAAAAAAGCTGCAGAAAAAAACACAACATTTACGCTACATGTGAAGACGGATTAGATGTCTACGCAAAGTGGATGAGATTTCATGAAATCTCTGCCCCCTGTACATCTAAAGACACTGCTGAACTGTGCAGTTTTGGTGCTTTTTTTCTATTCAGGCTTTTATGTAGAGCTTGAAAAAAGCACAGGTAAAAAAAATCACAATTTTTAGTCACAGAATCAAAGCTTTTCTGTAGTATTAAAAAATCATTACAAACACAGATTCATAACTGCACCAAAAACATATCAAATAAAAAGGAAAACACAGAAAAAAAACAGCAAACACTCAATAATCGGAAGATTTTTATTCCGTGTGCAGGAAATAGCAGCAGAAAAAACGCCACATTTACTTTACTTGAGAACACGGCCTCAGCATTACATTTCTATTACCTTTTTTATGCATTTTAAGCATTTAATAAATAAAAATCTTCAATTGCGCCATGTTTTTACACCCTATATTGATCACCATAAACAATCTTATCGCTGTGTTGTTCGGATCATTACAATTACAGGGAGATCAAATATGTCCATATTATTTGCTGATTTGTAATGTTCCTTATTTTTTATTATTTTTTTTTATTTTGTAGGAAGAGAAAAAAATCTTTCTTTTAGTCTCCCTCTAGTATACAGGGACATAGAAATACACTGCTATGTACAATGTATCTGTATGTACTAGTATAATCTGCCTGTGGCATCAGAGCATGTAATGCAGCTTCAAAATACTGCCAAATACATCAGCAGAACCTGAGGCTCATACGTTTATCTCCTACCTGAAATTGTAGAGGTTGTTGTGGATTCAAAACCCAAGAACACTCACAATTAATGAGAAATTTACATTTTTGCAATTTCTTTTTTTACATTATATTTTAGTCATTTTATAGGAACAAAACAATCTGAATTTTCTTCCTCTCTAGAATACAGGGATATAGCAATATACTGCTATGTACAGCTGTATCTCTATGTACCTGTATGATCTGCTTCTGGGTTCAATACAGCTCAAGTACATCAAATCAAATGCTCCTATCTTCTTCAGTGTGGACCATGGCTCATTGCTAGAGATGTTTCCTGTGAACATGGATTTTGCAAGTTTGAATCTCAGGAGACCAGAGGAGAGAGTAGTTTATTTAAATTATGCATATGTGCAGCAAGATGCCAGGGGAGCTTCAGAACTGGCGAAAGAGAGTGAGAGGAGGTTGGGACAAAGCTCTGACATCCCGGGACAGTAGGACTGAACCCTCAAATCAGGACAGTCCCACTGAACCCTGGACAGTTGGGATCTATGTTCAACAATCACAGTTAAAATGTATACGAGTGTTATTAAGGGGTTTTCTAGGTGTCTTTATTTATTATGTTTAGTGGGGTGGTTTGTTTAGGGCAAATATTCTCTATAATCCCATATATTTTACCCCATGTTTTCCTTAGTCTAAACATGTACTGTTAGCTTAATTGACATCTTATATTATTGGTTGTAGAATGTGTGTGATAACGAAATTAGATTGTTAGGGCTACTAAGAATCCACAGTAAGGCCCCCTTAACATGTCAGTGGTTCTGGTATGTATGTTACTGTTTCTATACGTACCAGAATCACGGTCATAAGCAGACGCATTAAAATAAATGGGTTTATGCACACATCAATGATTTCTCACTGACCGTTTTTCCGTGCTGTGCACACGTGGAGACAATTCCATCTTTCTCTGGCATCACTGATGTCACACGGACCACACAGTGGTGTGACCAATGTAACACATACCAGAAACAACACGTATCTTTGAAATAAAATGATCTTTTATACTCACCTGTCTCCAGCTCTGCTGTCTCAGGCCGCTGCTGTTCCCTGCTTCAAGCCGGCTAATTATGGTCATGCATATTCACTGCACCGCGACCCAGTACTAACAGCAGTGGTGAGACAGCAGCAGTCGGAGACAGCAGCGCAGTAGATATCAGCACCACAGAGATCAGCGCCAGGGACAGGTATAGGAGTGCCTGATCTCCGTGTGAAAACCTTGTGTGCTTTTCACTAACGTGTGAAAGAGGCCTGAGTGGAATTATTCTGCACTATACAATACAAGAAATGGGAAATAAATGCAAAATCATACACATCCTTCTCTAAACGTTTTTGTAAAACATGAGTGGAAATACAGTGCCTTGAACAAGTATTCTACCTTATGAACTTTTCTATATTTTTTCACATTACAGCCACAAACATAAATGTATTTTATTGGGATTTTATGTGATATGCCCACAGTAAGTATCAAGTGTTTGTGAAGTATAAAGGAAATGATATAGTTTCCATAATATTAAAAAATATCAATTTGAAAATTGTGATGTGCATTTGTATTCAGTCCCCCTGAATCAATACTTTGTAGGGCCACCTTTTGCTGTAATTACTACTGTAAGTCTTTTGAAGTATGTCGCCACCAGCTTTGCATATTTAGAGACTACATTTTTTACCCATTCTTTTTGCAAAGTAGCTCTAGCTCAGTAAGATTGGATGGAGGTGTCTGTGATCAGCAATTTTCAGTTTTCTGCTTTTCAATGGGATTTAGGTCTGAACTTTGACTGAGCCTTTCACACACATGAATATGCTTCGTTCTAAACCATCCATTGTAGCTCTGGCAGTATGTTTAGAGTCATTGTCCTGCTTGAAGGTGAACCTACCCCCATTCTCAAGTCTTTTTCAGCCTCTAACAGATTCTCCTTCAGGATTGCTTCATCCATCTTACCATCAACTGTGACCAGCTTCTTTGTCCCTGATGAAGGAAAGCTTTCCACAGTGTGATATTGTGGGAAGCATTTTTTCAATAGGGACAGGAGAGCTGGTCAGAGCTGTTGAGAAGATGGATGGAGTGTAATACAGTGCAATCCTGGATGAATACCTTTTCGGGCTTTTTCAGACGTCCGTGCACAGACCAATATGCACGGACTTGCAGCAGCTCTCCTGACAAGAGCGTAACATCTTCCTACAACTCTATGAGGCTGTGACACTCAGCACAAGAGATCCGTGACCAGTCAGTAAACTGAGGTCTGTGTATGGATCGCTATGCACGGGACTAGCCGTGGGTTGGATATTTCATGTGCTGAGCATGAAAGCCTCATAGAAATATGAAGTTATCATGCTCTGGTCGGGAGAGCAGCAGCCAATCTGTGCATTATGGTCTGTGCATGGACCGTGTTGCACATATGTCTGAAAAAGCCGCTAGAGGCTAGAAAAGACTTGAGACTGGGGCATAGGTGCACCTTTCAGCAGGACAACAACCCAGACATACTGCCAGAGCTACAAAGAAATGGGTTCGATCAAAATGTGTTTGAATGACCCAGTCACAGTCCAGACCTAAATCTCATTGAGAATCTGTGGTAAGACATGAAAATTGCTCTTCACAGATGCTCTCCATCCAATCTTACTGAGCTAGAACTATTTTGCAGAGAAGAATGGGCAAAAATGTAGCCTTTATATGTGCAAAGCTGGTAGAGACGTACCCCAAAAGACTTGCAGCAGTAATTGCAGAAATAGGTGGTCCTACAAAGCATTTACTCAAGATTTATATTTCTAAACTTTCACAGGGCATAAATACTTTTTCATGGCACTGTATACCTAAATTGGTTTACAGTGGGTACGGATAGTATTCGGACCCCTTTAAATTTTTCACTCTTTGTTTCATTGCAGCCATTTGCTAAATTTAAAAAAGTTCATTTTTTTTCCTCATTAATGTATACTCTGTACCCCATCTTGACAGAAAAAAACAGAAATGTAGAAATTTTTGTGAATTTTTGAAACAAGATAAACAGAAATATCACATGGTCATTCAGACCCTTTGCTCAGACACTCATATTTATGTCACATGCTGTCCATTTCCTTGTGATCCTCCTTGAGATGGTTCTACTCCTTCATTGGAGTGCACCTGTGTTTAATGAAACTGATAGGACTTGATGTGGAAAGGCATACACTTGTCTATATAAGACCCCACAGTTCATAGTTCTCAGACCAAATGAGAATCATGAGGTCAAAGGAATTGCCAAAGGAGCTCAGACACAGAATTTTGGCAAGGCACAGATGTGGCCAAGGTTACAAAAGAATTTCTGCAGTACTCAAGGTTCCTAAGAGCACAGTGACCTCCATAATCCTTTAATGGAAGAAGTTTGGGACCACAGAACTCTTCCTAGACCTGGCCATCTAGTCATGCTGAGCAATCGTGGGAAAAGAGCCTTGGTGAGGTAAAGAAGAACCCGAAGATCACTGTGGCTGAGCTCCAGAGTCGGGATGGGCGAACCCGAACTGTAAAGTTCGGAGTCCGTACCAAACACATGGTGTTCGTGCACATGATCCCGAACACAAGCTTTCCTGGGAGGCTTGTGTTACAGTTCGGGTCTAGTTGTAGTCCAGGGGCAGTAAAAAAAAAAAAGCAAGTTATTAAAAAACATTATGATCATACTTACAGGTCCCACGACACGTCCTACAGACTCTGTCTCCCGGCCGCTTCCACGTTCGTCTAATCATTGCTGTGCTGCCCGGTAACAAGCACTGAGTTACAGGACCTTCCGTGACGTCATACCCTTATAACCAGTCACATGTGAATGCTGTATTGTCTCATTGGCTACAGACTGGTCACATGACTATTGCATCATGCAAGGTCCTGTAGTGTCAGTGTTTCGGTGCTCGCCGGCACGCGGTGCTCGCCCAAGCATCCCGGTACTCGATATACTCGGCGAGCGATGAATATCGGCGAGATGCTCGGACACATTCTTGGCTCCCCCTCCCTGCATGTTCGCGCTCTTTACAGAGTCAGCCCACATGCAGGGATTGGCTGCCACACACTAATGACACAGCCATGATGCCAGTGTTGCATCGCATCACGGCGGACAATCTCCCGATAGCAACAGGTCAGCTGCATTTATTTCCATGCAGCTGAAGCGCTGCTGTCGGGAGAGTGGGGTGATGCAATGCGAGACGCAAGTGCAATGATCCCCTCACTGTCAGCATGCTTCATCGCTCTGTGCAGAGCAATGTAGCAGAGCTGACATGGGTTTCTTTGCTTCTCCCTTTGTATAGACACTGTCTGTGCACAGTGATGAAGCAGAGCTGACTTTGCTGTCCCTGTGGATTACGTCGGACTAAGGATTTTTTTTATCATAAAGATGTGCGTCTCTAAATGTTTTTTTGTTTTATTTCTAATAAAAAAATGTTCTCTGAGTTATATATTTTTTACTGTTTCCTAGAAATTCATGGTGGCCATGTCTAATTTGGCTTGGCCCATGAATTTCGGGCTTAGTACTATCTGAGAATACAAAGCTGGTATTAACCCCTTTATTACTCAGCGAGCCACCCAGCACCAGGGTTGCTTGATGAGTCGGATAATGGGCCTGGAAATGCCGAGAATCCCAGCCCCTAGCTGCCTGGCTTTAGCTGACTGGCGATCAAATTACGGAGGGAGCCCAATCATTTTTTTTTTTTTTAAATCAAACATCGGGGGTGGGGGTGGCAGCCCCTAGCCTTCTGTTTCATCTGCACTGAGAATCAAAAACACTGTAGAGTGCTACGTAATTTTTTTTTTAATGATTTATTTTTACAGTACTGTGATATCAGGCAATCACAGATCCAACACAGAGAATGTGTGGGCTCCCACTGCATTTCTATTGCTAGCTAAGGGTAATCCAAGCAGCTACTAGCTGCTAACCCCCACTGCTTGGTGTTACCTTCACTGGCAATGGAAAATCCAGGGAAGCCCTTTTTTTTTTTTTTTTAAGTTTTTTGCCAAAAAAGTAAAAAAAATGATGTGGGCTTCACCATATTTTTGTATACTAGTGTGACGCCCTGGCCTATCAGGTCGTCACAGGGAGCTATGCAGTCTGCCCTTATGCATAGTACCCACTCCTCCTTGGTTACGGGTCCTGTCACCTTGGTGTTGCTAAAACCAGGTATACACAAATCCTGAGGAACACTCTGCACCACACCCACCAAACACCCATTGGACAGCCTGAAAGGAATAGGGCGGCCCAGATGGAGGGATGGTAGAAGGAGGACCAGAAGTGTCAGTTGAGGGGAGAGAGTGCCAGTGAGCGGTTACAAGTCAGGTCACGCTGCGGAGCTGGGCTCCTGTACCCGTCCCAGGTGCCAGACGTTGGCCTGGCCTGGAAGGAGCTGGAACCCCGGTCTCAGGGGATAGTGACAGGGGGCATTGTACTGCCACGGAGAGCGGCCCTGTGCTATAACCAGGCAGGGGCCATGGCACGACGGGGTACGCAGACCTGAGGCTGGGAAGTAGCTTTATGCATCCCAGTAATTCACCCAACGAGGACGGAATCTTCATGAACCGCCCTCCACCCGCTCCAAAATTATGATACTAGCACAACGAGGGGGATAGGGCTTCCCAACATCGTCCACAAAAATCCCAAGAGTGAACCCTGAGAGCAGGCTCACCTTGCTAGCCACGCAGGTGAGTGGGACCCTAGTAGTTACAGGCGAACGGGAGCCACCAAGTTACACACAGTGACAAGGACAAGGCTTCAGGTCAACAAGCAACACCACAGGGGCACGGACCCAGCGTGCTCAACTAAGCGCTGTGGGACATTTCAAGACTTTGGTTTACCCAGTGTCTGTGTCAGCTTTCCTGGACTGTGTGAGTACACTGCGCCCCTTTACCTCAAACGGGTCCCCAGCCTGCCTAGCACTCAGCTCTGGGACAACTTCCCCTGCCCACGGAGGGGTTAATATCTCCAGCTGCCATCCCATCGTTCCTGGGTGCTTCCCCAACAGCAGCGGTAGTATCCCCTTTTTACCGCGACCCGTGGGTGGCGTCACGAACACTATCCAATCCACCCTTTAAATTCCCCCTTTTTATTTTCGAGTGGCCGTGCGATCCCGCCTCGGATCCAGAGACCCCTCGAGCCACTGCGGATCCGGGCCCGAGCAGCCCGTCGGTTGTCACGGGGGTGGCACACTAGCCAGGTACAGCAGGCAGGTACAGGTTGCCCCTAACCCTCAGCTGCCTATTTGTACCCGGCTGGGAACTAAAAATATAGGGAAGTTTCATGAAATAATTAAAAAAAAAAAGACGACGTGGGCTTCACCTAATTTTCATGTCCAGCCAGGTACAACTAGGCAGCTGGGGATTGGAATCCGCAGCGCAGGTTGGCCCAAGTTTTCTGCCCCCCCCTTCCCGCTGCAAATTGCAGTTCGCAGCCGCCCCAGAAAATGGCGCTTTCATAGACGCGCCATCTTCTGGCGCTTAACCCACCTCTTCCAACGGCCCTGGTGACAGTGGCACGCTGGGTAATAAGGGGTTAATACCAGATTTGTTTTACCAGCTGGTATTAAGCCTGAGATTCTTAATGTCAGGCCAAGTTTGACCCAGCCATTAAAAATCTCCAATAAAGGGTTAAAAAAAAGACACCACACAGAGAAAACATACTTTATTAGAAATAAATACACAGACACATTAGGGAATCCATATTTATTACTCCCTCTCACCCCTCCACTATCCTGGTCTTCTGTCTTCTTCAAGCGATCCACAGTAGCTCTGCTATATCAGAATGCACGGGGTGGAGGAAGAACGCTGCTGCTCCCCATGCTGTCTAATCACTCAATGAGTGAGTAGGGGCTATGGGTTGGTAATCGGTGATGTCACCACTGCTACCATTGCCATAGCAACCTGATGAGTGGGTTACTATAGCAACGATGATCTTCGATCACCTGATTCCCGGTGCGCTATTCACCGGCTGTGCCATTATTGTGTTGCAGCCAATCCCTGCATGTGGGCTGACTCTGTAAAGAACGCCAGCATGCAGGGAGGGGAAGCCAAGCATGTGCCCGAGCATCTCACCGGTATTCGTCACTCGCCAAGTATACCGAGTACTGAGATGCTCGGGCGAGCACCGTGTAACGGCGAGCACCAAGACACTGACACTACAGGACCTTTCATGACGTTATAGTCATGAGACCAGTCTGAAGCCAATGAAATAACATTCACACGTGACTGGTCACATGGCTATGACGTCACGGAAGGTCCTATCGTCAGCGGTTGTTAACGGGAGGACACAGCAACAATTGGACTCGTAAGCAGAAGCGGCGGGATACAGAGTCTGCAGGACGCATCGCGGGACCGGTAAGTATATTGACAATGTTTATTATTAACTATATTCTTTATTTTACAGCCCCCCACCCACCCCTCACATAAGTGCAAAGTCCAAGTTCGGTGTTCGGACGCAAGTTCGCGTTATCTCAGAACCCAAACTAGAACTTTACAAAACGTTCGGGCGAGTCTCCTGAACACGAACATTGGGGGGTTCGCCTATTACTACTCCAGAGATGCAGTAGGGAGAGGCGAGAAAGTTCCACAAAGTCAACTATCACTGGAGCCCTCCACCAGTTGAGCCGTTATGGCATAATGGCCCAACAGAAGCCTCTCCTCAGTGCAAGACATATGAAAGCCCGCATAGAGCTTTCAAAAAAACACATGAAGGACTCCCAGACTATGAGAAATAAGATTCTCTGGTCTGATGAAATGAAGATAGAACTTTTTGGGGATAATTGTTAGCGGTATGTGTGGAGAAAACGAGGCACTGCACATCACCTGCCCAATACTATCCCAACAGTGAAACATGGTGGTGGCAGCGTCATGGTATGGGGGTGTTTTTCAGCTGCAGGGACAGGACAACTGGTTGCAATTGAAAAAAAGATGAATGCGGCCAAGTACCAAGATATCCTGGAAGAAAACCTCTTCCAGAGTCCTCTGGACATCAGACTTGGCCAAAGGTTCATCCTCCAACAAGCCAATGACCTAAGTACGCAGCTAAAATAAGAAAGGAGTAGCTTCAGAACAACTCTGTGACCATTCTTGAGTGGCCCAGCCAGAACCCTGACCTAAACCCAATTCAGCATTTCTGTAGAGACCTTAAAATTGCTGTTCACCTTCCAACCTGATGGAACTGGAGAGGATCTGTAAGGAAGAATGGCAGGGGATCCCCAAATCCAGGTGTGAAAAACGTGTTGCATCATTCCCAAGAAGACTCATGGCTGTACTAGCTCAAAAGGGTGCTTCTATTCAATACTGAGCAAAGGGGATGAATACTTATGACCATTTTATATTTCAGTTTTTCTTGTTTAATAAATTTGCAAAAAAATTCCACATTTTTGTTTTTTTTTCTGTCAAGATTGGGTGCAGAGTGTATTAATGAGATAAAATGACCTTTTTTGAATTTACCAAATGGCTGCAATGAAACAGTGAAAAATTCAAAGGGGTTTGAATTCTTTCCGTACCCACTGTATATCTCGTAATGTTTGCCATTTTGGGGGTCAAAAGTGCTGACAATTTCCATGTAACTATTATGGCTATTGATGACTGTTCTTGACATGGGAACCATTATAAATAATAGGTGATTTTTAATTTTTAACCGTGCGGAGCTGTCGCCCGACCACCATGTGAAGCTGTCGCCCGACCACCGTGCGGAGCTGTCGCCCGACCACCGTGCGGAGCTGCCGCCCGACCACCGTGCGGAGCTGCCGCCTGACCACCGTGCGGAGCTGCCGCCCGACCACCGTGCGGAGCTGCCGCCTGACCTACACCCCACCTATTGTCTCCTCCCCATAATCCTATAGAATGTAAGCCCGCAAGGGTAGGGCCCTCTTCCCTCTGTACTAGTCTGTCTACTGTAACTTGTATATGTATTTTGTATGTAACCCCCTTCTCATGTACAGCACCATGGAATTAATGGTGCTTTATAAATAAATAATAATAATAATGTTTGATCTAAAATCAATATAATTATAATGATGACAATACCTAAACTAAAAGTGAAGTCAATTTTTTTCATTTATTTCCACTAATTTATTAGTTGGATATTATAAGAGATGAGAGAAAATATACAATACTTAATGCCATTCAGACAAAGCTCTTTGCACAATGCTTCCGATCGTTGACCTGTGGTCCAGGCAGAGCATGTGGTGAATTTCAGCATGCTGACCTTCCAATCGGAAGAAGGGTAAAGGTCAGTAATAGGCACATGCAAGGCTGAGAATCAGTAGCCGATGAGAAACAAGTAGGCTGAAGGGGCCTGAGGCAAAAATGGACTGCCTGCAACTTTAAAGACTTGTAGGTGAGTCAACACAAGTAATAGGAGCAATGTGACATGTCCATAGAAATTAGCACCAAAGGGAAATAAAGGAATTGGGAATAAAGGACACTTTATAAAAAAAGTTCCTGTCCACAACCATATGAAATCTATTTACTTTAAAACATACTCTGACATCATGATGCCTACCGGGCTCCAGGTCTGCTTCTTCTGCAGGCGCAGTAGTAAGCAGCAATTGTAGCTAAACAGAAGGGGTCCACTTAAAGGAAATGTATCAGCAGGATTTTACGCTTCAAAAATGTATAGGTGCACGTAACTTTTTCAAAAAATGGTCCAGCAATACCTTTACATTGCCAGTCCATTCCTTCATTACGGAGAAATCAAAGTTTGAATGGATATGCAAATGAGGCTGAAGTGGCTGTGAAGCTTCCGTCACTGTAGTTTTATTCTCCAGTTATTGCTGCCTCTTCTTATATATTTTTAAGCAATGACAAGTTTTACAGTATTGAGATTCACCCAAATTTATTCGCAACAAATCAAACTTTGGGGGAAAATATGTCAAAGTCTTTGAATTCAAATTTCAAGGATTCAGTCATTAATAATAATAATAATAATAATAATAATAATGTCACGCTCCCCTGGTCCCGACGTCGTTCCTCACTCACCGCCCCGGGTCTCCTGCCTCCAGTCACACGTCCTCCTCGGCACCGCTCCCTGCTCTGGCCTCCGGCACTCGGGCGTCGCGCATGCGCATTAGGGCGCGCGCGCGGTCACTGACCTCCTCTTAAAGGCACAGCACTCTCTAAACAGGATATTGCATCAGTCAGGGTCAGGTATATTAGGAGCTTCCTGTCTGGAGGGCGTCGCCTGTTCTACGAGTTCTATAGCTAGGAGTCCAGGTCCCGCTTGCTGTGTCTTGCATTAACACTGTGTCTTCCACAGAACCACTACTACCAAGTTAACCTGGTCCTGTCCACAACCTGTCCGAGAGGATCTGCGGGGACTATCCTGCCAAGCTATCCTGGCCTGGGCCACAGCCTGTCCAAGTGGTCCTACGGGGACTATCAGCTGAGACGCCACAATCTTCTTCAGTCTGAACCTGCCTCCTCTACCGGTTAGACTCTGTTCACGTCTGACGTCTCTACCTGCCATCAGTACCCGGGCACCGTCATCACACCTGGCACCAGGAACTCTTTGTCCCCAGGGACTTCCTCATTTCAGCTTCGGGAAAGGACTCTGACCTTATCCCGCTTAGTGCTCCGGCAACCGTGCACCTAGGCCCTCTGGTGGGGTGACCGGACAGTCCCTGTATAGGGGTTAGCTCTTTGTTGCCTCACTGGGGGAGTCCGGTGCACGGCCCAGAGGATCCACCACCCGGGCATTACAGATAGAACAGACCATGGATCCCGCCGAAGCTTTAGCGGCTCAGTTGGCCAGATTGCAGCAGGAGCTGGTCCGTCAATGCGAAACCCAATCCCGTATGCTGGCCTTCATGACGTCAGTAGACACCCACGTGAACACGCTGCAAGCAACCGCCACGTCCCTATCAACACCAGCCACGTCCACGACCTCCGTAGGAGCCGCCACCGAGACCTCAAGACTCCGACTGGCTTCTCCGCCCCGGTACGCCGGGGATCCCAAGACCTGCAGGGGGTTCTTGAACCAGTGCTCGCTCCACTTCAAACTGCTGCCGCGCCTCTTCGCTTCTGACCAGGCCAAGGTAGCCTTCATAATGTCCCACCTGGAGGGCGAGGCACTGGCATGGATGAATCCCTTGTGGGAGAAGGAAGATCTCGTAACCAACAACATCCGAGACTTCCTGCATGCCTTCCGGGCCACCTTTGATGAACCCGGACACGCCTCCGCGTCGGCTTCCTCGCTACTCAGACTACGACAAGGGACTTTGACAGACGGACAGTATGCTATCCGGTTCCGCACCCTGGCCTCTGAACTAGGGTGGAACAATGAAGCTTTGACTGCCGCCTTCTGGGAGGGACTTACCGGTCGTATCAAGGACGAGCTGGCCGGCCGAGACGTCCCCTCCACCTTGGACGCCTTGATCGCCCTTGCAACCCGGATAGACCTCCGCTTTCAAGAAAGGTCTAAAGAAATGTCCCGCGAGCGGCGTCCTGTAAGGCACTCCGCTTCTCCACAGAAGCCCATCCTCTCCTCATCCGTGCTCCCTGGCTCCTCCATCCATGAGCCCATGCAAGTGGACCGGCTACGGTCCTCCGAGCAGCGTCGAGCGGAACGAGCCGCCAAGGGCCTATGCTTCTATTGTGGAGACGGCGCACACCAGGTGCGTGCCTGCCCAGAGGAACCGGGAAACTCCAAAGCCTAGGGTTGGTAGGAGAGGCCACCCTAGGTACTGGGAAGCTCTCTGACCCAGTGACATGGACTGTACAGGTGACAACAGGAGAAACCCGCTTCACGGCAGAGGCGTATCTCGACTCCGGGGCAGCGGGTAACTTCATCCACCAGGCCACAGTGGACAAGTACCAGGTACCTGTCACCCCGCTGCAGACACCCCTTGTGATAGCCTCTGTGGATGGGGAACCTCTCTCTGACACCGTCCTGTTCGTCACCAAACCTGTGAAACTGCGTATCGGTGCGCTACACACCGAAGAAATCGCCTTCCATGTTCTGCCACGCATGTCTCATCCGCTTCTACTGGGTTTACCCTGGTTACGGGTACATGAACCTACGGTCAGCTGGCGTACTGGAGAATTCATCCGTTGGGGTCCGTCTTGTCATGAGAACTGTCTCCAGTCAATCCAGCCCGTCCATCATCCTCTGGCCCCGGACTCCTTACCTGGCCTTCCTCCAGCCTATTGGTCCTTCGCAGATGTCTTTGATAAAAAGGAGTCGGAGGTATTGCCTCCACATCGGCCCTACGACTGTGCCATTGACCTTTTGCCGGGAACCACACCCCCTCGGGGACGGATATACCCTTTGTCCCCTGCTGAGACCCGGGCCATGTCTGACTACATCACCGAGAACCTGGCACGGGGGTTTATTAGACGGTCCTCGTCCCCGGCTGGTGTGGGCTTCTTCTTCGTCAAGAAAAAAGAATGCGACTTACGGCCCTGTATCGATTACCGGGGACTGAACCAAATCACAGTAAAAAACAAATACCCCCTGCCTCTCATCCCTGAACTCTTCGATCGCCTCCGGGGGGCTCGTATATTCACCAAATTAGATCTCCGTGGGGCCTACAACCTGGTTCGCATACGCTCCGGAGACAAGTGGAAGACCACCTTCAACACCCGGGACGGGCACTATGAATATTGCGTGATGCCCTTCGGTCTTTGCAATGCCCCGGCAGTCTTCCAGGAGCTGGGGAACGACGTATTCAGGGACCTCCTCTACGTCTGTGTAGTCGTATACCTGGACGACATCTTAATCTACTCCCCAGACTTACGGACTCACAGAGAGCACGTGCAGATCGTGCTACAGAGGCTGAGGAAGAATCGCTTATACGCCAAACACGAGAAGTGTGTGTTCGAGCAATCATCCCTTCCCTTTTTGGGCTATGTGATATCGGACACCAGTCTGCAGATGGATCCCGGGAAGGTCTCTGCTATCCTCGACTGGCCTCCTCCTTCGGGACTAAAAGCCATCCAACATTTCCTCGGCTTTGCTAACTACTATCGCCAGTTCGTCCCTCACTTCTCGACCCTAACTGCTCCGCTCTCTGCCCTGACCAAGAAGGGGGCCAATCCGAAGGCTTGGACACCCGAGGCTGAAGCCGCCTTCTGCTCTCTGAAGCGGTCCTTTGCTTCTTCTCCAGTCCTTCACCGACCTGAGTTGAACCGCCAATTCACCCTGGAGGTTGACGCCTCCTCTGCAGGGGCAGGGGCCGTACTTATGCAGAAGTCCGCCACCGGGAAGATGGTCACCTGCGGCTTCTTCTCCAAGATCTTCTCAGCCCCAGAATGCAATTATACCATTGGTGATCGAGAGCTACTGGCTGTTAAGATGGCGTTGGAGGAATGGCGATATCTCTTGGAGGGAGCGGTTTACCCGGTGATCATCTATACTGACCACAAAAACCTGGAGTATATACGCTCCGCTCAAAGGCTGAATGCGCGCAAGCACGTTGGTCTCTCTTCTTCGCCAGGTTTGACTTTCAGCTACACTAGCGGCCCGCGGACAAGAACATAAGGGCGGATGCCCTGTCTCGGTCCTTCGTTCCGGTGGACCAAGAGGAGGAGCCAAACCAGCCCATCATCTGTCCTAGAAAGGTCATCCCGGTGGCTCCCGTCTCTCTGGCACAGATCCCTCCTGGGAAGACGTACGTCACGGAGACCGACCGACTCAAGATCCTCCAATGGGGACACTCCTCAAAAGTGGCCAGACACACCGGCCAGAAGAAAACCTGGGGCGCAATCGCCCGTCATTATTGGTGGCTGTCTCTTCGTACGGATGTCACCGCCTTCGTCTCTGCATGTTCCTCCTGTGCCCGAAACAGGACGCCTAAGCATCTGCCCTTTGGTCCTCTTCTTCCTCTGCCGATTCCTTCCATTCCCTGGCAACACATAGCCATGGACTTTGTCACAGACTTGCCCTTGTCCTCCGGTCATACGGTCATCTGGGTCGTGGTGGACCAGTTCTCAAAAATGGCTCATTTTGTTCCTATGGCTGGATTGCCCTCTGCTCAAGAGCTTGCAGACGCCTTCATACAGCACATCTTCCGGCTGCACGGCTTTCCTGCCCATATTGTGTCCGACAGAGGAACCCAATTCACCTCACGCTTCTGGAGGGCCCTCTGTGAACACCTGGGGGTGTCTCTGGACTTTTCCTCTGCCTACCACCCTCAGTCAAACGGACAAGTGGAACGAGTCAACCAGATAATGACCACCTTCCTTCGCCACTACGTCAATGTCCACCAGGACAACTGGTCCACGCTCCTTCCTTGGGCTGAATTCTCTCATAACCACAAGGTCAGCGAATTCACCTCCAGTTCTCCCTTCCATGTTGTCTATGGTCTCCAGCCATCTGTGCTGTTACCAGTCTCTCCAGCTTCCGATGTACCTGCAGCAGATGCCCTGGCCGGAGACTTCTCCGCTATATGGGCCTCAGTCAAGACCTCCTTGGGACATGCTGCTGCACGAATGAAGAAACATGCGGACAAGAGACGTGTTGATCCTCCTCGCTTCTCTCCTGGGGACTTGGTCTGGCTTACCTCCAAGTATGTCCGCCTCAAGATTCCTTCGTACAAGCTGGGTCCGCGGTACATCGGTCCCTTCAAGGTCCTCAGGAAGATCAACGAGGTATCCTACAAATTGCAGCTTCCGCCCTCCCTGCGGATACCCAACTCCTTCCATGTGTCCTTGCTGAAACCTGTTGTCCTTGGTCCCCTCTCTTCTGATGCCAGTCCTCCTCCTCCCATAGCCGATGATGACATCTATTCGGTAAGAGATATCGTGGCCATGAAGACCGTCAGGGGACGGCAGTACTTCCTGGTCGACTGGGCAGGTTATGGTCCCAAGGATAGGTCCTGGGAACCGAGGGAGAATGTGGGTACTCCTCTGATTCGTGCCTTTCTGTCCCGGTTGCGGGGAGGGGTGTCTGGGGGGGGTACTGTCACGCTCCCCGGGTCCCGACGTCGTTCCTCACTCACCGCTCCGGTCCCCGGGTCTCCTGCCTCCAGTCACACGTCCTCCTCGGCACCACTCCCTGCTCTGGCCTCCGGAACCCGGGCGTCGCGCATGCGCATTAGGGCGCGCGCGCGGTCACTGACCTTCTCTTAAAGGCCCAGCACTCCCTAAACAGGATATTGCATCAGTCAGGGTCAGGTATATTAGGTGCTTCCTGTCTGGAGGGCGTCGCCTGTTCTACGAGTTCTATAGCTAGGAGTCCAGGTCCCGCTTGCTGTGTCTTGCATTAACACTGTGTCTTCCACAGAACCACTACTACCAAGTTAACCTGGTCCTGTCCACAACCTGTCCGAGAGGTCCTGCGGGGACTGTCCTGCCAAGCTATCCTGGCCTGGGCCACAGCCTGTCCGAGTGGTCCTACGGGGACTCTCAGCTGAGACGCCACAATCTTCTTCAGTCTGAACCTGCCTCCTCTACCGGTTGGACTCTGTTCACGTCTGACGTCTCTACCTGCCATCAGTACCCGGGCACCGTCATCACACCTGGCACCAGGAACTCTTTGTCCCCAGGGACTTCCTCATTCCAGCTTCGGGAAAGGACTCTGACCTTATCCCGCTTAGTGCTCCGGCAACCGTGCACCTAGGCCCTCTGGTGGGGTGACCGGACAGTCCCTGTATAGGGGTTAGCTCTGTGTTGCCTCACTGGGGGAGTCCGGTGCACGGCCCAGAGGATCCACCACCCGGGCATTACAAATAATAATAGTTTTAGAAGGAAAATCCTGCTGACAGAACTATTATGGTTACACTACGGGCATGATTAACCAAGATCAGCGATGTTCACATTGGTCTTGATGAAATGTGCTAGAGTCAGACACTCTTGATTCATGAAGAGGCACATGCCTCTTTATGAATCAGGAGCATCGGACAAGTGGCGTAAACTTCTGTGTGCGTCTGTTTTGTATGTACATAGATCACTCACACATTGGGGGAATGAAAAAGGGGAAGGTATGGCCTCACCCCACCAGTCTCTGTACAAGCTAAAAGACCCTAATCACACAACTAACATCACCACTTCAGACCTGGCTCCATAAAAGGCCATTCAGGGGTTTCTCATGCCTCATGAGGACCAGAGGGGAGGGCGCCACACATTGCTTATAAGGGGAGTGAAATATGTCAAGGAACAAACAAAAACCAGTGGGAGATAAACTGAAAAGGTCAAATAAGGCAAAAGGATTAGGGGCTGGGATAGAGAACACATTGACTTACAGCAGACACTCAACTGGTGTTTACATCACAGATAGAACCCTAATCTGAAGGGCTGGAACTCCCGGGAACAAATCCACATAGAAATATAGCCAGCAAGGAAATGCAGTGAGGGTGAACATCTATAACCCAACCCAGAGTTTGCTAGGGCAAACAAAATTGGGAAAATAGAAACACCTGGTGAGGAGCAAATCAGAAAGGAAAGGAAGACCATAGGAACCATCAGCATTTGGACAGGGAAGAAAAGGCTATACCCTGGCAGACAGATGAATTGACCACAAAATCATAGATCAACAGATAGAAACCGAGTCATGGCAGCATCTTGCCACAAATCCTACTCCAGTCCCTACTCGCATAAGATTTGTGTTGTTGCGAATACCACCAGTCATCATAAATATGATAAACAATGATTGCCACACCCCCCATTCCACCCAAGTTAAATCCAGGTTGTCAAAGTTATATGAAAATAGTGGAGAATGCAAAACTTCACAAAATTTAAGTGCACCCTTGAGTTGTATCAAAATTGTGAACTTTCAAAGTTTGTACACCAGAATGCTAGCGTAAAAGCTTTGATGAAATGGGCCTTATGTGTCCACATACATGTCCACATACTTATAGTCATGTGCCACTTTCATAAGAAACTCCATTTTATCAAGAAAAATATTACCCAAAATACAAATCACAAAAATAAACAGGAAGCTCAGGGCCATTAACTGAGACTGATTAACCGTCATGTTACCCGGGAGTTCTAGTTTCAGAATTAATGGAACCCTACACATAGGTGGTAAGTTTGATTAACAGATGAATCAATCACAAACACCTGCCTACATTGGTGGCGCAGTCCATTAACAATGCATCGCCAAACAGCAGGATGCCTATGTCGCTTCACAATTCATTGTATCTCTTAAACCAGCCTCATGATATTAGCCTTTTTAATATTTGAAAGGTTATTTTGAGATTAATGAACATTATTTCAGCTTTTACTGAAGTAACTCAGGCAGCTTGGTTTTATGCAGCAAAAGATGTATTTATATGAGTCAGAGATGTCCATTTGAGCATCTTAAAGGGAATTTGTCACTACTTGTCACGACCTTTTTACACTGTTTAATATGAAGCATACAGGTTATATAATGCTGGCAATAGTCTTACCTTTATGTCTCATATCAGATGCCTTGTTGTGGAAAAATCATCTTTTATCACTGTGTAAATGAGCTCTTCCAGGCTATGGGACGGATGCTGCCTGGAAGATAACTCCGCCTCCAGAGATTATCTAATATATAAAGCTGAATGTGTGTATGTATGTGTGTGTGTGTGTGTGTGTGTGTGTGTGTGTGTGTGTGTGTGTGTGTGTGTGTGTGTGTGTGTGTGTGTGTGTGTGTGTGTGTGTGTGTGTGTATGTCCGGGATTGGCATCTGCACCGTCGCAGCTAGAGCCACAAAATTTTGCACACTCACACGTCTGGACCCTGAGAGCGTCATAGGCTATGTTGTGAGGCGAAATTTTAACCCCACATGTTCCAATTTACCAATCAATTTTGCCCCTATCTACATAATGGGGAAAAAGTGAAACAAAAAGTGTATCCGCACCGTCGCATTTACAATCACAAAATTTTGCACAGACACCTCATGTGACCCAGGGAACGTCGTAGACTATGTTTTGACAGGAAAATTTAACCCCGCGCTTTACAGTTACTCTCCAAAAAACATGCATTCATTAAAGTAAATGGAGCCTGGATCTACAGGTTATTAGTAGGAGCTGTGAGTGGTTGCTATAGGAACAAAGGACAGTCATGGTATAAAAAGCTTATATGTGAGGTAATAAGATGTCGGTGGGGAGACGGATAGAGAGAGACACAGAGACAGATGGTGAAAAAGACAGATAGAGACAGACAGGGGAAGAGACAGACAGAGAAAGACCTGGAAAGAGACAGACGGTGAAAAAGACAGACAGAGAAAGACCTGGAAAGAGACAGATGGGGAAAGAGACAGACAGAGAAAGACCTGGAAAGAGACAGATGGGGAAAGAGACAGACTGTCCCTGTTTGCATGTCTGAGACAGGGAAGGAGGAGACAGCCAGAGAGACAGAAAAAGATAGATGGGGAAAGAGACAGACCTTGATAGAGACAGACCTGGGAAAGAGACAGACCTGGGAAAGAGACAGACCTGGGAAAGAGACAGACCTGGGAAAGAGACAGACTGGAAAAGAGACAGACGGAGAAAGAGACAGACGGAGAAAGACCTGGAAAGAGACAGATGGGGAAAGAGACAGACTGTGCCTGTTTGCATGTCTGAGACAGGGAAGGAGGAGACAGCCAGAGAGACAGAAAAAGATAGATGGGGAAAGAGACAGACCTTGATAGAGACAGACCTGGGAAAGAGACAGACCTGGGAAAGAGACAGACCTGGGAAAGAGACAGACTGGAAAAGAAACAGACGGGGAAAGAGACAGACGGAGCACATTACTTGGCCAATTTAGTAAAATCTGTGTGGAATATCTGTGGTGTTGAAATATATGTTGTGAAATGCTTCTATTAGCTTAGTTTTTGACTTTTAATAATTTCATTTATATCTATTTGTTTTGTGGTTTTTGTGTGCAGAATACATTTTTGTAAATACATTCTATTTTGTTAACAGCAGTTATTAACCCGGGCGAAGCTGGGTAGTACAGCTAGTTTTAAATAAAAGGGGCCTTACCAGTGTGACACAAGTAACTGACACAGAACAGGAGAAATGAAATTTGTCTTCTTTCAAACACATTTTTTGCAGCTTCCTGAGCTTTGCTTCATTGCATCAATGTTGCAACCCTGTCTGTCTGCAAGCTGGAGGTTGAAGCTGAGAGGACCCTGCAGAAGTGTCAGTTATAATCACACAGCTCTGCAGTGAGAGCAGACAGTGGCCATCACAGTTGTAACGTCCCTTTTATTTAAAATAATCTCTAGAGGCGGAGGTATCTTCCAGACAGAATCCGTCCCATAGACTGGAAGAGCACATATACATAAAGTGTTAACAGATTGCAAGGCACAAGACATCTGATATGAGACATACAGGTATTGATTTTTTTACCATTCTATAACCTGTATGCCCATATTAATAATATTAATAGTTTAAAAAGGTCAAAGTGGTGACAGATTCTCTTTAACTTCATAGTTCCTTCCTTTTTGGACCAAAAAACGTGATTGACCTGTTGCACAACAGTTTTGCAAGTAACATTATAGTCTACAGTGTATCCACTATCCACTGTTACCATGTATAAATCTGGCGCCTCTTAATGAAATTGGTGCATCTTATTCTAGCTGACTTATATTTTTATATATATATATATATATATATATATATATATATATATATATATATGTGTTTTATCCCCGCCAGAAAATCAGTTTGTCATCCCTGCCACTTCATCCCAATGTTCTGGACAAACTCTGTACCACTTGATTGTAAACTGGACACAATGCCATCCAGTTACTTTAAAGAAAAGTAATTAATATAAAAATATTATTCCAGTTTTTTTGTTGTTTTTTTTTAATTATTGGTTTGTTTCCTTTTTTAATGTACAGCTTTTTCTCCTTTGTCTGTTATATTTAATCTGCTTCTTCTTATTTGTTTCCATCAAATTCAATCAATGAAAACGATAAATAGGGGCTTGGGTATGAATATTTGTTTC
This sequence comes from Anomaloglossus baeobatrachus, assembly GCF_048569485.1. NCBI lineage: Eukaryota > Metazoa > Chordata > Amphibia > Anura > Aromobatidae > Anomaloglossus > Anomaloglossus baeobatrachus. The sequence continues at coordinate 511,694,083 of NC_134356.1, read as the reverse complement.
CAAAACAAGTCTTTTTTTATGAGGCTGTTGGGCATAAGTGTCCAGTTATTATGTTTTAACATACAGTGGACACAAAAATTCAGCTCATCCCTTTTAAAAAGCCTTTATTGTTATGTGAAAAAAAATAATACCAAAAAAATAATTTCAGAATTTTTTCCACCTTTAATGTCTCCCATAATGTTTACAATTTTACTGGGAAAAAAGCACAGAATATTTTGAGGGGGGAAATAAAAAAAAAATAAAAAATAAAAAATGTGGTTGCATAAACGTGAATGCCTAAATCACATTTAGTCTAAGGCCACACAACCATATTTTCGGTCTGAGTGCAATTCGACAAAGTATAGGATTGCACTCAAACCAATGTTATTTTATGGGGCCGTGCACTTGTCCAAATCTTTCTTCAGACCGAGTGTGTCAGAAGAGAACATCGCAGTATGCACGATATGCATTTGTCAATCGGACTTGGCCATGCAAGTCTATGAGTCCGTGAAAAAAGTTGGATGACATCCGAATGCGATCCAATTTTCACTGATAGAATGGAGAAGATGGAGGCTTTTTTTATGTTCTCCACATCTGGGAAAATCATATCAAACTTTGATAACATTCTGATCAAACTGTGATCAGAGTGGGTTTAGCATATTCTCCAAAGAGAGAAAGTACGGTCGTGTGACCCTAGCCTTAAAACTCATCATAAATAGTACTCAGTACAGAGTTGCCATCATATATTTGATTCGAAGTAACTCAATATAAATATAACATCCAAGCCCAGCTATGTTTTTTACAAATCCTTCATCAGGTTCAGGTCTGCCCAAAGCATGTGGGAAAACGTGTGGCTTCAACTTTTTTGGCTATAACTCCAAAAAGTATGCTTGGTGCAAAGCCAACACTGAGCATCACCAAACGAACATCATACCTACAGTGAAGCATGGTGAAGGTAGTATTATGGGGCTGTTTTACAGCAGTTTGAAATCAGGTGATAAGAATTATAAACAGTTACAAATATCAGTCAATTTTGCAGCAAAATCTTCAAATCTTTGCTAAAAAGCTGAAGAGGAATTTAATCTTTCAGCACTACAATGACCCTTAGCATACCTCTAAATTAAGAAATGAATGTTTTCATCAGAAACAGATCAAAGTTTTGGAATGACCTAGCTAGTGTCCAGACCTATATACAATTGAAAATCTATGGGTGACCTGACAAGTGCCCTGTACACAGGAGATGCCCTTGTAATCTGATGTCATACGAGTGCAGTCCAATGTTTCACTTGCACCGAGAGACTTGTATGGGTGTGAGTGAATTGTTTCTCGCAGACAATCGCGACTTTACTCTCATCCAAAATCTGGATGAAAAAAAAGCTGACCATCTTCTCTCCCTCATTGAATAACATTGGTCTGAGTGCAATGCGAGATTTTCTCACATTGCACTCGTCCGATTCATACGCTCATGAGAGTGTACCCCTAGACTATTTCACAGTGCGGTAAGTAGGTAAAAATGTGGGAATTGATGAAAAATCCCTCCTGGTGACTGCAGAGGGTATGCAAACTGAGGTAAAAGCAGAACACATATCACTGTGAGTGAATAGAGGCGAGGGGGGAAAATGTAAAAAAAGACAGATGGGAATATTTCCACCCCAACAAAACATTAAATACATTTCAGAAAGTATAATTTAGAAAATACAAACATCGTTACCTGATGACATAGATTAATCTTCCCATTCAGCTCAGTGAAGGAAAAAATTACTCTGCCCGACTAAGGGAGATAAAACATTAAAAAAAATCTAAATTAAAACTACACATAACCTTAATACATAAAAATATTTGGATTAATTTAAAAGATGCAGATTTAACTATTAATTCATGAAAATAAAATTTTGTAATAAATATTTTTTAAGTATTTTTTAATAAAAAAGAAAAATAAAATTAAAAACGTGTACAGGAACTAGTAGTCTAAAAACTATTGGTGTGATGATGACAAACCCCATTGAAAATAGTCTGTAAAGCCAATAAACAAAAATATTCATTGAGACCATGCGGTTTGAAAGTGTTTAGTTTATAGATCCAATAAATCTCTTCTATTTAATTGTTGTATATGATTCACCTCACTGTTAGATATATGATTAACCGGGGCAATGTTTAGCATTCTATAGGTTTTCTTATGCGCTAATGCAAAGTGACATGAGAGGCCATGTAGTAAAACACCTTTACTAATAGTAGATCTATGGGTGCTTAACTTTTTACGGAGCAGTTGTGTCGTCCTCCGCACATATTTATTTTTTGGCAGGGGCATTCTATCACATACTGTAAATAACATAAATTAATTGATATGTGATAAAATTTTAATAGGAAAACTCTCTTTGGTGTTAGTAGAAAAACATTGTGTGCAACACTGGACAATAGAGGAACAGCAAAGGCATTTTTCCATATTTTTCTTAAAAACACCATTAAATGGACCGGAATATATATTGTAATTAAAAGATTGTTTAGATAGTTTCCTCAAGCTTGCTGCCAATATGTTTCTAATAGGTGATCTTCAAAATATTAAACCAGAATTCCTGGAGACATGATTATCTACTATGCTATCATCAATGAAGATATGCCAATATTGTTGGGGGATCCCTTGTATTTTCTGATTTAAAGTGCTGTAAGTGGTAAAAAAAAATGTGATTCAGAGAAGCAGTGAAGGGAGCCATCGGCTCTCTCCACCACTTCTTAGAATGCAGGTACCAATGAAGTTTAGATAATAAGGAAAAAGAGAAAAAATATTTTTCAGCCCACCATTCAGAAATTCACCATTCCCAACAGACAGTGAAAGCAGTGCACAGACTATAATCCTCGGACCGGTCTCCGGGTGGTTGACTGTGAAAAATGAATGAAGGGTCCATCACAACCCAAGGAAATTCTTGTCAAAGGAATACCGAAATCTTCTTGAATAAAAGGATTCTTTATTAATGCATATTAAAAAACAGGTGAAAATAAAAACATCTTACGCGTTTCAAGCAAAAAAACGCTCTTAATCATAGACTATGATTACGAGCGTTTTTTCGCTTGAAAAGTGTAAGATGTTTTTATTTTCACCTGTTTTTTAACATGCATCAATAAAGAATCCCTTTTATTCAAGAAGATTTCACTGTTCATATGATAAGAATTTCCTTGGATTGTGCTGGACCCTTCATTCATTTTTCACAACCAATGAAATTTAGATGTCGGGCAACGGGGGCTGATGTCATTTGGCACCAGACTCCCCCCAACTCAGGATTCCCTGCCTCAAGTTTAAAAAGTAGAAAACAATATGGCACTACCTTAGCACGGTAATTCCTGTGGGCTGAAAAACCCGTGGTATTAAAACAAGTAAAGCGTGGTGCTCACTTTTAGAAGTCTTGCCTGGACTTATAACATGAAAGGTCCAGGCAAGGCTTGCTTTTTAAGGATTGTGAATGCCCTTTTCAAATTTCGTCCTCCAGTTTTTTGTTAGTCCCTGTCACAGGGTCTGCCCTTGCTATAGACAGTTTTGAAGGAGAGGCCAGGGCCCACCGGAGGATTCTCCGGCCCTCCGGTGGGACAGTTTGACGCTGCCCCAAAAGCTGTAATCCTTGGCATTAGAAACACAATATGATTACAATGTGAGTACCCCTAGAGACTAGGCATGTACCACCTGAGCTGTTTGTACCACAAATGAAATACCTAAGATTTACATCAATTGCACTGAATCTAAAAGCCACTTCTTGGCTTCATGAAATGATGATATGTAAGTTACAAATCTTGCTAACAGCAATAAACTTCACATATTGACACCATCAACAATCCAAGTCTTTTAAATACAAGTCACCTTGCATCAAATATGAATGTTCTCATGAATATTAAACAGTCATCGTTACTTTAGAGATGGGCACCGCAGTGTGTGGTGACACACTTGTCCCTGCTGGGTCTTGACAGCTCGGATAAACATTCACTGGAGATGTGTGCGGACTGTTTAGAAGGATTTTTTTTTCTTACTTCAAACTATTGTCAAAATCCGATAATTCCTTGCCATACTTTCCCATTCTTAGAAGAAAATGATCATCAACTTGCTGCTGATTGCATCCTGGCTAATTAGGGGGAAAAGCTATCAATGTGCATTTCTGCTCTACCAAAAGGCTGCTCTAATCACACTATCATGGCTAAATGGCGTACGATTAATGTGCTGTGTTGAAACAGCATGAAAAGACAGATCTAATGTATGCAGAACATTTTTCAGAAGTGATACAAGGCAGGTGGAATTATTATTTCATTTATAGCCCAGAGACATTTCTCCTAAAAACCGGTTTAATTGTAATGGAAATTTCAGTTGAAGGGGAATTTTATAACTTGAAAAAGAGAAGAAAAGAATAGCCTATTCCTTAGAATAGAAGGCATATGTCTTTCCAAAGGCAGACATTGTTTATTATTTTAGTCCAGACATTATTTACAAATGTCTGATATGTACAGAGTGCAAATTAAGGTTAAAAGGGTTTTCCAAGCTTAAAGGGGTTGTCCAGTGAAGAAGGGTATTGTCTATCCCAGGATAGGTGATAAGTTACAGTGATGGTCTGACTGCTGGGACCTGTATTGTTTATCCCAGGATAGGTGATAACTTAAGGCCCCTTTACACACTGCAACATCGCTAGCAATATCACTGTAATGTCACAGGTTTTGTGACGTAATAACAACCTCCCCAGCGACATTGCAGTGTGTGATCTGCATCAGCGACCTGGCCCCCGCTGTGAGGTCGCTGATTGCTACAAATCTTTCAGTACCATTTTTTGGTCCTTTGTTTCCCGCTGTGCAGCATGCATCGGTGTGTTTCACACTGTTACAACGACATTGTTAGCGACTTAGAACCCAGCCTGTAGGCGTGCTATAGCGTTACCTTTCTCGCCCCCTTACCTTCGATTGGTGGTCGCTGTTGCATTCTGATTGGGCGGCTTTCACTGAAAAGAAGGCAACTTTAGCGCTTCCATCCTTTGTTTCAAAGCTACCTTGTTCCTGAGAGTTCTCCAGTCTGCAATACTATAAAGCCTACATAGGTAAGGATGGTTGACCTCGGGGAGATAAACATCCATCACTGCGGAGACACCATCACGTGTTTCTCAATGCAGTGACATTAGAACAAGGCCCCCTGGGAAAATATGCAAAACAGGAATGCCGCCGAGACACCATCACATGTTTCTCAACACTGGCAGGAAACTAGCCAGGTCTTTCACCGGGAAGAAACAACCACGGGAAGGGCAGTCTCCAGTCAAGGAAACCGCCTATACCAAAACATGGTATCCATCCACAGACAGCTGTTTCGAGGTATTTGCCCATAAGTGTGGAGTAGGAAATTGGTTAGTGGGAGCAATGCCTAGTAGGAGACTACATAGGTAAGGATGGTTGACCTCGGGGAGATAAACATCCAACACCGCGGAGACACCATCACGTGTTTCTCAACGCAGTGACACTAGAACAAGGCCCCCTGGGAAAATATCTGCGGCATTCCTGTTTTGCATATTTTCCCAGGGGGCCTTGTTCTCGTGTTTTTTATTCACTGTGTGCACTATGTGGTAAAACTGATGTGCTGGTGTGATGCCAGAGAATTCGTAGACACCAAAAATGAATAGGCTTACTTTTATCTAAGGAATTAAAAAAAAATCAGAAATTTGTCAGAAAAAAAGTGGCATACGTTTTGCGCCATTTTCCGCGATCCATAGAGTTCTCATTTTTCTGGATCTATGGCTCAGTAGTGGCTTATTTTTTGCGTCTCGAGCTGACGTTTTTAACAGTACCATATTTGCACAGCTGCTACGTTTTGATTGCCTGTTATTGCATTTTGCGCAAAATTTGTGGCGACCAAAAAACATACTTTTTGTCGTTTGGAATTTTTTGCTGCTACACCTTTTACTGATCAGATTAATTGATATTATATTTTGATAAATCGGGTATTTCTGAATGCGGCGATACCAAATGTGTGTATTATTTTTTTAACTCTTTAATTTTCAATGGGGCAAAAGAGTTTTTTTTAATTTTTTTTAATAGTCCCCCTAGGAGGCAATAAGGATCAGCTGTCTGATCGCTGGTTCCTTTCTCACGATCAGAGCAGCATCGCTCAGATCGGGAGAAAAGCTCGTCTCTTGTAACAAGCAGTACTTGCCTGTTTTTACAGGACCTTAGTCATGTGAGCTACAGGAGTCATCACGTGACTTCCGGTGTTGGGCTTTAAGTAAAATTTTAGCGGGATCGCCATTTAAGGGTTAAAAGGCACGGGCGGAACGTGATTCCACTCGTGCCTGGCAGGCACACATGTCAGCTGTACAAATTGTTGATACTGGTCTTTGTATAATGGGTTTTGTTTAATGACACTAGTGGTATTACTTTCAATTTGGAAATGCTATTTCTATATTCTTTAAAATAATTATTCAAAGAATTAACTTATTGCTGGTTTTTCTGTGATTGATATATTTTCATTTTAATTTTTTTTTTTTTACAGGGGTCAAACATTGGTCTTTATGGACTCTAACAACAGCACTGGGGCCCAGGCATTCGAGCACAAGCTGGTGGTGGCAGTGGTCCATTTTGCCCAGGGCCATAGGATTCTGGTTATTATTGCTGGATTATATATGCACCCCATCATAGCACTTATACAGATTTCATCCACATGTTCATACTGTGTTTAGTTACATACACATGAATGGTACTTCTATACTGACAAGTATTTTACATATATAAATATACAATGTACAGATATACATACATTGGCTAGCATTGTCTTCCTGCCTGTCATTCAGATGTATATAGTGTCTGAATGAACATATAAGAATGAATCACTGACAGTATACTTGAGGACCAGATTTTTTATGTATTTTTTTTGTTTCCCTGGCTACTGAAAAGACTTTGCAATTATTTCACGTGTGCTACAAATAACATATTAGGACCCAAATAGCTTTCCCGCAGAGAATAGAAAATGAGTAAAGCGTCAGACTAATTTATCTTCTTCCCATTCCAAAAAGGTAGATCAATTCATCATAGAATGGAGACTCAATCTATAAGTGCCACATCCACCGTGCAGAAATGTGATTATTGTTTTCTGCGTAATGTTTACTATAGTGTTCATTCATTGCTGTGAATTTCCCAACTCAAAGTTGCCTTTAGTTACCGAGTTTCCCAATTTGTTATGCCCTGATATTACACAGATGCAGCAGAGCCGACTTTATGATTGTTATTGCTTATGTTAGGCCAACACATTATATTAGCTTGTCACCTATAGAGTAAATAAACTGATTCTGTTCTGCAAGATATACATGATTATAATTACTTATACATAAAAAATACATATTAATAATAATAAAAAACATATTATCCCCTTGCCGCATTATGAAGTGAATTAACTTCATGGGAAGTGGTTGGCATGGGTGAAAGGAGCTCTCTTCGTGAAATGGGTGGAAGCGGCATGGGGAAGACACCTGAATGGAACTCTGACTTGCAGGTCGCTGCTCAGAACTATATAAATAAAAAATGGGAAATAATCCCCTGCTCTTACCGATTGGCCTGATGTGGTGGCAATCAGGGTAATATTTTTTGGGGATGATGTCAGCTGGTGTTAGTAATAGAGAGGCGTCTATCAGTCACCCCCATTACTAACTCAGTAATAAAACAAAAAAAAAACAGGAAAAAAGAGTTTATTTGAATAAAGACTCCCCTACGTTCACCAATTTATTCTAAAAAAATGTTTCCATGGAGCTCCTTCCTTTGTAGTCCAACAATTCCGGATTGCAGCTCTGTTGACTGTAAATAGCAGTAAAGTACAGCTATTAACAAGCACCAGGTAGTGATGACATCTTTCATCAAGGCTGCCAGCTCAATGTTGTCCCTACCCATGTTCTGCAGGTTTTCAATAAAATGGCACCAGATGTGGTGCATGCACTGACTGATATTTCATTTCAATGACCAATTCATGAAGCCGAAATCTCTATCTCTTTAATTACGGTTCATATTATCCATCTCTTCAATTGTCATTAAGTTTTCTCTTGCTACCACTTGCTATAGTTCCATAGACCCTAAACAGAACAGAACAATATGTGCAACTGCAGTAACAACAATATCAAGATTTGAAGATGGTCTTATAGCCTTCACCATCAACATGTTTTTCTATCATTTTCTAATCTCCTGAGACAGCTCTCTCCTTAGCTTACTTTATTTCATGTTCAGTGAGGTACACATCATGATACCAAACGGGACATTGACTACTTTTCACCCTTGAAATAGACAGACTGACTGATTACAAGTTTGTAGACACCTGTGATGATAATTACAGGACACACCTTATTTTAACTTGTCGCCATTGTGAAATGATTTGCCATCTTTTCTAGAGATACCATCATTTTTGTCCAGGATATTTCCATTAGTTTTTCTGCTGTTGAACCACAAGTCAAAAGCAATGTCTGATTTTTATTAGTGATATTCAGTAAATTTCAATTGAAAATTACTTTTGGCAGTTTCTAGTTCTTTCAACAAACATTGTGGGTTTTTCTTTTTTTAACAAAAGGGTAGCAACAATTTTGGCCATGTGTGTATCTCTGTTCTACTCCACACAATTAGTGTAGAGATCACAAAGAAGAGCAGGGCTTTGATATTACATGTCTCACAGGAGAAAGCTGGGTCTGACCTTCTCTAGTGGCATGTTCCTTTATTCTCCCTTTATGAGGCCTCCTACTTATGATTGGTCAAAGTCATACAGGGGAAAAAGTAACTATGCTAATTATATGCTAATGGACCCTTGATTGAAGGGAAAATTTGAATCTAAGCTTTACAAGCCAACATCTCCGCAATAGAGATCAGAAGGAACATAACAAATACATTTTATTCAGCTCTGTAGCCACTATTCTCTGATGTGGCCAGTTTAAGATTAGTAAATGCTATCCTTTAAATAGAAAAACATATTGCACAGTGTGTATTATTTTGGGAGAGCCCTGTACTGTTAAAGGAGAGAAGGTAACAGTAGTATATATTTTTATTCTTCCTAATTCCAATGCCAATACATATATCATCCTGTCCAGATTTCAGAATATGATATTTTGTGAACATGTAAGTTCATCAAACTCTGATAAGCCCTGGTCTATAGCAATTTTTCATTAATATTTTTATTTCAACGATATTAGACAACAGCTTTAATTCACTTTGTTTTCTAACAACTTTGAGCCTGGAGCTGTATGTTATGTCTGACCGTAAGGTTTCCATTAATAAATATTGTTAGTGATGCCGAGCACTAGTAATTATACAGGACTCTGATTAAATGATGCATGCTGTATAAATATTGGGAGACAATTCATATTCCATAGATAATGCAAGACAATTGCTCAAAGCAATCCAATTTATAATATGTTAGACACTGCAGAAGGCTGTAGGCAATTGTTTATTTTGGTTGCTGTATATTCATATATAAAAAATGTATTCCCAATTTCTATTCAGTCTTCACCTGAATAAATTCATGATAGAGGTTTAATGAAAAACAAAAAAAACATATCTACACTGCATGGTGTTATAGTTCTTTTCAAGACTGTACAATATCAGGTCATTGTTGGAGTGATGGTCTGCTAAATTTGATAGAACTATTAATTCCCAAGTTTATTGTTTTTGACCCACATGATATAAATTAGGGAGCATGAATTTATACCTCTGTTTGGGAGATAGCAGAAATCTCCAGCTATGGCTCTGACTTCAATTTACAGCAAACAAAAATATTCGCTTCTCCTCAAATTAAGTATTACGTCTTCCAATATATAGTAAAATCATGCATGATGCCTAGGATTGAACAGACTCTTATTTTCTATGTTGGATGTCCCATATCAGAGCTTACAGAAGTCCTTGCAAGCTGGCAAATATTGTGTAACAAGGTTCCTCAAACAAGATGAGATAGTCTACCAATTTAGAGATAGATAGGATACTGATATTGGTAGAGAGATGATTAAAACTTTATGTCCTTATTCAAATGAGGGAGCACGTAAATAATAATGCGCGAATATGGAGGATGATGCTATCAGATACCTGTGCACCCAGATATAGTGGACCATACATGATTCACCATGGTGTGTACACTAGAGTGATACCCTCTAAGGAGGGTAGAGGGTATCACTCTAGTGCACACTTCATGGTGAAGTTTCCATGTCAGTGCTATATCATTCATGCATGGTCCACCATATCTGAGTGCACAGGTATCTGATAACATTATCCTCCATACTCGCGCATTATCATTTTTGCCAAATGACATTGCTGGCTATTTGGGAGCCTCCTGGTGAACCGATGAACCAATATATGTGTGGCACCCCTGTGGCTTCAGGCACCACAGGGTACTGCACCTCACCAGAGGTGCAGCATTCATCTCGGATATGGAGGAGGTCGACACCAGTAAACCACCAATAACACACCTCCAACACATAACATGGGAGGTCTTCCACTGGGACTAGGCTAGGGTAGGTCCTGGGGTGGCCATCATGAGGTATGGGATCTCTTGCCAACTAGTCAGGAACACAGGAGGCGGGGCACCAACAGGGCTAGTTAGGAGGAAACACACACATTAGTCAGTCAGATCCAGGTGCAGCAAGCGCCAGGTCGCACTCAGGAGGAGGACAGCAGAGACACGGACAGTTCGGGACCTGTGGTCTGGAGCTGGAGGCTCGACCCGGGTTCTTAGGAAAGAAGGGGGATCCCAGGGTTCGTGGGTAGTACAGAAGGCACTCGTGACCTGTTTTATGGCCCAGGAGCTGGGGTGGAGGCAAACTATCGAAAGGAGACACACAGAAGGAAACATCGGCCACGACCTCCGAAGTATCCGGGATCGGCTGAGGCCCATCACAGCGTAGCTCGGTGCTCCAACAGCAGTGTGCTTCCAGTGAGTAAAGACCTTGAACTGCACCCTCTGTGTCGTCCCATCTCTACCTGCGCCGTCGCCCCTGCGCTCCAGCACCGTAGACTACAACCACCATCATCTTACCTGCGGCCTGAGCTCAGCCTGTGGAGAGCTGTAACACCCGAGCTGCATCACCATCCGCCCCAGCAAAGAGACACTTTCCGCAGCGGTGGCTAATAACACAACACTCTTGCACCCCTCCAATCTATCCTAAACTCTGCGGCCCGCTTAATCCACCTCTCCCCTCGCTACTCCCCAGCCTCACCACTCTGCCAATCCCTTCACTGGCTTCTTATCACCCAATGACTCCAGTTCAACACATTAACCATGACATACAAAGCCATGCACAACCTGTCTCCTCCCTACATCTGTGACCTAGTCTCTTGGTACCTACCTGCACGCAACCTCAGATCCTCACAAGATCTCCTTCTCTGCTCCTCCCTTATCTCCTCTTCCCACAATAGCGTACAAGATTTCTCCCGTGCATCCCCCATACTCTGAAATGCTCTACCTCAGCGCATCAGACTCTCCCCTACCGTGGAAAGCTTCAAGAGGAACCTCAAGACCCACCTCTTCCAACAAGCCTACAACCTACAATAGCCCTCAGTCCAGTAGACCACTGCGCAACCAGCTCTGTCCTCACCTATCATACCATCATCCATTCCCTGTAGACTGTGAGCCCTCGCGGGCAGGGTCCTCTCTCCTCCTGTACCAGTCTGTTATGTACTGTTAATGATTGTTGTACGTATACCCTTTCACTTGTAAAGTGCCATGGAATAAATGGCGCTATAATAATAAATAATAATAATAATAATAATAATAACTGGCCGCACACTACAGGTGGCGTCACGAACAATTACCCCCATCGTCTTCATCCCCAGCTTTATTGACACCGCCGGGATGACGGAACCGGGCAAGGCCACCGTGGCGTTCCAGGAGAAGAACCGCGGCCTGGTGACGAGTAACCCCAGACCCAGTGGGCGCGTCATATGAGGAAACGCTTCGAGGCAAAGTGCTAGTGGACATGATACAGAGGCAAGAAGTGCTTAATAGTGCCTAACCTCATTTCTTCTGTGAACTAAGATTGATACCTTGGACTTGGAGGATCACTCACAAGCTAAGTAACTTCACCATTACCTAAAAAATGCCTGTAGGACATGACTATATATCTCTTATTCTGCGCCTCTGGACTTTATCATAAAATCCCCTTAACCATTTTTACTTAGGGGACCTACAGATTGAGGGAGGGTGAGTCATCGAGGAGTGGGGGAGCCATAACTAAAAAAGTTAGAAATGAATCCAGGGCACTGCTCCACACATATGTTCACCTGCTGCACAATTAAAGTCCACAGCAAACAGGCAAGAATCGGTGCCGCTCTGGGGTGCTCACCATAGAGAAGAATGCAATTTTATGAACTTGTAGAAAAATGGCACTCACCAGATCTTGCTGTGCAAGGGTTGTTTTATTCAAACGTGAATGTTACATATGTGGGGGGCTGGCGGGGAGGGAGCGCACCACCAGACACGTCAGACGACGGCCGTTTCGCACTTTCACTCAGTGCTTCAGCTGGTTTCGCCAGCCCCCCACACATGTAACATCCACGTTTGAATAAAACAACCCTTGCACAGCAGGATCTGGTGAGTGCCATTTTTCTACAAGTTCATACAGGAGCCATAACTAAGTAGGGTGTTTCACCTCCGTTGACAGGAAGGGCTGGAACGAGTAGGGTAACTATAGGTAGGCTTGAAATTACCATTCTGTTCACATCAATGAGATAAGTTTTTGATTTTTCCTCCCTACTGTCCACCTGCCACACCAATTTGTCTGTTGCACTTATCTTAGGCACTGCACTTTTTTTCCGGCAGGGACTTCAGGGGCAGCAGGGAAAGTTGTCGCGGAATGGGGGCGCCATATCGCACTTTTAGGGTGCCAACCCCCGCTGATAGGCAGTACACAGTTAGGTGCAGCTATTGAGGGCTAGCAATCTATCCTGTGCACTTTTAGTAATCACGGTGTGGTTTTAAGTGATTTAATAAAGTATTTAAGTTTTATAGGGACAATCTATGTGCATGTAACTATAGGTAGGTTCCCTTTTATAAGTCCCCTCCTCTTGGATATTTATCTATATGATTAATTTTTGAATTATCATTTTTTTGTCACATGTATTATATCATTGGTGTTGTGGTGTGATTTTAACTTATTCTAATAAATGTATTTTTAATGTGAATTATATGTTATATACTTTGACCCTCTTCCCATATACTTAATATATAGCTTAATTAATTAATTAATTAATTAATTAAATTAATTAATTAATTTATAGCTTAATTCTGGAAATATTAAGTTGAGGGTGCCAACAATTTTGTCCAGACCATTGTTGGAGTTTTGTTTGAAAATATGTCCAAGTTGCCTTTTTTTCCTGTTTTTTTTTGTGTGTTATTCCAATAGACACAAAGGAAATAAACATGTGTATAAGAAAATGTATAATTGCAATTATTTTCTGGAAGATATATTCATTTTCTGGAACAATTTTAAGGGTTCCAACACTGGGGAAATGACTGTGTAGTGCAAGGTGAACGGAGAATAAATAGTAATAAAGCCAATCCTTCAAATGCTGTTGATTTATTTATTCTGGCTCTCAAAGATTGCAGTAAAGCTCAACTCAAATTTAACCTGTGCTCTGTGATGGATGCTTACACTGAGGATTACATCTAAATCTCTGAAAAATTTAATGTAGACAAAGAGGGGTGTAATTTTCAAAATGTGATCACTTGAGGGGGTTTCTGTTGTTCTGGCATTTAGCAGCTCTGCAAATGGAGTCCACAAACTGTTCTTGGAAAATCTGTGTTCCAAAAATGAAATGACGCTGCTTCTCACTAGAGCCCTATGGTGAGGCCAAACAGCACTGTACAGTCACCTTAGGGGTATTGCCTCATTCAGCAGAAATTGTGTGACACATTATGGGGGGTTTTACCTCTTCCGCTTAGAAAAGTGGAAATCAGGGGTTAAAACAACATTTTAGTGATAAATGTATTTTTTCTTCACAGCCCAATAATATAAACTTCAGTAACACACCTGTGGTGTCAATATGCTCACTGTACCCCTGAATAAATTCATTGAAAGGTGCAGTTTGTAAAATGGGGTCACTTGTGGGGATTTCTGCTTTTTTGACAGCTCAGGGGCTCTGCCAATATAACAAGGCATTTCAGCAAATTCTGAAATCCCATATGGCGCTCCTTCCCTTCTCAGATTTGCACTGTACTTCAAAAGTAGTTCCCAATTATATGGAGGGTGTTGGCGCACTCTGGAAAAATTACACAACAAACTGTGGTTAATTTTTTTCTTATCAGCCCTTATATAAATTTAAAACTTGGGGATAAAACAACATTTCAGTGAAAAAAAACATAACTATCCTTAAAAATTAAGTGACACACCTGTGGTGTCAATATGTTCACTGCACCTGTAGATGAATTCATTTTGAGGTGTAGTTGGGGGTCACTCGTGGGTGGTCTGCTTCTCTGGCATGTCAGGTGCTCTTCCAACAGGCCAAAGACATATTTTAGAGGTCTAGTTTCCAAAATGGGGTCACTTGTGTGGGGTTTCCACTGTTTAGGTACATCAGGGTCTCTCTGAATGCGACATCATATCCGTTATCGATTTCAGACAATTTTGCATTCCAAAAGTCAAATGGTGCTGCTTCCTTTCCAAGCCCTACCCTGTATCCAAACAGTACTTTTCCACCACATATAGGTTATCAGTGTACTCATAAATTGCACTTATAATTGTATGGTCCATTTTCTCCTTTTACCCTTGTGGAAAAAAAAAATTGGAGCTAAAACAACATTTTTGTGGGAAACATTTGAGGTTTTTTTATTTTCACAGCTCAACTTTATAAATTTCTGTGAAGCACCTGGGGATTTAAGTTTCTCTCCACACCTCTAGATAAATTCCTTGAGGGTCTAGTTTCCAAAATGGGTTCACTTGTGGGGGGTTTCAACTGTAAAGCCACATCAGGGCTCAGCAAATGTGACATGGTATTTGCTAATGATTTCAGCCAATTTTGCTTTCCAAAATTCAAATGGTGCTCCTTCCCTTCCGAGCCCTGCTTTGTGCCCAAACAGTAGTGTTCCACTGAGGGTATCAGGGTACTTAAGAGAAATTGACCATAAAAAAGAAAAGTGCATTTTTATCTGTTACCCTTGTAACAATGCAAAATTTGCAGCTAAATCATACATTGTGGGAAAATTATGTTTTTTTATTTTCTCGGCATTTTCACGGCTTAAAAAATTATGTGAAGCATCTGGGAGTTCAAGGTGCTCACCAAACATCTGCATAAAATCCTGAGTGGACTAGTTTCTAAAATGGGGTCACTTGTGGGAGGTTTCCACTGTTCAGGAACATCAGCTTTACAAATGTAACATGGCGTCTGCTATTGATTCTAGACAATTTTGCATTCAAAAAGTCAAATGGCAATCCTTCCTTTCCGAGCGTTGCCGTGCACACAAACAGTTTTCCATCACACATTTTCCACCACATATGAGGTATATATGGGTGGCACAGTGGCTCAATGGTTAGCACTACAGTCTTGCAGCGCTGGGGTCCTGGGTTCTAGTCCCACTAAGGACACTATCTGCAAGGAGCTTGTATGTTCTCCCTGTGTTTGTGTGGGTTTCCTCTGAGTTCTCTGGTTTGCTCCCACACTCAAAAAACATACTGATAGGGAACCTAGATTGTGAGCTCCAATGGGGACAGGGTTGCCAATGTATGTAAAGCACTATGGTATTAATAGCGCTATGTAAATGAATAAAATTATTATTATATGTGCACTCAAATGAAATTGCACAACATATTGTATGGTACGTTTTCTCCTGTTACCCTTGTGAAAATGCAAAATTTGGTACTAAAGTAACATTTTTGTGGAAAAAAGTAAAAATAAAAAGTAAAAAATGTTTCCTTCCACATCGCTTTAGTTCCTGTGAAGCACCTGAAGGGTTAATAATAATAATAATAATAATAATAATAATAATAAACTTAATAAACGTGGTTTTGAGCACTTTGAGGCATGCAGTTTTTAGAATAGTGTCACTTTTGGGTATTTTCTGTCACATAGATCTCTCAAAGTTGTTTGAAATGTAATGTGGCCCCTAAAAAAAATAATTTTCTTACTTTTGTTGTAAAACTTAGAAATTGATGAGAAACGTTTAACCCTTCTAACTTGATAACAAAAAAATATGATTCAAAAATAGTGATATAAAGTAGACATGTGGGAAATGTTATTTATTAACTATTTTGTGTGACAAAACTCTTCACGACCCTTCACGACCGGCCGATTTAGCGCTTTCCATTTTTTTTTCGACATTCTTCTTCCGAGAGACATAACTTTTTTATTTTTCAGTCAATATGGTCATGTGAGGGCTTGTTTTTTGTGGAACGAGCTCTGTACTTTTAAATGAAACCATGAGTTGAACCATATAGTTTACTGGAAAAGGGCAAAAAAAGTTTCCAAATGCGGAAAAAATTGCCAAAAAAGTGCGATTGCACTATTGTTTTTGAGATATTTTATTCCCTGTGTTCACTATATGGTAAAACAGATGTGTTGGTGTGATGTCGGTGCGAGTTCGTAGACACCAAACATAAATAGCTGTACTTTAATCTAAGGGGTTAAAAAAAAGTCAGACGTTTGTCTGAAAAAACTGGCGTAGGTTTTGCACCATTTTCCCTGCCCCGTAGCATTCTCATTTATCGGGATCTATGGCTCAGTGATGGCTTATTTTTTGCATCTCTAGCTGACTTTTTAACGGTACAATTGCTAGCAGATGCTATGTTTTCATCGCCTGTTATTGCATTTTGCGCAAAATTTGTGAAAACCAAAAAACGTAATTTTGGTGCTTGGAATTTTTTGCGGCAACGACATTTACCGATCAGATTAATTCATTTTATATTTTGATAAATCGGGCATTTCTGATTGCAGCGATACCAAATGTGTGAATATTTTTTATTTTTTGAACCCTTTAATTTTCAATGTGGCGAAAGGGAGGTGATTTGAACCTTTAGGTTTTTTTGTTTTGTTTTTTTAATTTTTCAACACTTTTTTTTACTTTTTTTTTTTTAATCGCTCTGATCAGGAAAAAAGCTCATCTCTTGTAATAAGCAGAAGTTTGACTATTTCTTACAGGACCTTAGTCATGTGAGCTACACGAGTCATCACATGACTCTGTGCTACCATGACATCCATCGGACCCACGTGATCATGTCACGTGACTTCCGGTGTTTTAGTTGATTATAATGGCGCTGTCACATATTGGCCGCAATTTAAGTGGTTACAAGGCATGGGCGGAACACGATTCCATTCATGCCTGGCAGGCACACATGTCAGCTGTACAAATCATCGTGAGCGATTAACACTATGACTGCTAGGATGTAACATTAACACCCACGATCCTTAAAGTGTTAAAGAGCATAAAAAATTGAAAGTTTGAAAACTGCAACCTTTTTAACATTTTCTCCAAGTGTATTACATTTTCCCAAATATAATAAAAAAAATATTGGCCTAAAGTTACCACTATCATGAAGTACAATATATCATGAAAAAGAATTTTCAGAATCACTGAGATTGATTGTACTGTTCGAGAGTTATTACCTCATAAAGTCTCTTAAGTCAGAACTGTAAAATTTGGCATGGTCAGGAAGGTGAAAACAGCCTGGGTGGTGAAGGGGTTAAAGGTTTAGAACTCCTGTCATTGCCCAGCCCCAGCAGTTCTTCATTTATGTTTCATCACAATGCAAAGTAAATAAAAAATGAAATTGTTTCAGCGGCAATAGTGAAAACAAGCAACAATAAACACAACTGGTATAAGTCCTTACTGTAGTATCAATGCACAGCTGGTATAAGTCCTTACTGCAGTATCAATGCACTGCTGGTATAAGTCCTTACTGTAGTATCAATGCACAGCTGGTATAAGTCCTTACTGTAGTATCAATGCACAGCTGGTATAAGTCCTTACTGTAGTATCAATGCACAGCTGGTATAAGTCCTTACTGTAGTATCAATGCACAGCTGGTATAAGTCCTTACTGTAGTATCAATGCACAGCTGGTATACGTCCTTACTGTAGTATCAATGCACAGCTGCTATAAGTCCTTACTGTAGTATCAATGCACAGCTGGTATAAGTCCTTACTGTAGTATCAATGCACAGCTGGTATAAGTCCTTACTGTAGTATCAATGCACAGCTGGTATAAGTCCTTACTGCAGTATCAATGCACAGCTGGTATAAGTCCTTACTGTAGTATCAATGCACAGCTGGTATAAGCCCTTACTGTAGTATCAATGCACAGCTGCTATAAGTCCTTACTGTAGTATCAATGCACAGCTGCTATAAGTCCTTACTGTAGTATCAATGCACTGCTGGTATAAGTCCTTACTGTAGTATCAATGCACAGCTGGTATAAGTCCTTACTGTAGTATCAATGCACTGCTGGTATAAGTCCTTACTGTAGTATCAATGCACTGCTGGTATAAGTCCTTACTGTAGTATCAATGCACAGCTGGTATAAGTCCTTACTGTAGTATCAATGCACAGCTGGTATAAGCCCTTACTGTAGTATCAATGCACAGCTGCTATAAGTCCTTACTGTAGTATGAATGCACAGCTGGTATAAGTCCTTACTGTAGTATCAATGCACAGCTGGTATAAGCCCTTACTGTAGTATCAATGCACAGCTGGTATAAGTCCTTACTGTAGTATCAATGCACTGCTGGTATAAGTCCTTACTGTAGTATCAATGCACAGCTGGTATAAGCCCTTACTGTAGTATCAATGCACAGCTGGTATAAGTCCTTACTGTAGTATCAATGCACAGCTGGTATAAGTCCTTACTGTAGTATCAATGCACTGCTGGTATAAGTCCTTACTGTAGTATCAATGCACAGCAGGTATAAGTCCTTACTGTAGTATCAATGCACAGCTGGTATACTTCCTTACTGTAGTATCAATGCACTGCTGGTATACGTCCTTACTGTAGTATCAATGCACAGCTGCTATAAGTCCTTACTGTAGTATCAATGCACAGCTGGTATAAGTCCTTACTGTAGTATCAATGCACAGCTGGTATAAGTCCTTACTGCAGTATCAATGCACAGCTGGTATAAGTCCTTACTGCAGTATCAATGCACAGCTGGTATAAGTCCTTACTGTAGTATCAATGCACTGCTGGTATAAGTCCTTACTGTAGTATCAATGCACAGCTGGTATAAGTCCTTACTGTAGTATCAATGCACAGCTGGTATAAGTCCTTACTGTAGTATCAATGCACAGCTGCTATAAGCCCTTACTGTAGTATCAATGCACAGCTGGTATAAGTCCTTACTGTAGTATCAATGCACTGCTGGTATAAGTCCTTACTGTAGTATCAATGCACAGCTGGTATAAGTCCTTACTGTAGTATCAATGCACAGCTGGTATAAGTCCTTACTGTAGTATCAATGCACAGCTGGTATAAGTCCTTACTGTAGTATCAATGCACAGCAGGTATAAGTCCTTACTGTAGTATCAATGCACAGCTGGTATACTTCCTTACTGTAGTATCAATGCACTGCTGGTATACGTCCTTACTGTAGTATCAATGCACAGCTGCTATAAGTCCTTACTGTAGTATCAATGCACAGCTGGTATAAGTCCTTACTGTAGTATCAATGCACAGCTGGTATAAGTCCTTACTGCAGTATCAATGCACAGCTGGTATAAGTCCTTACTGCAGTATCAATGCACAGCTGGTATAAGTCCTTACTGTAGTATCAATGCACTGCTGGTATAAGTCCTTACTGTAGTATCAATGCACAGCTGGTATAAGTCCTTACTGTAGTATCAATGCACAGCTGGTATAAGTCCTTACTGTAGTATCAATGCACAGCTGCTATAAGCCCTTACTGTAGTATCAATGCACAGCTGGTATAAGTCCTTACTGTAGTATCAATGCACTGCTGGTATAAGTCCTTACTGTAGTATCAATGCACAGCTGGTATAAGTCCTTACTGTAGTATCAATGCACAGCTGGTATAAGTCCTTACTGTAGTATCAATGCACAGCTGGTATAAGCCCTTGCTGTAGTATCAATGAACAGCTGCTATAAGTCCTTACTGTAGTATCAATGCACTGCTGGTATACTTCCTTACTGTAGTATCAATGCACAGCTGCTATAAGTCCTTACTGTAGTATCAATGCACTGCTGGTATAAGTCCTTACTGTAGTATCAATGCACAGCTGGTATAAGTCCTTACTGTAGTATCAATGCACAGCTGGTATAAGCCCTTACTGTAGTATCAATGCACAGCTGCTATAAGTCCTTACTGTAGTATGAATGCACAGCTGGTATAAGTCCTTACTGTAGTATCAATGCACAGCTGGTATAAGCCCTTACTGTAGTATCAATGCACAGCTGGTATAAGTCCTTACTGTAGTATCAATGCACTGCTGGTATAAGTCCTTACTGTAGTATCAATGCACAGCTGGTATAAGCCCTTACTGTAGTATCAATGCACAGCTGGTATAAGTCCTTACTGTAGTATCAATGCACAGCTGGTATAAGTCCTTACTGTAGTATCAATGCACTGCTGGTATAAGTCCTTACTGTAGTATCAATGCACAGCAGGTATAAGTCCTTACTGTAGTATCAATGCACAGCTGGTATACTTCCTTACTGTAGTATCAATGCACTGCTGGTATACGTCCTTACTGTAGTATCAATGCACAGCTGCTATAAGTCCTTACTGTAGTATCAATGCACAGCTGGTATAAGTCCTTACTGTAGTATCAATGCACAGCTGGTATAAGTCCTTACTGCAGTATCAATGCACAGCTGGTATAAGTCCTTACTGCAGTATCAATGCACAGCTGGTATAAGTCCTTACTGTAGTATCAATGCACTGCTGGTATAAGTCCTTACTGTAGTATCAATGCACAGCTGGTATAAGTCCTTACTGTAGTATCAATGCACAGCTGGTATAAGTCCTTACTGTAGTATCAATGCACAGCTGCTATAAGCCCTTACTGTAGTATCAATGCACAGCTGGTATAAGTCCTTACTGTAGTATCAATGCACTGCTGGTATAAGTCCTTACTGTAGTATCAATGCACAGCTGGTATAAGTCCTTACTGTAGTATCAATGCACAGCTGGTATAAGTCCTTACTGTAGTATCAATGCACAGCTGGTATAAGTCCTTACTGTAGTATCAATGCACAGCAGGTATAAGTCCTTACTGTAGTATCAATGCACAGCTGGTATACTTCCTTACTGTAGTATCAATGCACTGCTGGTATACGTCCTTACTGTAGTATCAATGCACAGCTGCTATAAGTCCTTACTGTAGTATCAATGCACAGCTGGTATAAGTCCTTACTGTAGTATCAATGCACAGCTGGTATAAGTCCTTACTGCAGTATCAATGCACAGCTGGTATAAGTCCTTACTGCAGTATCAATGCACAGCTGGTATAAGTCCTTACTGTAGTATCAATGCACTGCTGGTATAAGTCCTTACTGTAGTATCAATGCACAGCTGGTATAAGTCCTTACTGTAGTATCAATGCACAGCTGGTATAAGTCCTTACTGTAGTATCAATGCACAGCTGCTATAAGCCCTTACTGTAGTATCAATGCACAGCTGGTATAAGTCCTTACTGTAGTATCAATGCACTGCTGGTATAAGTCCTTACTGTAGTATCAATGCACAGCTGGTATAAGTCCTTACTGTAGTATCAATGCACAGCTGGTATAAGTCCTTACTGTAGTATCAATGCACAGCTGGTATAAGCCCTTACTGTAGTATCAATGAACAGCTGCTATAAGTCCTTACTGTAGTATCAATGCACTGCTGGTATACTTCCTTACTGTAGTATCAATGCACAGCTGCTATAAGTCCTTACTGTAGTATCAATGCACTGCTGGTATAAGTCCTTACTGTAGTATCAATGCACAGCTGGTATAAGTCCTTACTGTAGTATCAATGCACAGCTGGTATAAGTCCTTACTGTAGTATCAATGCACAGCTGGTATAAGTCCTTACTGTAGTATCAATGCACAGCTGGTATAAGTCCTTACTGTAGTATCAATGCACAGCTGGTATAAGTCCTTACTGTAGTATCAATGCACAGCTGGTATAAGTCCTTACTGTAGTATCAATGCACAGCTGCTATAAGCCCTTACTGTAGTATCAATGCACAGCTGGTATAAGCCCTTACTGTAGTATCAATGCACAGCTGCTATAAGTCCTTACTGTAGTATCAATGCACTGCTGGTATAAGTCCTTACTGTAGTATCAATGCACAGCTGGTATACGTCCTTACTGTAGTATCAATGCACAGCTGGTATAAGTCCTTACTGTAGTATCAATGCACAGCTGGTATAAGTCCTTACTGTAGTATCAATGCACAGCTGGTATAAGTCCTTACTGTAGTATCAATGCACAGCTGGTATAAGTCCTTACTGTAGTATCAATGCACAGCTGCTATAAGCCCTTACTGTAGTATCAATGCACAGCTGGTATAAGCCCTTACTGTAGTATCAATGCACAGCTGGTATAAGTCCTTACTGTAGTATCAATGCACTGCTGGTATAAGTCCTTACTGTAGTATCAATGCACAGCTGGTATAAGTCCTTACTGTAGTATCAATGCACAGCTGGTATACGTCCTTACTGTAGTATCAATGCACAGCTGGTATAAGTCCTTACTGTAGTATCAATGCACAGCTGGTATAAGTCCTTACTGTAGTATCAATGCACTGCTGGTATAAGTCCTTACTGTAGTATCAATGCACAGCTGGTATAAGTCCTTACTGTAGTATCAATGCACAGCTGGTATAAGTCCTTACTGTAGTATCAATGCACAGCTGGTATAAGTCCTTACTGTAGTATCAATGCACAGCTGGTATAAGTCCTTACTGTAGTATCAATGCACAGCTGGTATAAGTCCTTACTGTAGTATCAATGCACTGCTGGTATAAGTCCTTACTGTAGTATCAATGCACAGCTGCTATAAGTCCTTACTGTAGTATCAATGCACTGCTGGTATAAGTCCTTACTGTAGTATCAATGCACAGCTGGTATAAGTCCTTACTGTAGTATCAATGCACAGCTGGTATAAGTCCTTACTGTAGTATCAATGCACAGCTGGTATACGTCCTTACTGTAGTATCAATGCACAGCTGGTATACTTCCTTACTGTAGTATCAATGCACAGCTGGTATAAGTCCTTACTGTAGTATCAATGCACAGCTGGTATACTTCCTTACTGTAGTATCAATGCACAGCTGCTATAAGCCCTTACTGTAGTATCAATGCACAGCTGGTATAAGTCCTTACTGTAGTATCAATGCACAGCTGGTATAAGTCCTTACTGTAGTATCAATGCACAGCTGCTATAAGTCCTTACTGTAGTATCAATGCACTGCTGGTATACTTCCTTACTGTAGTATCAATGCACAGCTGCTATAAGTCCTTACTGTAGCATCAATGCACAGCTGCTATAAGTCCTTACTGTAGTATCAATGCACAGCTGATATAAGTCCTTACTGTAGTATCAATGCACAGCTGGTATAAGTCCTTACTGTAGTATCAATGCACAGCTGGTATAAGTCCTTACTGTAGTATCAATGCACAGCTGGTATAAGTCCTTACTGTAGTATCAATGCACAGCTGGTATAAGTCCTTACTGTAGTATCAATGCACAGCTGGTATACGTCCTTACTGTAGTATCAATGCACAGCTGCTATAAGTCCTTACTGTAGTATCAATGCACAGCTGGTATAAGTCCTTACTGTAGTATCAATGCACAGCTGGTATACGTCCTTACTGTAGTATCAATGCACAGCTGCTATAAGTCCTTACTGTAGTATCAATGCACTACTGGTATACGTCCTTACTGTAGTATCAATGCACAGCTGGTATAAGCCCTTACTGTAGTATCAATGCACAGCTGGTATACGTCCTTACTGTAGTATCAATGCACAGCTGGTATACTTCCTTACTGTAGTATCAATGCACAGCTGCTATAAGTCCTTACTGTAGTATCAATGCACAGCTGGTATAAGTCCTTACTGTAGTATCAATGCACAGCTGGTATAAGTCCTTACTGTAGTATCAATGCACAGCTGGTATAAGTCCTTACTGTAGTATCAATGCACAGCTGCTATAAGTCCTTACTGTAGTATCAATGCACAGCTGCTATAAGTCCTTACTGTAGTATCAATGCACAGCTGCTATAAGTCCTTACTGTAGTATCAATGCACAGCTGCTATAAGTCCTTACTGTAGTATCAATGCACAGCTGGTATAAGTCCTTACTGTAGTATCAATGCACAGCTGGTATAAGTCCTTACTGTAGTATCAATGCACAGCTGGTATAAGTCCTTACTGTAGTATCAATGCACAGCTGGTATAAGTCCTTACTGTAGTATCAATGCACAGCTGGTATAAGCCCTTACTGTAGTATCAATGCACAGCTGCTATAAGTCCTTACTGTAGTATCAATGCACAGCTGGTATACGTCCTTACTGTAGTATCAATGCACAGCTGCTATAAGTCCTTACTGTAGTATCAATGCACAGCTGGTATACGTCCTTACTGTAGTATCAATGCACAGCTGGTATAAGTCCTTACTGTAGTATCAATGCACAGCTGCTATAAGTCCTTACTGTAGTATCAATGCACAGCTGGTATAAGTCCTTACTGTAGTATCAATGCACAGCTGGTATAAGCCCTTACTGTAGTATCAATGCACTGCTGGTATACGTCCTTACTGTAGTATTAATGCACAGCTGGTATACTTCCTTACTGTAGTATCAATGCACTGCTGGTATAAGTCCTTACTGTAGTATCAATGCACAGCTGGTATACGTCCTTACTGTAGTATCAATGCACAGCTGCTATAAGCCCTTACTGTAGTATCAATGCACAGCTGGTATAAGTCCTTACTGTAGTATCAATGCACAGCTGCTTTAAGCCTTTACTGTAGTATCAATGCACAGCTGGTATAAGTCCTTACTGTAGTATCAATGCACAGCTGCTATAAGTCCTTACTGTAGTATCAATGCACAGCTGCTATAAGTCCTTACTGTAGTATCAATGCACAGCTGCTATAAGCCCTTACTGTAGTATCAATGCACAGCTGGTATAAGCCCTTACTGTAGTATCAATGCACAGCTGGTATAAGCCCTTACTGTAGTATCAATGCACAGCTGGTATAAGTCCTTACTGTAGTATCAATGCACTGCTGGTATAAGCCCTTACTGTAGTATCAATGCACTGCTGGTATAAGCCCTTACTGTAGTATCAATGCACAGCTGGTATAAGCCCTTACTGTAGTATCAATGCACTGCTGGTATAAGTCCTTACTGTAGTATCAATGCACAGCTTGTATAAGTCCTTACTGTAGTATCAATGCACAGCTGGTATAAGCCCTTACTGTAGTATCAATGCACAGCTGGTATAAGTCCTTACTGTAGTATCAATGCACAGCTGCTATAATTCCTTACTGTAGTATCAATGCACAGCTGGTATAAGTCCTTACTGTAGTATCAATGCACAGCTGGTATAAGTCCTTACTGTAGTATCAATGCACAGCTGCTATAAGTCCTTACTGTAGTATCAATGCACAGCTGCTATAAGTCCTTACTGTAGTATCAATGCACAGCTGCTATAAGTCCTTACTGTAGTATCAATGCACAGCTGGTATAAGTCCTTACTGTAGTATCAATGCACAGCTGGTATAAGTCCTTACTGTAGTATCAATGCACAGCTGGTATAAGCCCTTACTGTAGTATCAATGCACAGCTGCTATAAGTCCTTACTGTAGTATCAATGCACAGCTGCTATAAGTCCTTACTGTAGTATCAATGCACAGCTGGTATAAGTCCTTACTGTAGTATCAGTGCACAGCTGGTATAAGTCCTTACTGTAGTATCAATGCACAGCTGCTATAAGTCCTTACTGTAGTATCAATGCACAGCTGCTATAAGTCCTTACTGTAGTATCAATGCACAGCTGCTATAAGTCCTTACTGTAGTATCAATGCACAGCTGGTATAAGTCCTTACTGTAGTATCAATGCACAGCTGGTATAAGTCCTTACTGTAGTATCAATGCACAGCTGGTATAAGTCCTTACTGTAGTATCAATGCACAGCTGGTATAAGTCCTTACTGTAGTATCAATGCACAGCTGGTATAAGCCCTTACTGTAGTATCAATGCACAGCTGCTATAAGTCCTTACTGTAGTATCAATGCACAGCTGGTATAAGGGAAGTGAGAAAATTAAATTAAAGGAAGCCTATACCAAAATCTTCGTCTACGTACAAGGCATTGTATGCATTTCAATGAGACCTTATACACCATGTGCAGAATTATTAGACAAGATGTATTTTAGAGGATTTTTTTTTATTGATCAACAACTATGTTCTCAATCAACCCAAAAGACTCATAAATATCAAAGCTTAATATTTTTGGAAGTTGGAATGTTTTGGTTTTTTTTTAGATTTGGCTATCTTAAGAGGATATCTGTTTTTGCAGGTAACTATAAGGGCAGAATATTCTGCAGCAACTTGACAGCACATGCAGTGCAATACGCAGCGTAAATACATGTCAGTACGCAACGTGTGCACGAACCCTTACTGTGCAGAATTATTAGGCAACTTAATAAAAACCAAATATATTCCCATCTCACTTGTTTATTTTCACCAGGTAAATCAATATAACTGTACAAAATTTAGAACTAAACATTTCTGACATGCAAAAACAAAACCCCAAAAAATTAGTGCCCAATATAGCCACCTTTCTTTATGATGACACTCAACAGCCTACCATCCATAGATTCTGTCAGTTGCTTGATCTGTTTACGAACAACATTACGTGCACCAGCCACCACAGCCTCCCAGACACTGTTCCGAGAGGTGTAATGTTTTCCCTCCCTGTAGATCTCACATTTTATGAGGGACCACAGGTTCTCTATGGGGTTCAGATCATGTGAACAAGGGGGCCATGTCATTATTTTTTTCATCTTTTAGACCTTTACTGGCCAGTCACGCAGTGGAGTAGTTGGATGCATGTGATGGAACATTGTCCTGCATGAAAATCATGTTTTTCTTGAATGATACCGACTTTTTCCTGTATTACTGCTTGAAGAAGTTGTCTTCCAGAAACTGACAGTAGGTCTGGGAGTTGAGGTTCACTCCATCCTCAACCTGAAAAGGTCCTACAAGTTCATCTTTGATGATATCAGCTCATACCAGTACCCCACTTCCAACTTGCTGGTGTCTGAGTCGGAGTGGAGCCCTCTGCCCTTTTCTGATCCAGCCTCTGGCCCATCCATCTGGCCCATCAAGAGTCACTCTTATGTCATCAGTCCATAAAACCTTTGAAAAATCAGTCTTAGGCCATGTGCGCACGTTGCATTTTTTTCTGCGTTTTGGCTGCGTTTACAACTGCACTGTGTCATTGACAAAAAGGATGCGTTTTGCTTCCCCAGCAAAGTCTATGAGAATCATGCAAAATCTGTGCGTACAATGCTTTTTGAAATGCAGCGTTTTGATTGTCAAAAATTTGACAAAAGCTCTGCATTTAGAAAAGCAGCATGTCAATTCTTTTGTCCATTTTGGCAGCATTCTACACCCTTTGAAATAAATGAGTTGTAGAAAATCGCTGCCAAAATGTTAAGCAGTGCGTTTGCACTGCATTTTTGTTGCGATCCGCATGTTTTTTTGACATAACAAAGGCAGGTCTTTCGGTCTCTCTCTCTCTCTCTATGTCTCCATCTCTCCCTCTGTCCATGTCGGTGTCTCCCTCCCACCCCCTCTCTCATACTCACCGATCCACAATCACCGGCGCGGCGCTGCACAGCGTTCACACTGTTGCGGCTTCTCCTCTTTTGAAAATGCTGGCCGCTCATTAATCCACCTTGTATTCCCTGCTTCCCTCATCCACCGGTGCCTATGATTGGTTGCAGTCACACACGCCCCCACGCTGAGTGACAGTTGTCTCACTGCAACCAATCACAGCCGCCGGTTGGCGTATCTATATCGAGCAGTAAAAAAAAAATAATTTAAAAAAAAACGACGTGCAGTCCCCCCAATTTGGATACCAGCCAGGGTAAAGCCACACAGCTGAAGGCTGGTATTCTCAGGATGGGGAGCTCCACGTTATGGGGAGCCCCCCAGCCTAACAATATCAGCCAGCAGCCGCCCGAAATTGCTGCATCCATTAGATGCGACAGTCCTGGGACTCTACCCGGCTCATCTGAATTGCCCTGGTTCGGTGGCGAATGGGGTAATAAGGCCCATAGGTGCCATAGGTGCTACTAATACTGTAATACATCCCAAGAACTCAGTCAGATAGAAAGATAATGCAAAAGTTTTTTTATTTGTGGATTATAAGCAAAAAGAAAAAATGCCACTACCAATAGGAGGCCCAGTTCCTCTGGGACCCTGTCCCCATTCTATGTGCCCATAAGGCACCTCCTATACCTCCTCACTAGCCTCTTGCTTCCTCCTGACTCTGGCGAACCACGCCTGAAAAGCAAAAAACGCCCTACCCGTGGTACAATCCCCATACGTTTCACTCGTCCATATTCACCGGTCTCTTACAAAAGGCAAGACCTTGACAAAGGCCTAACACAGGCCGAAACGTTGGCTTGGCTTTGCTCTATTGGTAGTGGCATTTTTTCTTTTTGCTTATAATCCACAAATAAAAAAACTTTTGCATTATCTTTGTATCTGACTAAGTGCTTGGGATTTATTACAGTATCTGTAGATTTTTCCTTTAAAGCCCCCATATAAGAGTTGAGCCCAGCTTTACTCCTACATAGGTGCCACTAAGTCCTAGGTTAATCATGGCAGGCGTCACCCCGAGATACCTTCCATGATTAACCTGTAAGTTAAAGAAAATAAACACACACATCCAAAAAATCCTTTATTTGTAATGAAAGACAAGAAAACACCCTCTTTCACCACTTTATTAAACCCTCAAAAACACCTCCAGGTCCTACGTAATCCACGCAAGGTCCCGCGACACTTTCAGCTCTGCTACATCGGAAGCTGACAAGAGTGGCAGTAGAACACCGCCGCTCCTGTGAGCTCCATGCAGCAACTGAAATGAGTCGCGTGATCAGCTGTGCTGTCACTAAGGTTACTCGCGGCCACCGCTCTCAGGTGGAGGACTGCTGCTATGGCAGCAAGTAACCTGAGTGAAAGCACAGCTGATCCCACTGCTCACTGCAGTCACTCAGGATTTGCGATCACAGGTTAGTCCTTCACGTGTGATCGCAAATCAAGCTGCGGCACACGCACAGAGTCGCGCGATCACAATGAAGTCGGGTGAAGTTCATCCGAGTTCATTCTGATCGCGCGGCTCTGTCTCGCAGCCAGCCATGCATGCTCTTTTTGACAGTGCGATCCCACTCGGCTCTGCTGCAAGTGTATGGGGATGCAGCAGAGCCGAGTGGGACCGCACTGTCAAAAATGTGCGTTCTGGATGCTTTTCCCACTCTGTATATGGCAGAGCAAGCATCCAGAATGCATGAATTCTTCAGGAATGTGCGCACGTTGCGTTTTGCCTCAGAACGCAGCTTTTTCGGCTGCCTTCTGAGATGCACATGCAGTGACTTACACGCTGCGGAATAGAACGCAATGTGTGCACATAGCCTTAAGATATTTCTTGGCCCAGTCTTGACATTTTATCTTATGTTTCTTGTTCAAAGGTGGTCGTTTTTGGTTGGAAAGTCCTATCCCCCTCGTTGTCATCTGTTTATTACACGGTGGCAGGGCCAGGCTGCCAGCCGTCCTCCTCGACGGGTCCGAGCACCTCGCCACAATCTCCTGTGACCAGGGGTCCAACTCCTCTAGGCCCAGACCACCGTCTGCAACCTAGGCAGTTACTTTGGGAGTCCCCACTCCCGAATTCCTCTGAGCTCCTCTCAGCTCGAGGGCTACTTCCAACTCCTTCTCCACTCACTGACTAACTCTGACTCCGACTGACTACACTTCTCACCTCCCCTCCCTGACCCCCCAGGTGGGCGACTCTATTCCACTCAAGCCGTCCAGTGGTTTGTCAGGTGGGTGTGGTGCAGGGTGTCTCTAGGATTTTGATTTGCTTGCTATAAGAGGCAACACCACTTAAGTAGGGACCCACAACCAAGAGGGAGTCGGAATACTGCACGGAAGAACAGCTTGTGCAGTACTCTGTGACGACCTGATAGTCCAGAGGCGTCACAGAAACATCTGTTTTAATTCACCTTTTTCCTAAATGGTTGACAGAGAGATATACACTTAGTTTTCCAGGCAGAGGTTTCATTACTTTTCTTAAATAAAAAAAAATTCATTGAAAATCCAAAACAGTGGAAGATAAAGCAAAAACAGCAGCACTCAAGGCATTGTGTAAATTGTATGGTTTCAGGCTAAGCTTACTCGCCCACATCAAAGTCAAGGAATCGGCAGGTTTTTCAGGAGTTAAAATGAATGAGTCCTGCTCTAGAGCATTTTACTTCTAATGTAATTTAAAATGGATCCAAAAATGAAAATAACTGTTGACCAGATGAATATAGTTCTATATGAGAAGGAAGATAGATGGCTGCCTCCGACTCTGCCACTACTTCAACAGTAAAGCGGGCTTTACACACTACAATTTCGCTACAGCGATCTCGTTGGGGTCACGGATTTTGTGTCGCACATCCGGCCGCTGTAGCGATGTCGTAGCGTGTGACTCCTAGGAGCGATTTTGGATCGTTGCAAAAACGTCCAAAATCGCTCCTCATTGACATGGGGGTCCGCTCCCAATTATCGCTGCTGTCGCTGAGGCGAAGTTGATCCTCGTCCCTGCGGCAGCACACATCGCTACGTGTGACGCCGCAGGAACGAGGATCATCTCCTTACCTGCCTCCGGCCACAATGCGGAAGGAAGGAGGTGGTCGGGATGTTACGTCCCGCTCATCTCCGCCCCTCCGGTATCATTGGGCGGCCGCTTAGTGACGTTGCTGTGACGCCAAACAGACCGCCCCCTTAGAAAGGAGGCGGTTCACCGGTCACAGCGACGTCGAAGGCCATGTAAGTACGTGTGACGGGGGTGCGCGATTTTGTGCGTGACGGACATCGTTATGCCCGTTGCGCACAAACAATGGGGGCGGGTCTCATGCTAGCGATATCGGGCCGGATATCGCAGCATGTAAAGCCACCCTAAGGCAAAGAAATGTGGTCTGCACTCAGTATTGAGTTTTTCCGAGGTGACAGTGAAACGGGTTGGTGTCCCTTAGGCCCGTTTCCCACGTCAGTGAAAAACACAGACGTTTTTCACTGGCGTGTAAAACACGCACATGTCCCTGCGTGTGCCGAAAATCACGGCACACGTGGGTTGTCTAAGTGCAATCCGGGCTCCGTTCTCCGTGGCCCGTGATTGCACTTAGAGATTAACTCACCTGCGCCCGCTCCCGCTCTCCATGGTGCTGATCGCTCCCGCGACGCAGCATCCGGCCGGCGGTGACCCCTGCAGCAGCTGCTTCCGGGTCGGCTGTGTAATTCTAGAGAAAGATACGATGTGTTTGCGATCAACGGTTTTGCGTTCAATCCTGATCGCACGTAGCTGTCACACGCAGATACCTCACAAACGATGCCGGATGTGCGTCACTTACAACTTGACCCCAACGACAGATTGTGAGATATATTGAAGCGTGTAAAGCGGGCTTAAGGCCCCTTTCACATGTCAGTGATTCTGGTACGTTTGTGCTTTTTTTTAAACGTACCAGAATCACTGACATACGCAGACCCATTATAATGAATGGGTCTGCTCACACATCAGTGATTTATCACTGCACGTGTCTCCGTGCGACGTACCCGCGTGTGCGTGATTGCTGCACGGAGACATGTCCATTTTTTCTGGCATCACTGATGTTCCACGGACCACGCAGTGGTGTGGTCCGTGAAACACGTGCCAGAAAAAAACGTGCTTTTAAAATAAAAAACATTTTAACTCACCCGGCCGTCCAGCGATGTCCTCTGCAGCCCGTTCTCCCTGCTCCTTCTGTGCCGGCTGATTACTGTCGCGCATATTCATTATGCGCGACACAGCCGACCCGGAAGCAGCTGCTGCAGGGGTCACCGCCGGCCGGATGCTGCGTCGCGGGAGGATTCAGTACCACGGACAGCGGGAGCGGGCGCAGGTGAGTGAATCTCTAAGTGCAATCACGGGCCACGGAGAACGGAGCCCGGATTGCACTTAGACAACCCACGTGTGCCGTGATTTTCGGCACACGCAGGGACATGTGCGTGTTTTACACGCCAGTGAAAAACGTCTGTGTTTTTCACTGACGTGTGAAACGGGCCTTAGGGGTACTTTGCACGCTGCGACATCGCTAGCCGATGATAGCGATGCCGAGCGCGATAGTACCTGCCCCCTTCGCACATACGATATCTTGTGATAGCTGCATAAGCGAACATTATCGCTACGGCAGCTTCACACGCACCTATCTGCCCTGCGATGTCGGTCTGGCCGGCGACTCGCCTCCTTCCTAAGGGGGCAGGTCATGCGGCGTCACAGCGACGTCACACGGCAGGCGGCCAATAGAAGTGGAGGGGCAGAGATGAGCGAGACGTAAACATCCCGCCCACCTACTTCCTTCCGCATTGGCGGTGGAGGCAGGCAAGGAGATATTCCTCGCTCCTGCGGCTTCACACACAGTGATGTGTGCTGCCGCAGGAACGCGGAACAACATCATATCTCCTATTGGTGCGACATTATGGAAATGTCCGACGCTACACAGATCACCGATTTACGACGCTTTTGCGATCGTTTATCGGCGCATCTAGGCTTTACACGTTGCGACGTCGTTACCGGCGGCGGATGTGCGTCACTTTCGATTTGACCCCGACGATATCGCAGTAGTGCTGTCGCAACGTGCAAAGTACCCCTTAATCTATGTATCAGAAAATTCACTGCACTCTCTGATTGATGCAAAGAAGGAATGTTTATTCAAAGAAGAATAACAAAGCAGCTGTAGTTTTGACGTTTCGACCCTCCCAGGTGTTAATCATGAGTTGCTAAACATAAAATGAAATAAAAGGATAATGTCAAAAACAGGATGACAAATACAATCAAAAATTATGTACATACTGTATATAATATATACAAAAGTGTTCAGATGCTACGCATCCCTAGAATAGGGTAAGCAATCAAACTATGATATTTAATTGGATGAATCGGAGAACAGTATTGTTTCATAAAGTTTGACATCATGTGCATAAACAGGCCAGATACAGAAAAAATAGCTAATAGCTATCCAGATAAAGTAGCAGATAAATGAAGGCAGAGGAGTCACAGAGCACAAACAGTGGCAAGGTTTTTTGAAGATATAGCAATAACATATGTAATAGCAGAAGCATGAATTGCTGTAGAATCATAGTAATTCAGAAAAGTAAAGCGCATGCAGAAATGGTGTACACCGGCAAGGTTAAGCCCGCTTTACACGCTTCAATATATCTCACAATCCGTCGTGGGGGTCAAGTTGTAAGTGACGCACATCCGGCATCGTTTGTGAGGTATCTGCGTGTGACACCTACGTGCGATCAGGATTGAACGGAAAACCGTTGATCGCAAACACATCGTATCTTTGTCTAGAATTGAATGTTTTGTTGCACAAACCTAGTCAATTGAAACGTGTGACATCCCTCATACGATTTTGATGTCTGAGGCTATGTGCGCAGGTGTGCGCTCTGCACCGCAGCTTAAAAAAGGTCCGCTTCAGAGCGCAGCTGAAAAGCTGCATTCTGAAGCGCCTCACAATGTCTGTCATTCACTAATCTCTGTCAGTCGGTCACTATCTCTGTCCCTCTCTCTCTGTCCATGTCAGTCTATCCCTCTTACCCCTTCTCTCATACTCACCGATCCCCGATCACCGGCGCGGCGCTGCACGGCATTCACACTGATCCGGCGGCTTTTACTATTTTGAAAAAAACAGCCGCTCATTAAACAATCTCGTATTCCCTGCTTTCCCCGCCCACCGGTGCCTGTGATTGGTTGCAGTGAGACACGCCCCCACGCTGAGTGACAGGTTTCTCACTGCACCCAATCACAGCAGCCGGTGGGCGTGTCTATACTGTGCAGTGAAATAAATAATTAAATAATTTAAAAAAACGGCGTGCGGTCCCCCCCCACCCAATTTTAAAACCAGCCAGATAAAGCCATACGGCTGAAGGCTGGTATTCTCAGGATGGGGAGCTCCACGTTATGGGGAGCCCCCCAGCCTAACAATATCAGTCAACAGCCACCCAGAATTGCCGCATACATTAGATGCGACAGTTCTGGGACTGTACCCGGCTCTTCCCGATTTGCCCTGATGCGTTGGCAATCGGGGTAATAAGGAGTTAATGGCAGCCCATAGCTGCCACTAAATCCTAGATTAATCATGTCAGGCGTCTCCCCGAGATACCTTCCATGATTAATCTGTAAGTTACAGTAAATAAACACACACACCCGAAAAAATCCTTTATTAGAAATAAAAAACACAAATATATACCCTCGTTCACCACTTTAATAAGCCCGAAAAAGCCCTCCATGTCCGGTGTAATCCAGTATGGTCCAGCGTCGCTTCCAGCTCTGCTGCATGAAGGTGACCAGAGCTGCAGAATACACCGCCGCTCCTGTCAGCTCCACGCAGCTAATGATGGGAATAGCGCAATCAGCTGAGCTGTCACTGAGGTTACCCGCTGTCACTGGATACAGCGGTGGCCGCGGGTGACCTCAGTGACAGCTCAGCTGATCGCGCAGCTGTCTTCAGTTGCTGCGTGGAGCTAACAGAAGCGGCTGTGTCTTTTGCAGCTCCGGTCACCTCCATGCAGCAGAGCTGGAAGCGACGCTGGACCATCCTGGATTACGCCGGACAAAGAGGGCTTTTTCGGGCTTATTAAAGAGGTCCCTCAGGGACACAGGGGGGTGGGTTGCTTACCCGCTCCTCCAGCACTGTCTCCACCTCGCATCTCCGCATGGCCGCCGCTACCTCCTCCATTTCGGCCACCCACTGCTCCATTAGGAATCGGACCTGGGCCTGCAGGCTGCAGCACATTTGCGCGGTCCGGGCCTCCACCCACACCGCTGTTCCTGGCGTGGGCTCCGGGATCTCAGCATTGCCGGACGGGACGGACATGTTAGCGCTTGTGCTTCCAGGAACCGGATGTGTAGCAGAGTCCTGGCGTCCCTGCTCTTTATACCTTCGGTTTCATCAGGTACACCTGCACCCGCCCTCCCTTGGTTCTTTCTAGCACTTCCCTCTTCAGGGGGCAGGGCTTCACTTTCGCACCTTCCCTGCTCGGGGAAGACGCTCGAGTGGGAAATCTTTGCGCCAAAGATGGCGGCACTTCAAATTTTTCGGCTGGACGCCGCCGGCGGGGACTGCAAGGCGCACTTCTACCGGTAGGTAGATCGGTTCTATCCTATTCGCAGACGCCAAGTTGTCGCAGGCGGAGGGGCCGCACTCGCTGCGCTCGGGTCCGCGGCTGCTGCTGCTGCTCGGTGGCTCGAACGGTGGGCCGGACCCGGGGACTCGAGCAGCGCTCCTCGCCCACGAGTGAAAAGGGGGTGGCTTGTTTTGGGACATAGTTCGTGACGCCACCCACGGGTCGTGGTGATAATGGGCACCACCGCTGCTGATGACGGGGATCCCGGGAGCGATGGTAGGAAGCAGCTAGGATGTTGTCCCCTCCGTGGGTAGGGGTTGGTGATCCCGGGGCCCGGTGGTGTAACGGGGAGGCTGGATGGCTGGGGTGCATAATTTCAGGGGCAGCGCGGCACGGTGCCGGATGGCACTGTGGTACTCACTCAGACACAGATGCACAGAGTCTCTGGTAAACCAAACGGCTGGATGGACGGGTCCCGCAGCCGGCTGCAGTGTTTGTGCTCTCCCCGGACAGGGTGATGGTGGCTGTCTTTCCCTGCACCTTGTTAGAATGTTCTGACTCCTGTGGTTGCCCACCGGTAGTCCGCTCCCCGGCGTATAGGTACCAAAGGAGCCCGTTTTGCCCGCAGGCGCTGGCCCTTGGATCTCTAGCCTATGGCGGTGGCTGTGTATCCTCACGGTGTGGACTGTTGCCTTTTCGGGTCTTGGTTGTTAGGAAACCCCTGGGGTTCCGGTCATTTTTGGATCTGACCGTTGTTGGCGGCTCCAAGCCTAGTCAGGGTCCGATGGCCCTGCCTTTGTGCTTAGCTTCACTCTGCTCCCCGATTCGGTACCGGCGGGCTACCACCCGACCCCAGTCCTACGGTTCCACAGAGATCCACTAACTCCTGCAGACGGCCACCACCTTCTGCCAACCTTGCTGTTTGTGTCTGGACCCCTACCCAGACACCGACAGTTTCTGACCTCTCACTTTCACTGTCTACTCAGATCTGAACTGACTGCTTTTCCCGCCTCCAGACCTGTGAACTCCTCGGTGGGTGGGGCCAACCGCCTCGCTCCGCCCCACCTGGTGTGGACATCAGACCCTGGAGGGAGGCAACAAGGGTTTTTGTCTGACTGGTGTAAACTATCCAGGGGAGGGGGTGTGTGTGTTGTTATGTCTGTAACTACCTGGCTAGTCCAGGGCGTCACATGTACCCCTCGGGACATGAAGCCGGGCAGGCCACCACGACCTACCAGACCACCACACCGGCCCGGTGATGAGTAAAGCAGGTCCGAGACCTGTGCCTGACCACCTCTGCCCCCTGGGTGCTACACATATTCTCAGCTTTAATTTGAGGGAATTCACATTCTAATTGGATTAAGGGTTTAGGAATTACAGCTCTTTAACATGTAGCTGCCACTTTTTCATGGGCCCCAAAGTAATTGGACAATTATCTCAAAAGCTCTAATCTATCATCAATTAAGCAGTTAAAAGGTCTGATTCCAGGTGTGACATTTGCATTTGGAAGCTGTTGTTGTGAATCCACAATATGCTGTCAAAGGAGGTCTCAATGGAGGAAAAACAGACCATAATTGGTATGAAAAAAATAAAAAATCCATCAGGGTGATAGCAGTAATGTTAGGGATGGCAAAATCAAGAGTTTGGTATATTCTGGAAAAACATTAGCACACTGGAGATCTTGGGAATCCATAGAGGCCTGGATGTCCAAGGAAGATAATAGTGGTGGATAATTACAGAATCCTTTCCTTAGTGGAGGAAAACCCCTTCACAACATCCACCCAAGTGCACACTCCAGGAAGTGCGTGTTTCAGTATCTAAGTCTACCATAAACAGAAGACTTTATAAGAGCAAATACAAAGAGTTCACCACATGGTGCAAAACATTAATCAGACTTAAAAATAGAAAGGCCAGATTAGCATTTGTCAAAAAGCAACTAAAGAAGCCAGCCCAGTTATAGAAAAGCATTGTATGGCTTGTGAAATTAAGATCAACCTATACCAGAATGATGGGAAGAAGAAAGTATGGAGAAGGCTTGGAACAGCTCATGATCTAAAGCACGACACATCCTCTGTAACACATGGTGGAGGCAGTTTGATGGCGGGCATGTATTGCTCCCAATGGTCCTGGGTCACTAATGTATATTGATGATGTGAATGAAGACAAAAGCAGCTGGATGAATTCTGAAGTTTACAGGGCAATACTTTCTGCTCAGATTCCACCAAATACAGAAAGGTTGATTGGATGATGCTTCACCATATACATGGAAAATGACCCAAAATATACTGCAAAAGCAACACAGGAGTTTTTTAAGGCAAAGAAGTGGAATATTCTGCAATGGCCGAGCAAATCACCAGATCTGAACCTGACAGAGTTGCATTTCACATACTTAAGACAAAACGTAAGGCAGAAAAACCCACAAACAAGCAACAACTGAAGATAGTTGCAGTAAAGACCCGGCAAAGTATTGCAAAGGAGGAAACCCAGAGTTTAGTAATGTCCATGGCTTCTAGACTTCAGGCAGTCATTGCCTGCAAAGGATTCTGTACGAAGAATGAAAAATGAAGATTTTATTTACGGTAAATTAAATTTGTACAATTACTTTTGAGCCCCTGAAATGAGGAGACTTTGTAGAAAAATGGTTGCAATTCCTAAACGTTTCACAGAATACTTTTAACCTCTTAAATTAAACCTGAAAGTCTCCTCTTCAATTGCATTTTAAATAAAAAACAGTGGCATGCAGAGGCCAAATCACGAAGATTCGGTCACTGTCCTAATATTTGTGAACCTAACTGTATACCATGGGAAATTATAAGACATTATGCAAGGGTGACATATATATAATAATAATATATAATAATAAGTTTTATTTCTATAGCGGCAACATATTCCGCAGCGCTTTACAATTAAGAGGAATATATAGGATATATAAACAACTGTTAAGTGTGTATGTGAGGAATGTCCCTATAGAAAGTCATTTGTGTGTAGATTACATGAAATAGAGTTAGAAGTATGTGTGTCTCTGGAGATCTGTTTGGGTTATGTATGTCTGAGCGTGAATGCAATGAATGTAGTGGTGTGTAACATATATTTATTCTATGTCTATGGCAAGGGAAGGGGAAAAAAGGTTTGGGAAGGAAGGGAAGGAAATGAATAGAGAAATGTAGCCGGTGTACTTACCCACATAACTGGAAGTTACTGATTCTATACAAAATAGGAAAAAATCATTACAATATTACCACAATGAAAAAGGGTCTGTTTAAATAAATGGTCACATAAAAAAGTTCAATTCACAGTTGTCCCAATAAATAGTGTTCATTACAATAAATAATCTTATAGAGAAATCCAATTCCCAATTGAGTCCCCTAGGATGTAGAGTCTGTAGAATAAAGATCCAGTAAGCTTCTTTCTCCTTTAATAGCTTAATATGGTTGCCCCGCGGCGCGGTAAAGGGACTTGTTCTATCACTAGACATTTTAGTTGTGAAACTGTGCGTTGTCCCGTGCAAAAGTGCTGTGGGATAGGAAGCCATGTTTTTTTGTTTCTGATGGTTGATTTATGTGATACGATCCTATCTCTGATGTGTAGGGTTGTCTCCTCCACATAAAGGAGGCCACATGGATATTTGATCAGATATACCACAAAATTGGAATGACAAGTATAATAGCCGTTAATAGGATAGCTTTTGCCTGTATGTGGGTGAAGTAATACCTGTGATTTGGTTACATTAGAATAAGCGGCACATCCAAGACACGGAAAAGCACACATTTTCCTGGTATTTAAGAATTGTTATGTCGGTTCTCTTGATAGGCTGCCAATGTTGGCTTTGACTAGACTGTCTTTGATGTTGCATGTTCTTTTGGTACAGATGAGGGCCCGAACTTTAACCCCTTAATGACCGTGGGCGTTAAAATTACATCCTAGCAGTCATAAGGTTAATCTCCCGCTGCTGTCACTGGCAGCAGAGGGAGATCGGCGCACATCTGAGCTGATTTATACAGCTGAGATGTGTGCCTGCTAGGCACGAGCAGAATCGTTATCCGCCCGTGCCGTTTAACCCCTTAAATGACGCTGTCAATAAGTATGAGCGCTATTATAATCGCGAACACGGTAAACATTTACATACCGCATATACCAGAAGTCACGTGACGTGATCACATCACTTCCGGTGGTTGTCATGGTAGCACAGGGTCATGTGATGACTCCTGTAGCTCACATGACTCACTTACTGTTTCACCCGGCTCAAAGCTGGGTAAGACCGGAAATGAGCATTTCTACTGTTCCCAGCTGTGTAGCTTTCACAGACATGCTTCACGGACGTGTCAAAGGTGCGTATTGCCCTCCATGTGCCGTGTTTATGGCACATGTCTGTTCTCCGTGTGCTATCCATGATAACACATGGAGAACGGGAACTTTCTGCTCACTTCTCCCTGGCGTTGCTGTCCGTGGTGCTGATCTTCGGTCTCCGATC
The DNA here is from genome assembly GCF_048569485.1 of Anomaloglossus baeobatrachus. NCBI lineage: Eukaryota > Metazoa > Chordata > Amphibia > Anura > Aromobatidae > Anomaloglossus > Anomaloglossus baeobatrachus. The sequence goes on along the minus strand of NC_134356.1, from coordinate 511,654,293 downwards.
CTGCCGACTCCCTGCTGCTGCTGCTTCCAGCCCGCAGTGGAGTGAATATGCAATGAGCATAATGAGTAAAAAAGTATAGAAATTCCTTTTAATTCACAGACACATGTGCTTTGTCCGGTGCGTGTCACACGGATCACATCCGTGCGGTCCATGTGCGGTCCGTGTGACACCCATGATGCCGGAGAAAAACGGACATGTCTACGTGTGGAGCACACAGGCACACGTATGCTCCACACGGGCACACGGTCCATGGCAAAACACGGACGTGAGCGCAGACCCATTGATTTTAATGGGTCTACGTGTGCCTGTGTCTCCGACACGTGAGGAAACGGACCAAACACGTACCGGAGACATGGATGTGTGAAGGAGGCCTTAAAAGGGTCATCCACTTTTAGATGATTCCTGTAATGTAAAATAACAACAACAGAAAGTGCTCAACCTTCCCCGCACCAGGGCTGGAACTGCACCAACAATTATTAAGCTCAGCAGCTCTGGCAATGTAGACAACACAAGTGCCTGAGCTTAGTGGTTGACTGCAGCGGTGATTTGTACCATTGATGTGACATTACTGCTTCAGCCAGACAACAGATACCTACTGAAGCGCCATATTGCTGGTGTCGGGGACAGTAAATACTATCTGTCCTTGTTATTTTCCATTATAGGAATTGTTTGGTATCCACTTTTCTAAAAGTAGTAAACATTTTAAAGGGTCCCTTTCTAATGTGTAGGTATAATAATAATATTAGCAAACACTTCCAATTAGAAATGTAGTATAGTTCTTCTTATTCACTATGTTACTTATCTCATGTGCAGAGCATTGCAGGACCTTAGGTATCCATGGTTACAACCACGTATATAGTCACCGTTAGTTAGATGCTTGTGGTCGTATCCATGGATAAGATAGGTCCTGCAATACCCTGCACATGAGGTAAGTGACATAGTGAATCAGAAGAACTATACTACATTTCTAATTTGAGATGTTTGCTAGTATTCTTATTATTACACTTACTACATATTGGGATAGGATCTTGGAGCTGGGAATACTCCTTAAACTTAAGTGAACAGCTAGCTGCTCTGATGAAAGGTCTTATAGTGAAAGTGAGTCTGAGATGACAAACTGACTGTATCTATTAATCTCTCAGCATTATCATGGAATCAGATGGATTCCGTGCTATGTAGACTGCGCTAATGCTGCTCTACAACTATTGACAACATACGTCACAACTGCCCTGTCTACGACTACCTAAACCTAAAAGAATAGTAGGCTGCTATTACAGCGCATAGTGACAGTAACTAGAGACGAGCAGATCTGGCATAATCTAAATTGCCCACATCGCACATATATTCACAGGAAATTTGATTCACAGAGAAGTTATTCTCTGCAAATTAGGGATAGGAAAAGAAATACTCATCTCTCCCTCATCCTTCTGTTTCTGCCGGCTCCAGCCCTGCTTCTTCTTTTCTTACTATCCTTTGGCATATTTACATTGCAAACCGAAAAAAGGACAAAAATCACTAGTAGTTTTTGTGCGCTTTTCCTGTTAAAGATTTAATTTGTCTTCTTAGTTCACAGGGGCAGAATTCCCCATTATTGTGCTGCGGACCAGACGGTTTGCGGCACAGTTATGTTGTCTCATGGCACTCCTTTACTGTCATCAGGAGCTGTATTACATTATTTAGTTCATAGTTTTGAAAATTTTACCAAATTATGCCCATTTCTATTCAAAAGTCCCTTTTATCCATCAAAAATGTTTTTTTACTTTGTATCAATTCCAGTTATTTTGTCCTAACATTGTACCAAGGACATCACATCTCTACAAAGTGTGTGAATACAAAATTCCATTGCAGCTAATTGGAATAGTGACAATATACCAAATATAATGGAAATTACCAACAAGCTCATATTACACCACAAATTTGAAAGGAAACATGCTATATTTAATAATTAATTCGGCTCTTACCATAAAAGATGGGGAGTTTTGGGAGTGGATGACTATTGAATCCTAAACTATATAGGGCAACATTTACTACTCTTTGACAATCTTATTAAATTTATAGATTTCTCAAAGACAGTCTACTTCAAAGATAAAAAAAATGCCTCTGTCTCACTTACCCAACCTTTCCCCTCTTTTTCTATCTCTTCTTCATTTCATTCTTTTTTTTTACTCATAATCTTTTTATATTAAGGTTAAGTCTCCCTTTACCACTTACCCTTCCATTATTTTCCTTGATCTTTCCAAGTTTGCCCCCCATTAAAGTTCTTCTTCCCTAATTTACCCTCCCCAACCTCTCATTCCTTACCCCCATAAAAATACTAAATGCTAAATGTATGTATACTTATTCAGAATGTATTTAAACAAATTTATAAATGCAGTTCATTATGTAATATACGTATAAATTTAAAAAACAATACAAATTATTGAAACTTTTTTTTTCTTTCAAAGTGTGTGAATCAGAGCGACGCTGCATATCTTTCCCAATAAGCTAATTTAGATTTATATAGACACTTGCACAGGAGGAAGGGATGTATCATCTGTCCTCGCTGGGAGCAAAAGGGTTAAGGACCAATCTTTATTTTGATCCAGAGAGAGGTTTTTGAACTTTCCCTCAATCCTCTTTGCTCTTCAGGGGTTTGGAGAAACCATTGGAGGCAACTGTGGCATTGAAAGATTCAGAAGAGATTAAGATAAGAGAAAATAATGGCTATTAATAGGGATTAAAGAATAGAGAACATGTGCAGACTGGAATCCAGCAAGTAATGCTCCTGCGCTCTATCCAAAGCTAAGTCTAAAATGATACACATATTACACTGAGCACGACAATAAATCATTACTGTCAGCCAGACAAATGGAAGAAGTAAGGATCCCAGGCAGAGGAATTCAAGTTTAAAATGCAAGGAGCCGTATTTAACCCTTCAATGTCATAAACAAAAAGGATACAAGCAAATACTTACACGGTTATATCATTTGGTCAGTATATTTTAGCATGGTTTTCTTATACAATTCCATCAAAAGCATTGTCCTTGTGTATTTACCGTGTAAGCTAGCTAGAACTGAGATCTGCAAAGCATTATTTAGTATTCTTACTCTTGAAATGTGTTAAAGAATGTAATTTATGTCTTTAATTTATGTATTTAGGCATTTTGTCCATTTAAAGGGAATATGTCACCAGGATTTTGCTACCCCATTTGAGAGCAGCATAATGTAAAGACAGAGACCCTGATTCCAGCCATGTGTCACTTACTGAGCTGTTTGATAAAATCACTATTGTCGCTGCTGCAAATCTAGCAGCTATTTTAATGTGGAGCTCTATGAACCCACTGACCACACTGCTTGGCAGCTTTCTACCCATACAGAGTGTGCACAGAAAGCTGCCAATCAGTGGTGGAGGAGGGGTTATAAAGAGCTCATGAATCTGCTGGACTACCTGACAGCATGCCAAGTAGTCCTATAATGATAACCTACCGCTGATTAAACAGTTATTTTAGCAAACCTGCACAAAGCAGCCTAGTAAGTGACACATTGCTGGGGTCAGGATCTCTGCCCTTACGTTATGCTGTTTTCAGATTAGAAAGTAAAAACTCGATGATAAATTCCCTTTAATTGTGTTGGATAATGAAGCTCAATTTAACGACAGGTACAAAATATAAACCGTGCTACATATCATCACAGAGCCTAAGGCAACTACAAAATAAAATCTAAGGGTAATTGAAAACACGTATTTGGTACCTGTGTAATTTAGTACATACTGCCAGTTAATCACACTCAGCCTGGAAATCAGAATTCCCTTAAATCCTAACCAGCAACACAAGAATGGGAAATCCACCCTTGTAAACTAGTAGGACAGACCTTTTGTTTTTTTCTGGAGACTCTCCCTGCTGTAGAATCAGTTTCTCAGAGCACCCTACCATGACCTCAAGAGATTCATCCTTACATCCTGAAGGTTAGTCAGCTCCTAATTTATTGGGCTCTCAGAGAAGGTAAGTATATCCTTCTCACAGTTCAGGTTTGAACCCACGAAGCAGGCTTGTAACGGAATCAAATTAACTCTTCAGCTTGATATTAAACTTAAAGAGTGAAAAACATCAACCTGCAGAATAACAAGACTATAATCTTCACACATATTTTTAAGAGGCCTGGATACATTGACCTTGAAGGTCCAAACTTCAGCTTGGTCATCTTTTTGGTAGGCTTTTGACTATGCCTGTTAGTGTAAGTGGCCTGAATTGGTCTGTCATAAGACCTTCCATCCTCAGAACTGTGCTAATTTGTTATTTTGAGGCCTAAAAATGTATGCTCTTGTAGCACCCATGGAGCAGGGGTAAAATACTCGTCGCTGGCCGGTGATGTCGGGTCTGGGAGGTCACGGGTGGCCCTGCCCGGCTTCGTGGCCCCGAGGTGTACACAAAAAGGGGAAGGAGGATGTTGGGAGTAGGAGTTGTCTCATGACATCACCTGTGGTACACGGCCAGGGATTAGTCGTCACTGCGGTCGCTGTCCTCTGCGGTGTATGGTGTCGCAGTGTGGCGCCCTGGACAAGCCAGGTCATCACAGGTACTACACCAACACACCCCACACCCCGGCTAGGCACACCAAAGTCAAACATAAAATCCTTGTTGCCTTCCTCCAGGGGCTGATGTCCACACCAGGGGGTGGGCCAGACGGTTGGTCCCGCCCACCGAGGAGTTCACAGTCCTGGAGGTGGGAAAAGAATAGAGTTCAGTGGAGTTGAGTTTTGGAGAGGAGTGGAGGAGGAGTGAAGTGTGTGGTAGTAGAGGAGACTGACCGTGTCTGGGTGCGTGGCCCGGGCACATACAGCAAGGTTGGCAGACGGTGGTGACCGTCTGCAGGAGAGGCCGATTGGAGCAAACCGTAAGGACCGTGGACGGGCGGTGGCCTGGCGGTACCGGATCGGAGAGCAAAGAGAAGCCAGCACCATCCGGCAGGGCTTACGGACCCCGACCAGGCTAGGAGTCGCCGTTACACTGGTCAAATCCGTTAGCGAAGGGAACCTCCGGGGTTTCCCAGCAGTCAAGACCCGATTGAAGGCAACAGCTCAAACCGTAGAGGGAAACACAGTCACCGCCAAGGCTACAGTTCCCAGGGCCAGAGCCTGCGGGCAAAAGGGGCTCCTTCAGCATCCATCACAAGCTGGGGAGCGGGTTACCAGTGGGAAGCCATTGGAACTGTAAACACAACATAGGTGCAGGGAAAGGCAGTCACCATCAACCTGCCGGGAGGAGAAACACCGCAGCCGTCTGTGGGAGCCATCCATCCAGCCGTTTGTTTGACCAGAGACTCCGTGTGAATTACTGGCTGAGTGAGTACCACCGTGCCGTGCGGCACCGCACTGCCCCCACGACCCTGCACCTCACCAGGCCCCGTGGCCCACCTGCCATCCATCCCTACCCCTCACCGGGCCCCGGGACAACCAATCACCCTACCCACGGAGGGGTGAGCCAACGTCCGGGCTGCTCACTGTCACCGCTCCCGGGATCCCCGTCCAGAGCAGCGGTGGTGTCACAACCTCACCACAACCGTGGGTGGCGTCACGGACAATAAATCTCCAAAACCATTCCCCTTTTCACTCACAGGCGAGGAGCGCCGCTCGAGTCCCCGGGATCTGGCCCACCGCTCGAGCAACCGACCGAGCAGCAAGCGAAGCAGCAGCAGTGCCGGACCCGAGCGTGGTGAGCGCAGCATCCCGCGACAGCAGCTAGGATAGTTCAGCTTCCCACTGGTGAAGCTAGACCCCAGGGAAGATGATGGTGGTAGTAGTGGCCGTTGGTGCCGAAGCTTGGGGCGACGGACTGACACGGTAGTTGCGGTTCCAGGTCTTTACTCTTTGGTTGCCCGGAGGTGCAGGTCTCTGCCGTGATGGGTCCCAGCCGATCCCGGATAATTCTGAGGTCACTGCTGGTGTTCCCACTGTGTGTCCTTTCTGGTCGGGGTCCTTCCAGTCCCTTGGATGGAATGTGGAACGGGCTGCGGGTGTTTCCTGTACTCTCCGCAGACCCTGGAATCTCCGGTAGCTGTAGAGAACTCGGGCTGAGCTGTCTGTTCCAAGCCATGGGTCTTGTAGTGCTCCCAGAAGTGTAAAAGGTGATGCCTGGACCGAAGTCATGACTGTCCTCCTCACACCAAGCTGTGCCTGGGGTAAACTGACTAAAGTGTGAAGATGCTCCTTCCTTTTCCCCAAGTGGTGCCCGTCCCCCTGGTGGTTATCCTAGTGACTGGGAAAGTCCAATACCCCGTGATGGCCACCCCCCTATCTACCATAGGCCAACCCCAGTGGGAAAGCACCAAACTGTGTGTAGTTTGTGGATGTGAGAAACACCAGCAGTTAACCTCTCCCTTACCCGGGATGAGTATCACACCTTAAGTGAGGTGCAGTACCCTGTGGCGACTGAAGCCTCAGGGGCGCCACACTCTCACTCAGAATCTCTGGGCATAATATGTTGGAATTGACCTACCATTTTCATCGCCCTTGTTAAGATAGGTCTTCAAATAGTCTACCATAAGGCTATGTGTGCACGTTGAGTATTTGGCTGCAGAAATTGCTGCACCATTTCTGCATCTCTTGACAGGAAAAATGCTGCGTTTTTGCCGTGCATTTTTGACGCATTTTCCGTGAGGATTTTGCATACATTTTTTTCCAATGTATTTTTGGGTGGAAAAACGATGCAAAAACACTGAAAGAATTGACATGCCACAGATTTATTTCTGCATGACATCTGCAAGGGAAAAAAGTAGCTTACACAAAACTTAAAGATTCTCATTGACTTTGCTAGCACAAGGATTTGCATACAGATTTGTGACACAACTGCACTCAAAATTGCATTAAAAAATGCAATAAAAACGCACTGTGTGCACACAGCAACAACAACACAGTTTACCATCCTCTGAACAGTAAATTAGGTCTTAGCTCTACGGAAGACCTGCCTAAATATGTATCCCTAAAAGTTACTTTCTACCTTGCTATAGCATTTGCCAAGTGTAGAGGGGAACGTTACACCTTGTCTCCAGTGAATTACCCTTCACACAGTGCTACCTTGTCTACTGCCAAGTTTTTTTTTCTCCAAATCATCTTAATTTGTAATTTGGATAGATCATCTTAGATCATCTTTCAGCATTTAGTTATAAATTTTCTTCTTAAACAGAACTTGTCATAAGGATGTGTCGCGGGCGGAGGAGGGGACGCTGCTCTCACCCACTGCTCGGGTCCGGCTGCTGCTGCTGCTCGGTGGTGGCTCGAGTGGTAGGCCGGATCCCGGGGACTCGAGCGGCGTTCCTCGCCCGTGAGTGAAAGGGGGTGGTTTGGGTTTAGGGATATTGTCCGTGACGCCACCCACGGTTGTGGTGAGATTGGTGACACCACCGCTGCTCTGGACGGGGATCCCGGGAGCGATGACAGGGAGCAGCTTGGATGTTGGTTCTCCCCTCCGTGGGTAGGGGGGTTGGTTGTCCCGGGGCCCGGAGAGGGGTAGGGATGTATGGCAGGCGGGTTACGGGGCCTGGTGAGGTGCAGGGTCGCGGGGGCAGTGCTGTGCCGCACGGCACGGTGGTACTCACTCAGCCAATAACGAATGCAAAGTCTCCGGTAAAACAAACGGCTGGATGGACGGGTCCCACAGACGGCTGCGGTGTTTCTCCTCCCGGCAGGTTGATGGTGACTGCCTTTCCCTGCACCTGTGTTGTGTTACGGTTCCAATGGCTTCCCACCGGTAACCCGCTCCCCAGCTTGGATGGAGGCTGAGGGAGCCCCTTTTGCCCGCAGGCTCTGGCCCTGGGAACTGTAGCCTTGGCGGTGACTGTGTTTCCCTCTACGGTTTGAGCGGTTGCCTTCAATCGGGTCTTGACTGCTGGGAAACCCCGGAGGTTCCCTTCGCTAACGGATTTGACAAATTTAACGGCGACTCCTAGCCTTGTCGGGGTCCGTAAGCCCTGCCGGATGGTGCTGGCTTCTCTTTACTCTCCGATCCTGTACCGCCGGGCCACCGCCCGTCCACGGTCCATACGGTTTGCTCTAATTAGCCTCTCCTGCAGACGGTCACCACCGTCTGTCAACCTTGCTGTTCCGTCCGGGCCACACACCTGGACCGCCTTCAGACTGCTCCACTAACACTTTACTTCCTCTCACTTCCACTTCAAACTCTATCTGCTCTCTCGTCTTTTCCCGCCTCTAGGACTGTGAACTCCTCGGTGGGCGGGACCAACCGCCTGGCCCATCCCCTGGTGTGGACATCAGCCCCTGGAGGAAGGCAACAAGGATTTTCGTGTTTGGCTTCGGGGTGCCTAACCGGGGTGTGGGGTGTGTTGGTGTAGTTCTGTGATGACCTGGCTTGTCCAGGGCGCCACAGATGTAGCAGTATAAAGTAAAATGCCCATAATGGTATTGAGATGCTGATTTAACTAATACCTGTGGTGAAGGAATCCGATCTGTGGTTGTTGAATAATCATCCTCTAAAATTTTCATCTTAAGCCTGCTTTACACGAGTCGATCTATCGTGCGATAGCACGAGCGATCGTACCCGCCTCCGTCATTTTTGCGTCACGGGCAAATCGCTGCCCGTGGCGCCCAAACTTGTTTAACCCCCGTCATACGCACTTACCTTCCGGACGACCTCGCTGTGGGCGACGAACGTCCACTTCTTGAAGTTGGAGGGACGTTCGGCGTCACAGCGACGTCACACGGCAGCCAGCTAATAGAAGTGGAGGGGCGGAGATGAGTGGGACATAAACATACCACCCACCCTCCTTCCTTCAGCATTGCCGGCGGGTGCCGCGAGACGCAGGTAAGCTGTGTTCATCATTCCCGTGGTGTCACATGGAGCAACGTGTGATGCCACGGAAACGATGAACAACCGGCGCCATTTTAATTAAACAATTTTATGAAACCTAGCGACAAATAGACGACTCACGATTTGTGAGCTATACTGGGTCACTAGGAGGTGACACACGAGACGACATCGAGTACGATGCCGGATGTGCATCACGACAACCTTGACCCCAACGATGCATCGCACGATAGTTCGTCTCGTGTAAAGCACCCTTAATGATGTCTTCTGTGCATCATTGTGCATTGGGGCAGGACTTGGGGGTAGGGTCTTCTTCTGTTTCTCTGCCCCGCCACCTACCTCCTCTGTTTCTTTTACAGGTCATTGATTATTCAGTGACTTGCCTCCTATTTTAAATTCCGTGCTGCCGCTACTGTCATTGGGGTGGGTGGCATGTGCGCAGTGTGATTCCACAGAAGGTCTTCAATACAATGGCCCTGGAGGCAGCGCATGCGCAAATCGAGAATTTGGCTTTAAATTTTGATCTGAGAATGGGCCATTTTATTGAAGACCTATAGACCGACCATAGAATCACACTGTGCAAGCGCCGCCCACAGGCACAAGCCTGCTGACACATAGCAAGATGAGTTACTGGAATTGTCAAAATCTTGCAAAGGCCATTTAAAAAGATAGTGGCATACTTACAGAATATGGATGACTAAAATTAGTATACCTGCTTCGGGACTGCTCAACCTAGCCCATTAATAAAGGGAACCTTTCAGGTAATTTATGTGTTCTAACTTAGTAGCAGTAGGATGTGTGGCCTAGTAACCCCTTCCTCCCCAACCATGTGTTGTAATATTCTGCAATGTGCATGTATAAAACTATGTTTTATTACTTATGTGTACCCTATGTAAATAAGCAGGGGCTCTAGCCACATGGGTGTCGCATCGCCCTGTGGGCATTTGCATGTTTTCGGTGGTATCATATCCCTGTGGGCATTTGCATGTTTTCCGTGGTATCGCGCGTCTGTGGACGTGATACCATAGATTTAATATGAGCGATATTACCGTCGGCTCCTGGAGATCCTGCGTATACGCACTTACCATTCCCACAGCCTTGTTATCCGGGTGCTTGCTTCTCGGCTTCAGACACGCACTGTGCATGCTCAGAAGCCTCCTACGCTTCCGATCATGTGCAGTGCGCGTCTGAACACAAGAAACAAGCACCGACTGACAAACAAGGCTGCGGGAATGGTAAGTGCGCACACGCGGGATCTCAATGAGCAATTGTTTGTCACTCATGTAAATCCATGGTATCACGCCACCTTTTGCTTTGATTACTGCTTTGCACACTCTTGGCATTCTCTTGATGAGCTTCAAGAGGAAGTCACCGGAAATGGTCTTCCAACAGTCTTGAAGGAGTTCCCAGAGATGCTTAGCACTTGTTGGCCCTTTTACCTTTACTATGCAGTCCAGCTCACCCCAAACCATCTCGATTGGGTTCAGGTCTGGTGACTGTGGAGACCAGGTCATCTGGTGTAGCACCCCATCACTCTCCTTCTTAGTCAAATAGCCCTTACACAGCCTGGAGGTGTGTTTGGGGTCATTGTCCTGTTGAAAAATAAATGATGGTCCAATTAAACGCAAACCGGATGGAATAGCACGCCACTGCAAGATACTGTGGTAGGCATGTTGGTTCTGTATGCCTTCAATTTTGAATAAATCCCCAACAGTGTCCCCAGCAAAGCACCCCCACACCATCACACCTCCTCCTCCATGCTTCACGGTGGGAACCAGGCATGTAGAGTCCATCCGTTCACCTTTTCTACAAAGACACGGTGGTTGGATCCAAAGATCTCAAATTTGGACTCATCAGACCAAAGCACAGATTTCCACTGGTCCAATGTCCATTCCTTGTGTTCTTTAGCCCAAACAAGTCCCTTCTGCTTGTTGTCTGTCCTTAGCAGTGTCTTCCTAGCAGCTATTTTACCATGAAGGCCTGCTGCACAAAGTCTCCTCTTAATAGTTGTTCTAGAGATGAGAAGGTGATTCCAAACTTTTGGTCTGTACTGTATATACTGTACTGTATAGTTTGCCAATCTAACCCCGGCATCTCAAGTGTGTTGCCATTCCTGTGTAGTTTTTTGGCAAAAAGCAAAAGGTTCCAGTCAAAGCCTCTTAAATACAGACCATAAAAATATAAAGCCCAGGACCAATCTTCAAAATAAATGAATACGGACCTCCAATCAGACCCCAGAAAATAAATGCAGGCTTAAAACATTTCACATAGAACAACTTCCACGCTTTGTGGCTTCAATTACTCACTTGGGAACTTGCACAGACTCGGTCATATGATTGTATATGTGCAGGCCCTAAAACAGTAAAAGGTCCTGCACACATTTAGGATCATTGTATACTGCAGTTAAACAATGGTTTCTATTATACTTTAGATTCTTGTGTGCACTCCAATTTTTGTTCTGAGTTGCCACTCTAGCCAATTTCCTACCCTCATTTCCTCATTAACCCTTCATCTTGGCTCTGGTGAGAATGACTGGACTTTGAATAAGCATCTTAAGAGGGCTAGACACAGGCAAGGTATGGAGTGCTGGGTAGACCTAGGAGGAGCCTCATGGCTAATGATGATAAAGATTAGTCATGTGTAGAGTTGAGCGATGTTCGAAGTTCGAGGTTCGCCAATTTCATGTTCGAGTGATTTTTGGGGTGCTCGAGATCGAACTCGAGCTTTTTGCTAAAAGCTCGACAGTTCAAGTTACGTTCGAGAATGGCTCGATCACCAAAAGCAGGGCTTTTTACAGCCACAGTGTGCAGGGAGCCATCGCTGGCAGCCTGCGTAAGCTGGTAACCAAGATAAATATCGGGTATCCAAGCAAAGCGCTTTGCTTGGTAACCCGATATTTACCCTGGTTACGTGTGCTAGGGTAAAGGGAGACGACGCTTCCCCGCTGGGCTCCACCCCCTCCTGCATGCGGCATGCACACACACACACACACACACTCACACTCACCTGTCCCCAGCCATGCAGTCCCCGGCACTGATGTCCTCAGTGCCACATGGCCACGCTAGGCTCCACCCACTTTGCACTCCGCCGCCCGCACACATGGCCCCGCTAGGCTCCACCTACTTTGCACTCCGCCGCCTGCACACATGGCCCCGCTAGGCTCCACCTACTTTGCACTCCGCCGCCCGCACACATGGCCCCGCTAGGCTCCACCCACCTCACACTCTGCACACATTACCCCGCTTAACTCCACCCACCTCGCACTCCGCACACATTACCCCGCTAGGCTCCACCCACCTCACACTCCGCACACATTACCCCGCTTAGCTCCACCCACCTCGCACTCCGCACACATGACTCTGCTTAGCTTACCTGCGGTGATGAAGTCCCGCCCTCCTGACCTCAGTGCTGTCACTTTCCTCCATGTCCGCTGCTTCTCACATCTCCTCCTCTCGCTGCTGACCCGAGACTGTGACTAGCGGTGACGTCACAGGCTCCCGCGATACTTGGCTGTGAAGGCGGCAGTCATTGAAGTCAGTGACAGCTCTGCTATCAGCAGTGCGGGAGCGTCACCGCAGGTAATGTACCTCGCTCCTGACAGCAGCACTTGTCATGCCCTGCAGTGACCTGGGCTGACCTATTGATATTAGCACAGGTCACTGCATTGCTCTCCCAGCCAATGGGGAAAATTCTGTTCTTCATTGACTGGGTCAGTGACTATGGTATGGATCGTCATGGGAACCCCTTGGATTACAGCAGTCCTGGATTTGTCTTTCTTTCTAATAAATTGATGAAAGAGGGAATGTGTTGGGGAGTGTTCTTTCAAATAAAAATGAGTTTGTCGTCTATTTTTTTTTTTATTACTGACTGGGTTGGTGATGTCGGGTATCTGATAGACGCCTGACCTCACAAACCCCAGGGCTTGATGCCAGGTGACATTACACATCTGGTATTAACCCCATATATTACCCCGTTTGCCACCGCACCAGGGCACGGGATGAGCTGGGGCGAAGCACCAGGATTGGCACGTCTAATGGATGCGCCACTTCTGGGGCGGCAGTGGCCTGCTATTTTTAGGCTGGGGAGAGTCCAATAACCATGGACCTCCCTAGTCTGAGAATATCAGACCCCAGCTGTCCGCTTTACCTTGGCTGGTGATCCAATTTTGGGGGGACCCCCACGTGTTTTTTTTTTTAATTATTTATTTAATTTAAAATAACAGCGTGGGGTGCCCTCAGTTTTGGATTATCAGCCAAGGTGAAGCTGCCAACTGTGGTCTGCAGGCTGCAGCCGTCTGCTTTACCCTAGCTGGCTATCAAAAATAGGGTGAACCCTACGTCATTTTTTTTTTAAATTTATTTATTTTTTTGGCTAAATACAAGGCTAAGCACCCCTTAGTGCCACATGAAAGGCACCAAAGGGTGCAAAATTACAAAATGCAGGAGAGTGGGACATTATGGGTCTTTCTGCCATTAAAATGACAGAAAAAACTGATATGAAGTGTACAAGCACAGGAAAATCACAAGAGCACTCTACGCTGTGAAAAGCAGTAGAAAATGGCACTGGAGTGAACATGTGACCGCCTCATGTAGGTTGAAGCTATGGATCCTGGGTAAATTTATGTATTTTCCCTCCTTCAGTTTTTTTGCAGTACGCAAAAAAAAACGGAAGGCACACGGATGACAAACGGATGACATACGGAACGGAACGGAAACGGATGCCACACGGATGCACTCGTGCAAAAACGGATCGGTCGTGTGAATGAAGCCTTATTTTGATCTGCCGTTTATAAACAGCAGGCAGAAATAAGTGAATAGCGCCCCCCAGCGTCAGAAAATCTCTGGGGTTTCAGGGGGTAGCTGAGACCCTGGAGATCATGATTCAGGCCGTTTTTTCCGGTCCCCGCTCACGTGATCACCGGTATACACCGTATACCGATGATCACGTTACAGTAAATGACAGCGCCGGTAAAAAATTATTTATCTCTCATCTGGCATGAACAAACATGATAAATCTCCTCCCTGGTCCCCTCCGGTCCCCCGGTGTCGCCAAAGTGCCCCCCCCGACCCCCTCCTTGAAATTCAAGATGGCAACGCGCACAGTAGCGCGCCGGCCGCATTCACCCTACTCCTCTGATTTCTGTCACATGTGCCATGACACATGCGACAGAAAACTCCTCCCCAAGCCCTGCCAGGTCACCCCCTATAATCCCACCGGTGTTCCCCGGTGTCCCACGGTACCTGTGCAGCGTTGATCTCCCGCTGCCCCCTCCTTCACTATAGATGCTGCCGCATGCACAGAGCAGCTGTCAGCTCAGCTTCCTATGTTCAGACACAGTGAGTGGTGGTAACCATGCATCTGTAAGCTACTGCAATGTCCTGCTCATGAGGTAAGGAACATAGTTGATCAGGAGAGCTATACTATATTTCCAAATGGAGGTATTTGATTTTATAGTTGCCCTGCTGAACAACTACCAAACATGAGAGTCCGTTATACGCCACAAGAAAACATGTCTAAATAGCAAGCTCTGTTGTTTAGTATTCATTCCAGTGGATAACTGGACTTAAAGGAGTATTCCATCTCCAAGATCCTATCCCCAATATATAGTAGGTGGAATAGCAATAATATCAGCAAATACCAATATTTGGAAATGTAGAATAGTTCTCCTGATTAGGCATGCCCTTACCTCATGAGCAGGGCATTGCAGCTTTGGTAGCAACACTTACGACATGGACTCTGCTGCTGTGGACCCGGGGAGAGTGGGTGCAGATTCATTGCACCCACACTCCTCACATGGAGGGTCTGCACTCTTAGAAAATGGGGGAAACGTTCCCTGCGCGTGTCCCCCCATATTCTAGACGGTCCAGAGTCATCGTGGGACCACCTTATTTTTTTTCCTTACAATAAATTGGTGAAAGAGGGAATGTTTTTTCAAATACATTTTTTTGTCTATTTGTTTTGTTAGTACTGACAGTTTGTGATGTCGGGTATGTGATAGATGCCATGACATCACAAACTGCTGGGCTTGATGTCAGGTGACCTTACAGCTAGTATCAACCCCATTTATTTCCCCGTTTGCCACTGCACCAGGGCACGGGATTAGCTGGGGTGAAGCGCCAGGATTGGCGCATCTAGTGGATGCACCACTTCTGGGGTGCCTGCGGCCTGCTATTTTTAGGCTGTGAAGGGCCAATAACTATGGACCTTCCCACCCTGAGAATACCAGACCACAGCTGTCCACTTTACCTTGGCTGGTGTTCGAATTTGGGGGGACCCTACTTTTTTTTGTAATTATTAATATTTATAAAATAATTATAAAAAAAGAGCCTGGGGTGACCTCCACATTAGATCCCCAACCACAGTAAAGCTGCCAGCTGTGGTTTTCAGGCTACAGCCGTCTGCTTTACCCTCGCTGGCTATCAAAAATGGGGGGACCCAACGTCATTTTTTTTTTAACTATTTTTTTAAATAAAAAAAATTAATGTGGTTCCCTGTATTTTGATTGCCAGCCAAGGTAACACCAGGCAGATGGGGGTGGCAACCCGTACCTGTCTGCTTTATCTGTGCTAAGAATCAAAAATACCGCGGAGCAGTACATCTTTTTTTTAAAGATTTATTTTTACAGCACTGTGATGTCCAGCAATCAAAATACAGGGAAGCCCATTTTTTGTTTGTTATTTAAATAAATAATTAAAAAAAATATATATGGGCTCCCGCTGCATTTTTTGTATTGCTAGCTAAGGGTAATCCAAGCAGCTACTGGCTGCCAACCCACACTGCTTGGTGTTACCTTCACTGGCAATGGAAAATCCAGGGAAGCATTTTTTATTTTTTTTGCCAAAAAACTACAAAAACAATTACGTGAGCTTCGCCATATTTTTGTATGCTAGCCAGGTACAGCAGGCAGGTACGGCTGCCCCCAACCCCCAGCTGCCTATTTGTACCCGGCTGGGAATTAAAAATATAGGGAATCCCTTTTTTAAATTATTTCATGAATTTCATGAAATGATTAAAAAAAAAAAAAAAAGTGGGCTTCGCCCCATTTTTGTGTCCAGCCGGGTACAACTAGGCAGCTTGGGATTGTAATTCGCAGCACACTTTAGCCCAAAGTTTCTGGGCCCCTCTGCTGTGAATTGCAGGGCGCAGTCGCCAGAGAAAATGGCGCTTTCATAGAAGCGCCATCATCTGGCGCTGTATCCAACTCTTCCAGCAGCCCTGAAGCCAGGTGGCTTGCTGTGTAATAATGAGTTAATACTAGCTTTGTTTTACTAGCTAGTAGTAAGCCAGAGATTCTTAATGTCAGGCAAGTTTGACCTGGCCATTAAGAATCTCCAATAAAGGGTTAAAAAAAAGACACCACACAGAGAAAAAATACTTTAATAGAAATAAATATACAGACACACTTAGAGACTCCATGTTTATTACTCCCTCTTATCCCTCCACGATCCATGGTCTTCTGTCTTCTTTCTCCTTCAACACATGCAGCTCTGCTCCATCAGCAGCACTGCATGGGAGAAAGACGCTGCTCCCCATGCAGGCTTTTCACTCCGTGAGTGATCAGTGCTGCTGGCTGTTAGCGGTACCGTCACCGCTGACAGACGGGTTGCCATAGCAACAGTGCTCCGATCACGTGATTCCTGATGCCGCAGCAGCTGTTAGCGGTGACGTCACCGCTAACTGGCGCGTTGCTACGGCAACGGTGATCTCCGTTATTTACCGGCTGTGTCAGACGGTCAATAATGGAATCGGGAAATAACGGGGACTCGACCGTGTGCCAGAGCATGTCGCCGGTACACGGCGATACACAAACGTGCACCGCGTACTGGAAAGATGCACTGACAGGACCTAGGACAGGACATGACGTCCAAGCCATGTGACCAGTCTGTAGCCAATGAGATAATAGACATGTGACTGGTCACATGGCTATTTTGACGTCACGATAGGTCCTGCATCACTGCTGGTTATCGGGAGGACGCAGCGATTACCGAAGGAAAAGCGGCGGGAGACAGAGTGCAGGACAGATCGCGAGCACCGGTAAGTTTTATGGCAATGTTTATTAACTGTATGTGTACATTTATAATGTGTTTTTATGTGTTTGTGATTGCCTCCCATTGTTTTCAATGGGGTTCGAGAGTTCGTCGAACTGCTCGTCGAACGGGGCACCGTTCGACGAACCGAACAGAACTCGAACTCCTGGGGGGTGGCTCATCTCTAGTCATGTGTGAGTTGTGCTACCACTTTGTCTGTCGGTGACAGTGAGATGATTTGCCCCATTTATTGAAATATGGGGTTGACCATTTAATTGCAAGACCAAAATGTAGTTTGCTTCAGAATGTATCAGAAGGAAACATTGGTTATATTGAATAGCAACTGATCCCTCCTTGTTAAGGCAGAAAGGCACTATAAAGTTTCAGAAGTTGAGTGGTAGATCACTGCAGAAGTGATCAGGAAGAGGTCTGTGAGGAGCTGCAGGAAGAGGTCCCATGTTGGATCCAGTGATGACCTCAGAGTGGAAAACGCTTCATATTTCTTGTACATTGAGGCCTGGGGAGTGGACCATGGAGAAGATAGCACATAACTGGTAGTAGTCTCGAGCTGGCAGAGTTGTACAATCTAGGTGGTGGGGCTGCAAGGGTTCTTGGGTAACAAAGGGAACTGTGAGTCAGAAAACAAAACTGTATATTGACACTCCAAAGATTCAGAAACAGTGACATTATGAAAGAGTCTAATTTCTTTTAAGAGTCAGGACCAGAAAGTGAGGTGTAAAGGGGGCTTTACACGGTAGCGATATCGGTACGATATCGCTATAGTGTGTATCCGCCCCCATCTTTTGTGCGACACGGGCATATCGCTGCCCGTCGCGTACAAAATCGTGCTCCCCGTCACACGGCTTACCTGTCCTGTGACGTCACTATGGCCGGCAAACCGCCTCCTTTCTAAGGGGGCGGGTCGTGCGGCGTCACAGCGACATCACACGGCAGCCGTCCAATAGAAGCGGAGGGGCGGAGATGAGCGGGACGTAAACATCCCGCCCACCTCCTCCTTCCTTCCGCATTGCCGGTGAAGGCAGGTAAGGAGATGTTCCTCGCTCCTGCGGTGTCACATACAGTGATGTGTGCTGCCGCAGGAACGAGGAGCAACATCGCTAATGAGAGGTGAACGATTTTTGGTTTTAGGACAACCTCTCCACGGCAAACGATTTTTTCCACTTTTGCGATCATTTTAGATCGCACATAGGTGTCACACGCTGCGATAACGTTAATGAAGCCGGATGTGCATCACTAACGACGTTATCCCGACGGTAAAACATTAACGATATCGTAGCGTGTAAAGCCCCCTTAAGAGTCTGAGGAAACTCAATGTGACTGAGAAAGTAAAAGGAACTTTACACGCTGCGACATCGCTAGCGATTGCTAGCGATGTCTCGTGCGATTGCACCTGCCCCCGTGGTTGTAACGATATGTGGTGATCACTGCATAGCGAACATTATCGCTACGGCAGCGTCACATGCACATACCTGTTCAGCGACGCCGCTGTGACCGCCGAACAATCCCTCGTGCGTTTGGCGTCATAGCGATGTCACTGCGGCGTCACTAAGCGGCCAGCCAATAGAAGCGGAGGGGCGGAGATGAGCGGGATGTAACATCCCGCCCACCTCCTTCCTTCCGCATTGCCGGTAGACGCAGGTAAGGAGATGTTCGTCACTTCTGCGGTGTCACACATAGCGATGTGTGGTGCCACAGGAGCGACGAACAACATCGTACCTGTGGCAGCAGCGATATTAAGGAAAGGAGCAACGTGTCAACGATCACCTTTTTTGAACAATTTTTCGATCGTTGATCGTCGCTCCTTGCAGTCACACGCTGCGATGTCGCTACCGGCGCCGGATGTGCGTCACTAACGACGTGACCCCAATGATATATTGGTTGCGATGTCGTAGCGTGTAAAGCACCCTTAACAATGACCCAAACAAGAAGATTATATTTGTTTTTGATTGTGGTTTTTAGTACTGTTCATTTCTGCAACATAAAAAATAACTCCATATTTGAGAACCTCAACTGGTTCGCGTTTTTGTTGATTAAAGTCATAGTACTTATTAATAACAGATTGTGTTTCACTGTTATACTTGAGAGTATGCACATTACCAAAATTGACACCATATTTGCAGTTGAGTTGAGTAAATTTCAACTGGTTAAAGGGAATCTGTCGGCAGGTTTTTTCTACCTCATCTGAGAGCAACATAATATAGGCAAAGAGATTCTGAATCCAACAATGTATCACTTAGATTACTGTCTGCAGCTGTTCTGACACAATCAGAATTTTTAGATTTAGTCATGTAGCAGAGTCCAAGAGCTGTCCCCACCTCCACCAGGCTCTCTATAGAGATTGTAAATTGTCGGTAAGGTGCTAATCAGAGGAGGGGGCGTGCTGGACTGCTGTGTGGGTGACATTGTAGTCCAAGCAATGGTAATGGTCCTGTTGCTTAAACAAACATAGCAAATAAACATTTGGACTGTGACAAACCAGGCAGCCTTGAATTCTCTGTTTTTACCCTTGCAGCATGCTATCTTTAGATTATATAGCCGCACGGTGGCTCAGTGGTTAGCACTGCAGTCTTGCAGCGCTGAAATCCTGGGTTCAATTCCAACCAAGGACACCATCTGCAAGGACTTTGTATGTTCTCCTCGTGTTTGCATGGGTTTCCTCCCACACTCCAACAACATACAGATAGGGACTCTAGATTGTGAGCCCCAATGGGGACAGTGTTCCCAATGTATGTAAAGCGCTATGGAATTAATAGCGCTATATAAATGAATAAATTATTCTTATTATTATTATAAAGCTGCTGACAGAGTCCTTTTAACTCTTGTTGGCTTGCGATTGTCTTCCCTCCACTTTTCGGAGGCGCTCATGTTTGACCTATTCATGCAGCCACAGGATCTCTGACACTGTAAGGCATTGAAATGAATTCTGATTGCATTGCATTTATTGATAAATTGCTTCACTATATAAAAGCAGCATGGTTATTGAGGATTTGATTCTCCCTTTAAGAGGTAATGGTGTGCGCAGGCATGATACATTAATAACATGTATGTCTGTGTCACATAACCTGAGCATTCCAGTAAATGAATCATTCTCCAGGCTGAGAACCCGCTACCGTCAGCAGCCAAGAAGCTGGGGTGATTAAATGACACTTGTGAGTGACAGGCAGGAGTGCCAGCACTTCTGAGCCCACATGGGCCGCTCATTAATGCAGAAGTGGTTGAATTTGATTTGCGGTGAATTACATAGTCAGAGGTCGGTACACTTTGTGTTTTGACTTGTACAGCTGATCTTATGTTAGCAGTGGGTGAGAGGAGATCATCAGCATGTGGCTACCTAATCTCTCATAATCTGCTGTAATTTGCATATCAGCTCTTTTTACAAGGTAGTGTCATCATTGGCTGTAAATGTGCAAAAATAATGAATATGCAGGAAAAATGCATCACCTGTAATGTGATAACTCCTTGTGTAGCCCACCAGACAAGGGCATTTAATGACTCTACTGTTAAACTGTACTGGTTTATGTCTGTTGTGTCAACTAAAAGCATACTAAATATAAAAAATGGTCATCAGTTATTTCACTTGAAGACCCTTCAAAAATTGTGCATCTTGTACCCCTGAGGATGGGCACTGGCATACCAATATAATGGCTTAATCAAAGTTCTCTGTAAGAATGAATGGCTTTCATTGTGTGATAGCTCATAACATTTCAATTTCAATCCGATTTCTTACGACCCCCACTCCTGACTTTACACTTGCTGAATGGGATTTGCGGCCCTATCATGCAGTCAAGATCAAGAGAGTATTTGATATTCCCACAATATGTCAGGCTGACCACCACTGATTTAGAGAAGCAAAGCTCGTTAAGGAGTTTTCTCATAATCATATACAGTATTAGTAAAATTTCAAAGTGCTTCGAAAAAAAAGAAGCAATTTTGAAATCTACTTCTTATTAATAACCCTCTCCATTCTCAAGATCGGGGGGATTGTTAATTCTATAACTTGCTGCTCACTAACTAGGTTTCTGGACACCTCTGCCATCTATCAGAGGTGGTCAGTTTTGTAAGTAAAAAGGGCGCTTGCAAGCTGTGTAGTTTACAGCTTGTAAGCACTGCAATGAAGCTGGCAGCACCACAATATCTGGCCAACTTCAGGGCCAACTGTGCTTCTCCAATGCTATCGAGTTTTTCCAAAATGTACACTATATTACTTACAGCATTTGCATTGTGCTATCATGGTATTCCTGATATACAGACTCCTGTTGTCCTCCTGCCACTGACTGACAACTTTCTGAATGACTGACAACAGGTTCAAATGAGCATATGTAACATCATCTATTTTTTAGCCAGAAAAATGTCTGATAGACACTTTTCCATTACTAGCACGACGGCCTGATGCCAGCTGTGTTCTTTGGACACTTCACAGCTATCAACAACCCAAAAAACATCACCCCAATTGTCAAGGCACCAGGGAATCGGGAAGTGTGGCGCCCTGGACAAGCCAGGGGCCACAGAGAACAACACCTACACACCCCACACTCCTGGTCAGGCACACCGAAGTCAGACACAAACCCTTGTTGCCTTCCTCCAGGGGCTGATGTTCACACCAGGGGGTGGGCCAGGCGGTTGGCCCCGCCCACCGAGGAGTACACAGTCCTGGAGGCGGGAGAAAGAGTCAGTTTAGAGTTTGGATTTGAGTGAGGGAAGTGAAAGTGAGAGGAAGAAAAGTGGCAGTTAAGCAGCCTGAAGTTGGTCCGGGTGTGTGGCCCAGACGGATCAGCAAGGTTGGCGGACGGTGGTGACCGTCTGCAGGAGTGGCCTATAGGAGTCTACCGTAAGGACCGTGGACGGGCGGTGGCCCGGCGGTACCGGACCGGTACGCAAAGAGAAGCCAGCACCATCTGGCAGGGACTTACGGACCCCGGCAAGGCTAGGAGTTGCCATGAATTTGCCAAATTCGTTAGCGAAAGGAACCTCCTGGGTTTCCCAGCAGCCAAGTCCCGACAGAAGGCAACAGTCCAACCGAGAGAGGGAAACACAGTCACCGCCAAGGCTAAAGTTCCCAGGGCCAGAGCCTGTGGGCAAAAGGGGCTCCTCCAGCCCATATCCAAGCTGGGGAGCGGGTTACCGGTGGGAACCCATTGGAACCGTTACACTACATAGGTGCAGGGAAAGGCAGTCACCATCAACCTGCCGGGAGAAACAACACCGCAGCCGTCTGTGGGACCCGTCCATCCAGCCGTATGTTTTACCGAGAACTGTGTCCTCATCATTGGCTGAGTGAGTACCACCGTGCCGTGCGGCACAGCACTGCCCCCGCGACCCTGCACCTCACCAGGCCCTGTAACCCGCCTGTCATCCATCCCTACCCCATCACCGGGCCCCGGGACAACCAACCCCCTACCCACGGAGAGGAGAACTAACAACAAAGCTGCTCCCTGTCACCGCTCCCGGGATCCCCGTCTAGAGCAGCGGTGGTGTCACCAATATCACCACAACCATGGGTGGCGTCACGGACAATATCAAATCCACACAACCAAAATCCCCTTTTCACTCACGGGCGAGGAACGCCGCTCGAGTCCCCGGGATCCGGCCCACCGCTCGAGCCACCACCGAGCAGCAGTAGCAGCAGCAGCCGGACCCGAGCAGTGGGAGAGCGCAGCGTCCCCTCCTCCGCCCGCGACAACTTGGCGTCACGAACAGGATCCTACCGTTCTACCAACTGGTGGAAGTGCGCCTTGTATGACCGCCGGAGGTGTCCGGCCGAAAAATTTGTGAAGCCGCCATCTTGGGCGCGAAGAATTCCCGCTCGAGCATCTCCTCGAGTAGTGGAGGCGCGAAGGCCAAAACCCCGCCCCTGTAGAGGAGGAGCCGGAAAGAAACTAAGGGGGACTGATGGCGTCTGGCCGCATGTAGCCCGCAGCTATAGAAGCAGGGACGCCAGGACCCTGCGGCCATTGACTGGTTCCTGGAAGAGGCCGCTGCTAAAGATACTGAGTCCGACCGACAACACCGTGGTCCCCGCGCCTGGCACCGCAGCGTGGGTGGAAGTCCGGACCGTCCAGCTAAGCAGCCGTCTGCAAGTCCGCATGCAGCTCCTCCTGGAGGAGTGGGAGGCCGACATGGCGGAAGTGGTGGCGGCCATACGGAGACGCGAGGTGGAGGGAGTCTTGGAAGGGAGGGTAAGTGACCCACGCCCCTGTACCCCTAGTGGGTCGGTCATCGCGGCCGAGGGACCCGGTCCATACCCGCTCGCCCTGCTACCTCCCCCGCTACCCGTGTTGGCTGCTGCTGCCCCGCCACTAGGCCCGCTACCACCACCACCGGTAGCGGTACCCTGCCAATCTGCCCTGGCGGACCGACCTGCAGCAGAAGCCCGTGACCGCCCTGATCCGCTTCCATGGAAGAAGCCGAAGCCTGAGCCCGACAGCAAAGATGCACCGGAGGCACGGTGGGGATGCAGCTGCCAGGAGGCAGAGCAGGCCATGTCACAGCGGGGTTCCTCATTACCGAAGGTACCGGTCGTAGCCAGCACGGGGGGACTCCGGCTGGGCCCCTCCCCCACCCCGCCTGAACCAGAGCAAGCAGAAAGTGCTCCGCACCGGGAGCGGCAGCAAAGGCAGCTGCGCCGCGGGATTGCTGATTAAGAAAGAAAATTTAAAGCATGGTAGCGGTTCCCGGTTACCTTGCTGTCGGTCCCCATTGGGACTCTGCTGACATTCTAGACGGCCCTCAAGGCTAAGCAGTCCGGTTGGAGGAGCAGTCGTACCTGCATCATCGGCAGTTGAAAATGGAGTGCTGTGGGACAGTGTCACCCCGTCTAAAGCAGCGGTGGTGTCACCAATATCACCACAACCGTGGGTGGCGTCACGGACAATATCAAATCCCCACAACCAAAATCCCCTTTTCACTCACGGGCGAGGAACGCCGCTCGAGTCCCCGGGATCCGGACCACCGCTCGAGCCACCACTGAGCAGCAGTAGCAGCAGCAGCCGGACCCAAGCAGTGGGAGAGCGCAGCGTCCCCTCCTCCGCCCGCGACAGAAGCGCCGAGGCGAAGAGCCAGAATTTAAGCATCTAATGTGATGCGCCAGGTTCTAGGGCAGCTGCGAGCTGGTATTTTTAGGCTGGGAAGGGCCCAGTAACCATGGCCCTTCCCAGCCTGATAATATCAGCCAGCAGTTGTCTGCTTTAGCTTTGCTGGTTACCATTAAGTGAGGGCGACTCCACGTCATTATTTTCATTTAATAATTTATCTATTTGGTTAAGAGAAAGCTTTACAAACTAGCTATTATATTTTCTATCTATCCATTACATCTCAACATCGTTTTAACACATAAAAGTCAGTAATTTCTTGTATGTATTTTATTCCGGTATGTCACATGAACGGTACATAGATGGCACACAGATGACGCACGGGATGAAAAAAACCGTACACACGGATGTTAAATAAATACACATAGATTGTGAAAATGGAATGAGCTATGTGTGTGTTTTCTATGAGCATGTGTGAAGAGGACCTTATAGTGTGTAAAAACAGTCAGTTGAACCACCTGGTTATTTTACACTTGTCAGTGTGTGGTCTGTATGCTACCCAGTTTACAAATGGACAGCACATGGACTTATTGATTATATTTGTCTCAAAGTGCCTCTAATGTGTGTAGTGAAAAAGTAGTTCATCAGCAGTGGTTGGATAGGGTTAGCCTGAAACTTATTAATACTGAGGACTCCTGAGCTTATGCACATCACTAGGAGGACTTTTTAGCTTAAAGAGAATCTGTCAGCAGGTTTTTGCTACCTCATCTGACAGCAACATAATATAGGTAAGGAGATTCAGAATCCAATGGTATATCACATAAGTTACTGAGTACAGCCATTTTCACATAATCCAAAAATTGAGTTTTAAGCATGTAGCTGAGCTGGGAGAGCTCTCACCTACATCAGGTTCTCAATAGAGATTGTGCATTGTCTGTGAGGTATCAATCACAGCAGGGGGCACATTGGACTCCTGTGCACATGAGTTTCTAGTCCTGTAATGTTAATCACAGGGTAATAAAGCCATTAGTTTAAGTAAACAATAGCACACACACAGATAAAAGAGGCATAGTTGTTTCTTGTTTTTTAACCCCTACATCATACTGTCCTCAGCTTATATAGCAAAAACCTGCTGACAGAGTCCCTTTAAAAATGTTCTCAGTGTTATAGTGTTAATCAGAAAGAATAAAATGGCAACAGATTTCTTTTAAGTAACAATATTATATCTTTCTTGAAGAAGACTGAGTTAGGATCTGACCAGTGGTCTAGCGGGGATAGGATTGCACAGGAGCAGTTCCCACACAGACACCAAAATGAATGGAAGTGTGCCACCCCGTGCTCGGCGGCAGCCGAGCCGCTCAGGTCCGGACCTTCAGTGGGTGGCTTGAGGGTCTCTGGACCCGGGGTTCCACGGTCACTCCGATCTAAAAGGGGTTGGTGGTTTGGGTGGCGTGTTTGAGTTCGTGACACCACCCACGGGTTGTGGTGAAGGTGGACACCACCGCTGCAGTTATTGGGCTACCCGGGGGAGATGTTGCGCAGCAAGTTGTTAACCCCTCCGTGGGTAGGGATGGTGGCCCCGGGACACGTTGTGGGAGTAGTTGGGCGGTGCAGGGATATGGGCGGCAGGAGGGCACTGATGTACTCACGATTAGTAAACACACACGAGTCTCTGGTAAACCAAGGTGATGGTGGTCGGTGCCCGCAGCCGGCTGCAGTCTGGTCCCCCACCCAGTTGGTGGTCTCTGCCTTTCTCCTGCACCTGTTTTGTGATGATGGACTACCTGCGCTTGCAACTCCAGGAGTCCGCTCCCCAGCTTGTGATTGTCAAAGGAGCTCTTTGCCCGCAGACGCTGGCCCGTGGGATCTCTCTGCTGTGGCGGTGGCTTTCTATCTCCCTCGTTAGGCTGTTGCCTTCAGTCGGGACTTTGGGTGGGACAGGACCTAGAGTCCTGGCCGCAATCAGTTAATTAGCTAGCCCCCAGTAGCTTCTGGACCTAGCTTCAGGGTCTGAGTACCCCCCTTTGTGCTCCGGTTTCCGAGTCGGTTCCCCGGGTCGGTACCGGCGGGCTACTACCCTGTCCCGGTTCCACCGAGCCGTCTTCCCGGCTCCTGCAGGCAGAGGCCTCCGTCTGCCTCCTAGCCAAAGGTGCCTGTGCTCCTACCCTTATTAGGATGTTAGATTAATGTTGCTTTTATTTCAATGTACAGGTCTACGCGTTTCGGAAGGCACCCCTTCCTTCTTCAGGACCACATGGCAAGAAAACATAAAATCTTGCCATGTGGTCCTGAAGAAGGAAGGGGTGCCTTCCGAAACGCGTAGACCTGTACATTGGAATAAAAGCATCATTAATCTAACATCCTAATATCGGCTGGTCATTGGCGCGGCCTGGAAACCCTCATTCTACTACTCTCTGTTATCTGCCAACCGAGGGACCGCTGCCGTGGCTTGGAATTACATACATATATGCTGGTATAGGTGTTGTGACTGTCACAACCCCTATAGGTGAGTAATACCATATCTCTCTCTCCCCCATTGCTACTGGGGTAAGACCCTATTGCGCTTCTTTATCTCCACAGTATATCTTCCGTGCTCCTACCCTGGCACCTGTCAGTCTGCTACAGGCCTGTCACACAGGCCTGACCTCCTCCACTCAACTCTCCAACTAAACTGTTTTCTCTTTCCTGCCTCAGGCTCTCTGAACTCATCAGTGTTCGTGCCAACTGCCTGGCTCCACCCCCTGGTGTGTCCATCAAGCACTGAGGGAGGTGACTAGGGTTTTAATGTTTGGCTGCTGTCACCTTCTTAGGGGACTGGTGTAATGCGGGGCCCTATCTGTGACTATCTGGCCCGGCCAGGGCGTCACAGAAGAGCAGAATTTTGCCTTCTTCTTGCGACCCCCATTGTCAAATGAATAGTACCTTCTTGATTCAGTGCATTGAATGCCCACTAAATGCTGCCTATGCAAGCAGCAAGCTGAGTTTGTCTTAGGCTGCTAAGCTCTGCATAAGCAACTGAAATTCTGACGCGCAGGATAATGGAGTTTTATTTTCTGGGCCACTACCTAGGAAAATCACAACATACTACGCATTTCAGGTGTTGTGCTGCAGAAGACTCAACTGATATGATAGAAGATGAGCAACTAATGAATGAATGAATGAATGAATGAATGAAGACAGTATTGAATCATGTGCAATGTTCAGGATGTAATACTGTCTTCATTCATTCCTAAGAGCTGCTTTTACATTTCTACTCTTTTTCTAACTCTAACAAGGGCTAATGCTAAGGATTAAATTAGCGTTAGAGCTAGAGTTAGGCATAGGGCTAAGATAATAAAATTATATATTAACCCCCCCCCCCCCCCCCCAAAAAAAAGAAAAATGTTAAAAATTAACTTTTTTATGTCTGATTTAAGCAAAAGATCAGAAAAAATTGGGTGGTCTAAGTGCAGACTACATTTCCCCTGTGGGTGTGCTAACATGCTAAGAGGGCGTAATGAGTGCAGGAACACCCTTGTGACTAGTCCCTGTGCTCATTAGCATATCATAAAGGATCTTCAGAAATACTTTTTCTAAAGATCTCTTTATCTATGCTACTAGATACAGGGACGGTTAGGCAGGAATTAGAAATATGCACCCAGAACTACTCGTGGCTATGGCTGCATATTGCACCTGACAGGTTCCCTTTCATACTGGATTAGTGGAAGGAAGACGGGTGGGACAATGATTCACAGGTTAGGTGGTACTTGCCTTGCTCCAGGCGCTATGCATTGGTCCTGACAAAAATGCAATTTGTTATAAACTGTATACGGTCTTTCTAAAGATGAAAAAACAAACTATGTCATTTTCAATCCCAATCTACATTCAGTTTATTTTTCACTGCATTAAAATGACATAATGCTTCTATAGTGGTTGTAAAGTTTTTAAATAGTCTCCAGAGATAGCAACAAATATAAAATAAGATGTTAGGCAATGTGTAAAGCAGCTGAAAAGCCCATCACCTGCGAGAAATGAATAATGCTAAAGAAGATGACAGTACTCATGGAGGGGCATTGTCAGTAATAAAATCATCAATGTATATTTATGAAGTAAACATGACTGTTGGAGATTTCTCAAATATATCATAGGGTGTATGGCCAAATCCGAACCACATTGCCCCATAGCAAAAGTTCAAATGCCCCCTTCTCTCCCGCAAAATACAGCAAAATTAGATGGGGTCGCAACAGGTAGGCACAGTCACAAAAGAGCATACCTCATGGAGGGAGAGAGATGAATTATGACATTTGTGATTTAACCCATTACAATAACACTTTTGAGGCCCCCTTACAGTATGATGCCCCTCCATACAGTATGATGACCACACACATAGTACAATGCCATCATAGTATTTTCTTATACTCACACGGTATGATGCCCCCACTTTGCTCCAACATAATATGATGCCCTCACAGTGACCCCAACACACAGTATGATGCCCCCACAGTTCCTCCACACACATTATGAGATTCTAAAAAGCCCCTAATACAGTATGATGCCCTAACAGTGAACATTACACATTATGATGTTCACACAGTTCTTCCAAACACATTATGAGGCCCCCCCAGTACCCACCAACAGAGAACTAGC
Source organism: Anomaloglossus baeobatrachus (assembly GCF_048569485.1). NCBI lineage: Eukaryota > Metazoa > Chordata > Amphibia > Anura > Aromobatidae > Anomaloglossus > Anomaloglossus baeobatrachus. Next base: position 511,625,794 of record NC_134356.1, on the reverse strand, counting down.
AAAATGAAAAGAAATACCAATCTAACTTTGTTCCATGAATGAGGTGCTCATGGCATGTGCTGTGTGCGGCTCTGCACAGAAGATGAGTGTCATGAGTGTGTCACGGGTGTGTCACGGATGAAAGATAACCCTGTGGTGTCCGGATGTAGAAGATCGCTGCGTTTGGCTGCACAAACTGCTCCTTGATATCCCATCCTTTCCTCTGAGGTGTGGATGGAGTTTTGTGTGTCTTCTCTGTTAGGATTTTCCCTGTGTGTTCTCTAGGACTTAGGGTACCGTCTCACTAAACGACATACCAGTGATTCTGACCACGATATGACCTGGTCAGGATTGCTGGTGCATCGCAACATGGTCGCTGGTGAGCTGTCAGTCAGATCTCACCAGCGACCAGCCACCAGCGACTCTGCGCTTGGTAACCAGGGATATCGGGTAACTAAGCAAAGCGCTTTGCTTGGTTACCCAATATTTACCTTGGTTACCAGCATATACACCGCTTAGCGCTGGCTCTCTGAACACATAGCCAGGGTAAATATCGGGTAACTAAGCAAAGCGCTTTGCTTAGTAACCCGATGTGTACCCTAACTACGTATACAGGGAGCCAGCGCTAAGCGGTGTACGCTGGTAACCAAGGTAAATATTAGATATCCAAGCAAAGTACTTTGCTTAGTTACGCGATATTTACCCTGGTTACCAGTGTACGCTGCTTACACAGAATCAGTGCTCGTTGGTCTCCCGCAGTCAAACACGCCGATGCGTGCTGCCCTGCGGGAGACCACCAGCAAAAAATGAACCAGAACAGTGTGTAACAATCAGCGATTTCACAGCAGGGGCCAGGTCGCTGCTTAGTGTCACACACAGCGAGATCACTGATGAGGTCACTGGTACGTCACAAAACCTGTGACTCAGCAGCGATCTCGCTATGTGAGAAGTACCCCTTAGTGGGGTTGACAATTGCTCATCTCTCCTGTTCATTACCTAGGGCTCAGTTCAGGGTCAGCCAGGGCCAAGTATCCTGCTCAGCGCATAGCTGCAGAACCCATCTAGGCACATCAGTGGAGCCGGGTGCGAGTGGAAGGTTTTATCAGGGGTCACCATCTCCCCCTGCCCTAGACACAGGGTTTCCCTTTTCCCTCCCCTCCTTTCTCGTCGTTCGCTGACCCTGCTCCACCAGTTTATTAAATTGTATGTGCATCCTGCGGCATGGGGCACTGAGCAGTGATGAGAAGACAGTGACATTTGGTACACAACCCCCCCAACCCCCCAATGACCTTCAACAATTCACAAGCCCTATACTTCCAGCTATTGCAGTATGCCCCTGTTAAACATGTTACATTTTGATCTATACTATATTCAAAACTCTTAAGGTACAGGTATAAAGCAATGGCTAAAGTATGTAATCCACATCATATACCCCATTTTTACTTAGTCACTAGCTCCCTCTACTTTCTTCACAAACAAACCACTTTCCTAAATCCATTGCTTTTTGAATGATCCTTATTTTAGTTTTAGATAAATACAATTATAGGTCCGATCTATCTCTACCCATGGATTGCTGTAAAAAAGCCTCTAAAGATATGAATATACTGTAGAATTCAGATTAGTGCTCATCCAAGAGGAAGAAAGCTGAATGACATTGCAAAAATACAAGAAATGTATACGTTCCGGCCTTAAGACATAACTTATACATATACACCATCACTATAACAAATGTTTTTAGCAAATGCCTGACAGATGGACCACACACTTGTTATTTTCATCTTTCCTTTCAACTTGTGTTTGGGTTATTGCTTGATATCTATGAAACCTTCTTGTAACATGTGCCACCTGCTCTAAGACAAAGGGCAATGTCTTGAGGAAGGGGAGAAGAGGTCATCAAGAACAAACATTAATCTGGAAAGACTACCAAGATAAAATGTGTGACATCAAAATATTCACACAAATTTAGGGCTGTAAAAAAATGTTGGAACACTGAATGGCAAGATATTTTAAAGAATGAAATATTAAGTAATAAGAGTGTTCACAAAATGCCGTTATTAGCGCCACAAATCACCCAACACAAACATATGTAAATAGTTTTAGCACCTTTTATACTAATATGGACGACCAAACACATGGCATCACTTTTAATTACATTACTGTCTATTTATTTTACTCATTTATATACCACCATAAATTTCCACGGCGTTTTACAGATATCACCATCACTGTCCACATCGGGACTCACAATCTAAATTCCCTATCAGTATGTCTTTGGACTTCTTGAAGAAACCCACACAAACATGGGGAGAACATACAAACTCCTTACACATGTTGTACTTGGTGGGATTAGAACCCAGGACCCCAGTGTTGAAAAACTACAGTGATTACCCCATAGCCATTAAATTTGAATTGCAGTATGTTATTCCATAGTATGACTGTGAAATAGTCACCGCAGATCTTCAGAATCTAATCTCATCTGAGGAGAAGGGTGATGGCATATCCCTAACTCAGGAGAATGATGTTGCTTGTATGATATCTTCCCGAGGGAGCATTACCTGGCCTACATGTCTCCCTACACCATCTGGTGGTCCCAGCACAAAGTTGCCCCCAGAGAATGTTAAAGGACTCTTTAGGCAATCAGTAGAATCTGGGTAGCTTGTGTATATGTACAAGTTATATTTAATATCTGTGCACTTATTTCCTTTCATATTGAACACACAATTTCATGTATTTTTGTAATACCATTTATAACCATCTGATCAAACAACAATTACTGATTATCTATAGTATTTTCTAAATGAAACTGTAACATAGTCAATGACACCTCCAAATAAACCTTTAAAGGCCTGAAATAATCTTAGATCTGTGTTCAGCAGGTGTCTGCCTTCTTTTGGGGTAAACTTAGCAGTACATAGGGGATAGCCATATTTTCCCCAAAATAAGCCCTACCTAAAAATAAGATCAAGCACATTTTTCAGAGCAAAAAATAATATAAGACCATTTCTTATTTTTGGGGGATACACAGTAGGTAATTCAAGAAAACAAGAAGACCTTATTGTAGGCATGTAAATGTTCAAGTTACTAAATGAAAAAGAACCTACCTCAAAATGTATCCATTGTTCATTCAATGTGGAGATTCAGCGGTAGTTTATTTCCCTCCCCTAATTGTAGCCAAATATGTTTTTATCTAACAGCAATTTAGTCTGTATGGCCATTTTCTCTTCTAACAGTGAAATAGATTATTTCACTACAATACATGGAAAAAGTGGCATACCACTTATTTCTTAAGTCAGTGAGTACACTGGTGGCCACTATGGAGCGCATTATAATATATGGATGACAGTGTGTGTATTATAACATATTGAGGACTATGACGTACATTATAATATATGAAGGACTATGGGGGTGTATTATAATATATGGAGGACTATGGGGTGTACATTATATTATATAGAGGACTATGGAGTGCATTATACTATATGGAGGACTATGGGGTGCTTTATAATATATGAAGGACTATGGGGTGCATTATAATATATAGAGGACTATGGGGTGTGCATTATATTATATAGAGGACTATGGAGTGCATTATATTATATGGAAGACTATGGGGTGCTTTATAATATAAAAAGGACTATGGGGCTGCATTATAATATACAGAGGACTATAGGGGTACATTATACTATATGGAGGACTATGGGGTGCATTATATTATATGGAGGACTATGGGGGTACATTATAGTACATGGATTACTATGTGAGTGCATTATAATATATGAAGGATTATGTGGATGGATTATAATATATGGAGGAATGGGGTGTGCATTATACAACATGGAGGGCTGTGTGGTGTGCATTATATATGTAAGACTATGGGGGTGCACTATACTATATGGAGGACTATGGGATGCATTATACAATATTGAGGACTATGGGGGTACATTTTACTATATGGAGGACTATAAGGCTGCATTATATTATATGGAGGATGCAATATAATATGTGGACTATAGGAGTGCATTATAATATTTGGAGGACTATAGGGTGCATTATACTATATGGAGGACTATAGGGAGTGCACAATTTAATATGGAGGACTATGTGAGGCTAATTATACTATATGGAAGGCTATGTGGGGGCCATTATAATATTTGGACGGCTATGTGGGAGTCTTTATACTTTAATGTAGGGCTACTTTTGTGCCATTATACTGAATGCAATTATAGAGTATGAAGGTTTGTGTTGGATTCATCATACTGTTTGGAGTCCTAGTGGGAGTTATTATACAGTGTAAAGAGGTGTAGGGGCTAGTATACTGTATGTAGGCCCATTATAGTGCAAAGGAAAAGGTAGAAAATCCAACATGACGTTCCTCTAAAAAGGTATTCTTTATTTCATAATAAAAATTCCATGTAAAATTCTATATTCCGGGCATCAGCCCCGCTTACGTGTTTCAGACTTAGTCCTTACTCATAGGCCCAATTTACTGCATGGAAGGTTGTGTGGGGAACACAGTTGGGGATCATACTGTGTTGGGGTCACCATGCATTAGCGGGGTAGTTGAGGGTGGGTACAGTAGGGTCATCATATTGTGCATGTGTAGGGTACTGTGGAAGAATTCCTTGTGGGGAATCATACAGTGTTTGTGGGGCACTTTTGTTTGCATCATACTTTATGAATGTAATGAAAGGGGAATCTAGGGGCTTCAATTTGTAAGGGCTGTAAAATTGTGAGCTATGTTCTTATGTGACGCAGACGTATATTAATTTATTTTTTTTGGGCGGGGTGGCCAAATTAGAACTTTTGCTATGGACTATCATTATTCTATGTACATATCTGCATGGAAACAAATGTTCCATGTATGTTTTTGTCTATACCTGTATTCTCATATTTTGGAAATACTTTATTACTCACATTATTTGACAAACAGCAAAATTAAAAATAAATATTTTGCAATCACAAACTTGCATCTTTCCATGTGTTCTTCACTGCCAGTATGGAGTATTCTTAGCTGTCAAAGCTGAGTGTCCCCTAGAAAAATCTGCACAACAAGGTTGATGCATTAGTACCTGGCTTACAGATATAAGCTGTGTGAGCTGGTCCCTTGGTATACCCATGACTGGTGACACTAATGTCTGTCTGTTTAACAATTAAGTCTGGACAGAGAAAAGTAATTATACTGCCCAAATCCCAAGGAACCTGTCTGAATTAAAATTATGTAAAGTTAGCATTGCATTGTTTACAGTGGTTCTACCAAATCTCCGGAGTCTGATGTTACTGTGGTTACCTACTGATCCAGGCTCCGAGGAGACATTTATTTGATCTCCCAAACACCCTAGTGTACTTTATTATTGACTTGATCTTTTCTCCACCTGTATTTATCCTTCAATGATTGGCACACTTGATTAAGTTAGAGTTCAAAGGGGTTATCATGATGTAGCCAAGAAAAGATTGAGTGCTTTGTAAAACAAGTAACACATTATTAAGAGTAATCGGAATAAGTAGAAGGCTGACTATAGGACCAAATCAAAATTACAGACATAAAACGGTCAATCATCATCAATGACGGTGAAGTTTTACAGGAAGAAGATGACCTGTTTAGTGCAATGGGTAACAAAAAAATGTATGTCAGTGGTGGTGTGTGCACAAGTGCGTCTCAATAAATTAGAATATCATCAAAAAGTTAATTCAATTCAGTAATTCAACACAAAAAGGGAAACACATATATTATATAGAGTCATTACACACAGAGAGATCTATTTCAAGTGTTTATTTCTGTTAATATTGATGATTATGGGTTACAGCCAATGAAAACCCAAAAGTCATTGTCTCAGGAAATTAGAATATTATATAAGACCAACTGAAAAAAGGATTTTAAACTCAGAAATGTTGGTGCCTACTGAAAAGTCTGTACAGTAAATGCACTCAATACTTGGTCAGGGCTCCTTTTGCATGAATTACTGCATCAATGCGGCGTGGCATGGAGGTGATCAGCCTGTGGCACTGCTGAGGTGTTATGGAAGCCCAGGTTGCTTTGATAGCAGCCTTCAGCTTGTCTGCAGTGTTGGGTCTGGTGTCTCATCTTCCACTTGACAATATCCCATAGATTCTCTATGGGGTTTAGATCACGCGAGTTTGCTGGCCAATCAAGCACAGTGGTACTGTGGTTATTAAACCAGGTATTGATACTTTTGGCAGTGTGGACAGGTGCCAAGTCCTGCTGGAAAATAAAATTTCCATCTCCAAAAAGCTTGTTGGCAGAGGGAAGCATGAAGTTCTCTAAAATTTCCATATGTAATAATGGGTAGACCAGGAGGCCCTGGGTCCCCTGTGTGGTGTGTCCAGGATAAGGCTTATCCTGCTTCATTCATCAAAAGTGTCTGATGGTCCATTTACATGCCACGATTCTGGAGAATGAGACCGCCGTCTAAACAGGATGTTCATCGGTTGAAATGCTCCTTTGTGCTGCACAAAAGATCATCGTTCTTGGCAGTGTGTCGTCCTGTGTAAACAAGACTGGGGCTGCCGGGAACAATACCAGCATATGCACTACGGTGATCCATCACAGATCGTTCAGTGCGTATCTGAGGCCAGGTCGGGCCGCATAAACCGGGTGCTAAACGAGCACTGAACAGCATGCATATTGTCAGATGGAGGTGGTTCGCAGTATAAATGAACCTTTACAGTCAAACTGTCTTTGTTGCCCATAGCAACCAATCAGAGCTCAGCTGTAATTTTACCGGAGCAGTGTAAAAGATGAATGAGATCCATCGTATCTTTCCCTGCCAACCATACGGTCTTTTTTGGAGGAGAGTAGTACTTTGTGCTAGTGTCCAATGTTCCATATTAGATACAACAAAAAATTGTGATTGTGGAGGCCGACGTTCACACAGATTCATACATAGAAATACGGGCCGGTTTTATTTTTCAATTTCCAGACCTTCTCATTCTTATAGAAATCAATGCCCAGAATTGTCACTACTTTAGGGGCTGAAGCTCATATTGTTGTCTAAAAACACAGGCTATGAGCGTAGCCATAGTCTGCTGTAAAGGCCATAAACATCTTGGCTTTATAACTGCACATTATATACAAATATAACGGTACAATAAATGCAAATATACTACAGACTTCAAAATCAAAATTCTGGCACCACATGTTAGTAAATAGGCAATGCTACCAATCTTATACAATCCGGGGAATGGATCTGGGCACTGGGGTGCCCTTCAACTTTCATTAACCCTTCTGTATGAATTTATTGGATTTTACAGACAATATAAACACTATGGATCATAGCACTGGTGGACACCGACAGAAGAGGGCCACTGTGCAAGAAAAATATATGGGCCCTTTGAAGCCTAGGAGCTCAAAAATGCAAACTTTTACCTGCTTTGGAGGTGCAAATGGGCTCATTAACTCTTGGGCCCAATGGTATGTCCACCGCAGGATCATCCGCCTAATGAAGTGATGGTGGCAAGTGAAAAACTATTACTCCAATTACTAAGCAGTAACGTTTCATGGGAGGGCATTATATTGTACAATGTAGTCTCAAAATCTGAGTAATGAGTTTCTTTGTACATGAGACGTCACAAAGGAGGTAGGATTGTCCTGTTCTCTATGTAAGTGGTGTACCGTATAAGAGGCAAAAGGATTATCTGTGGATAGGAGGTTTCTGGTATATGGGACTGACGCACCCACGGGGTCAGAGATTACCCATCACCAGGCTGCGGTTCTTCTCCTGGGTCGCCGCGGTGGCCTTGCCCAATTCCGTGACCCCGGTGGTGTCAATAAAGATGGGGTTGATGGGAGTAGTTGTTTCGTGATGCCACCTGTGGTGTGCGGCCAGTATTAGCCACCACTGCAGAGGGTCTCTCTCTTCTGGGGCAGATGGTAACGCAGCTTAGGTGTTGCAGCTCTCTACAGGTTGAGCTTGGCCCCAGGGAGGATGATAGGAGTGGTAGTCTATGTTGGAGTGCAGGGCTGGTGGCGCAGGAAGAAAGGGAGTGACACAGAGATTGCACGCAAAGTTCTTTTACTCACTGTAATATCGTCACCCTTGGAGTGCCGGTTTCCACCATGATGGGCTCCAGTCGATCCCGGATAGTTCGGAGGTCACCACTGGTGTTGAGGACTGTGAGCCCTTCTTTTCTGCGCTGTGTAAGATGAGTCCCTGTGACCTGTAGTCCTTCAGAAACTCCTGTCCTAGGTTTAGTTCCCGTCCCGTATAGCAGGCAGCGCAAGTCCGTTATTGGACTGGATCATGGTCACAACTCCTGGTTCTATCTGTTAGTGTGCTCCGGGCACTTGAGGTGGGCAAGGAAACTTAAAATCTCCTGCCCGGTGGATTTGTTAGAGGGACATAAAGTTGCCCACAACCTAGGGTTCTGCACCCCATCTGCGCCGGTCCTGAGGGAGCTAAGGAGCTCTCCCCTCAGTGACAATGTAACTCCTGCGTCTCACATGTTCCCAGACTCTGATCCTTCTATCTCAGTGTGTGTGTGTGTGTGTGTGTGTGTGTGTGTGTGTGTGTAACCTTACTCCCCAGTATGTGTCGCCACCCCAGATGCTGACCAATGAGTGGAAAGTCCCGTTTCCATGACGGCCACTTCTAGCCCAGTCCCAGTGGTTGGCTACTAAGCTGTATGTTGCATGTTGTATGCAATGTGATAACCTCCTCCTCCTCCTTACCCGGAATGAATACTGCACCTTAAGTGAGGTGCAGTACCCTGTGGTGACTGAAGCCTCAGGGGTGCCAAAGGACACTACTTCAGAGGGAGAGTCCTAACAGCAAACCACAGGTTAGGCTGAAATTAAAAGTTGGACCTTTCGGTATGGTTTTGCCCCCATAAATCATAGGACTGGTGCTAGAAGTTGGAATGACTTTCTATTCCTGGTAGTATTTAGAATAATAATAGTATAATTTATACTAAACCATCAAAGTAAAACAATTCACAGTTTAATTGGTGGAGGAAGGATGAACTAGATGGACCTAGGTCTTTTTTCAACCTATGTACTGTAACTGTGTAACCAGTCACATAATAGGACATATAAAATGTATAACCTGTCAACCCATTATTTGAGTCAGCAGATGATGGTGTGTATTGCTCCCTCCATAATACAAGGGGATAGTGGGCCTGTGACAGCAGGAGCTGCAGGCAAGTTCCCAGTCTGATCCCAGTTCAGCTGTCACGCTACATACTAGGAGACAAGAAACCTCTGCTAGCCGAACAGCTGTCTTCTTTAATGGATTGCCCAGTTCATTGCTTCCAGACACCATTTTTTTTTTCAGAGCTGAAATCTGCTTTGCACACTTGTAATTCATGCTCGTCTGGAGGGGGCGAAGACGGCGGTCACACTGAATACCTCATTCAGCAGAAAATGGGCACAGAAATAGCATTGTGTACTCCGACCATGCGCGATTTACACAATTGATCAATCCGGAGAGATCTTAATAACAGATTACAGTCCAGCCGCTAGATGTTGCTTGAGACTTCAGAGGCGATGCGTAATATCGCTAGGCCAATCTGCAATATCAGAAAAGGACCATGATTCATCAAAACATGCCAGGCTACAAACTGTGCATTAAAACGAGATGCTGGAAAACAGGTTATGGATGAGTGCCCAAAATGTGAGCGTGCCTAACTCATATGCATATGAGAGGGCTTCTTATCGCCGTAATCTCTCAGCAGTGATGGGGGCTGGGGGGAGCTCCGCCAAGGTTAGCATTCTGCTTTCCAGAACAATGGGAGCATGTGGTGCCTTTCATGGGATTAATGCCAGTTTCTTGCTGCAGGTGCACTTGTAGTGTGACCACAGGAGGGAGGCAATAACCGACATCCTTTCCCATTCACTTCATACTCAAAAGAGTGTATATAATTTACTAGGTAGACTGCTAAACGCAGCCCATATGGTAGCCACTTGGCACAGAAAATAAAGCTATACAGTAGGGGAGCCAGCATGCTCTGCGACGATTCATCACTATAGTCTAACTGATGTATATTCTCTGCCGTAATGTGGTTTTTATGTTTTCTGAACAGCAAAGGATTGGACTCAGAGGACACTCATTTTGTCTAATTGCTAGACAACACTTATAATGGCAATATTAATCTTCTCTTAAGATGAGTATGCACCAAGCAGGAGGACATTGGTTTAATAATACAGCTATTTTAGATTTGCTGTATATTTATATCAGTCATTCTGTATATATTTTTTTCTTACTATATATACGGTATATTTTAAAATAGAAAAACAAAACTAAATCAAGATCAACTGATATATTACTTATTGTAAATCCACTCTTGACAAGTTTGGATGCTGTTTTTCCTAAGGCCTCTTCACACCAGTGTATAAAACACGTACGAGAAAAAATAGTATTGGTGTCATCAGTATTTTCCATCAGTGTGCCATTAGTATTTTCCATCAGTGTGCCCTCAGTATTTTCCATCAGTTTGTCATTAGTATTTTCCATCAGTGTGCCCTCAGTATTGTCCATCAGTTTGTCATCGGTATTTTCCATCAGTGTGCTATCAGCATTTATCATCAGGGTGTCATCAGTGTGCCATTAGTATTTTCCAGTATTTTCCATCAGTGTGCCATCAGTATTGTCCATCAGTGTGCCATTAGTCTGCCATGCCTGTTTTTCCGGTATTGCTCCCATACTTTATAATATTAAAACACATACAGCACACAGATAACACATGGATGCCATCAGTGTGCTGTACGTGTTTTTCACGGTCCCATAGACTGGTATTGGCCCTTGTCATCTATTCTGCCAGACAAAAATGGACATGTCTTTCTGTGGACACGTGAAAATACAGACATGTGAAGATCTCCATAGATCATAAGAAGTATGTGTGGTATCCATGAAAAAAATGGATACCACGTGTACTGGAAACACATACGGTACATGTGAAGGAGGCCTAAGTCTGTGAAATGGGAACTCCAGCAACTTTTTATTTTTTTGCACATATAAAGCTAATTATTTACAAGTAGCATTCTAGCTATGTAATTTGTTTCATCCAATCTCAGTTTCATTAATTCGTTCCCCCACCTTCATCAAGAGCAGCTGTGTTATGCGCTCTTCAGTGTGCTTACTGGACCAATACATGCTTTCATGTGTGGAGAGGATCTCAGTCTATAGTTTATTGGGAGCTATCAAATCTCCACTGGCAGCTCAGTCCCCTCCCTACCCAGCTCTACCCTCCTTGCCCCCTTGAATATCCACCCTGCAGCTAAAGATATTGGTGGAGAGTTATAAAACTGTCTAAGGCCATGTGCCCACGGGCGCTCGTACCTGCGGATATATTCGCAGGTACGGCCGCATGTTTCCTGCAGCTGCCCGCCGGCATCCGCAGCTATTTTTAGCTGCGAGTTTCCAGCGGAATAGCTGCGGGAAACATGCAGACTTTCACGCGATTTACCTGTGGAAGTTCCGGCCTCTATCTCCATAGCGGAGGGCCGGGATCTCCGCAAGTAAATCCGCATGAATAATTGACATGCAGTTAGGTGCGGCTGAGGGATCTCCGCAGGAGATTCCGCAGCGTGGACACAGACACTCCCCATGTCCCATAGGGTAACATGGGGAGTGCCTGTACATGCTAGAACCTGCGGATTTATCTGGAAAATCCAGAAAAATCCGCAGGTTTTCCGCGGCAAACTCCGCAGCAAAAAGCTCCCGTGGGCACATGGCCTAAGGGTATGTGCCCATGATCAGGACTCACTACGCAGAAGACCGCAGCTGACAGTACCCACTATCAGGGTTCAGTGCGCTGCGGTCTTTCGCTTGTGTTCTCCCTACGGAGGACGCGTGCGATTCCGCAGCAAACAATTGACATGCTGCGGTCTGGAAAAACGCTCCACAGGTCAGTGTTTGCTGCGGAAAAAACAAGCACACTGGGCACGGGATTTCTATAAATCCCATCCACTATGCTTGTACTGTACACCGCAGCACTTTGGACTCAACGAAAACACTCTACATCCAAAACGCTGCAAACACTGATCGTTGGCAGGCACCCTAAGAGAAAAATTGTCTTTGTTCCTCATAGAAACTAATCACAAAGCATTTTGTACTGTGCGCTTGAAATATTGACTGATAATAGCTGCAATAGACAACAAAGGTAGTTTTTTCATTTAAACAGTTTCATATATTTGCACTTACTGTATGTGAAGTAAAAGTAAAAACAAAAAGCAGCACCAAATGTGCACTACAGCACTAAACATTCCAAACTGTACTTATTTTAAAAATTTTGAGATTTTTGGCAAAAAATTGCAATTTCTTGAGCTGCTTCGCCACGTCACGGCAAATCTCATTTGAAGCAGTCCTACACTAAAATATTTTTATAAAATGTGCCATACGGCCTCACATATGAATAGTAGAACTGCTCCCAGCAGCACTCACCTGGTCTATTTCAATCCCGTACCCATGACTGAGTCATGGCTGTGGGCGGGACAGGTCCAAGCAAATGCTGCATGAAGTAAATAGCCTGTGGACAAAGCCTGATGACTTAATGTGAACAGTCACCAACCGCCAAAATCCAGACAGATGGAATACATCCCAAATTGGGGTGCAAAGCAAGGTGGAGGTCAACCACCGACCAATTCAATGAAGAAAAAACAAAAAGCAGCACCAAATGTGCACTACAGCACTAAACATTCCAAACTGTACTTATTTTAAAAATTTTGAGATTTTTGGCAAAAAATTGCAATTTCTTGAGCTGCTTCGCCACGTCACGGCAAATCTCATTTGAAGCAGTCCTACACTAAAATATTTTTATAAAATGTGCCATACGGCCTCACATATGAATAGCAGAACTGCTCCCAGCAGCACTCACCTGGTCTATTTCAATCCCGTACCCATGACTGAGTCATGGCTGTGGGCGGGACAGGTCCAAGCAAATGCTGCATGAAGTAAATAGCCTGTGGACAAAGCCTGATGACTTAATGTGAACAGTCACCAACCGCCAAAATCTAGACAGATGGAATACATCCCAAATTGGGGTGCAAAGCAAGGTGGAGGTCAACCACCGACCAATTCAATGAAGAAAAAACAAAAAGCAGCACCAAATGTGCACTACAGCACTAAACATTCCAAACTGTACTTATTTTAAAAATTTTGAGATTTTTGGCAAAAAATTGCAATTTCTTGAGCTGCTTCGCCACGTCACGGCAAATCTCATTTGAAGCAGTCCTACACTAAAATATTTTTATAAAATGTGCCATACGGCCTCACATATGAATAGTAGAACTGCTCCCAGCAGCACTCACCTGGTCTATTTCAATCCCGTACCCATGACTGAGTCATGGCTGTGGGCGGGACAGGTCCAAGCAAATGCTGCATGAAGTAAATAGCCTGTGGACAAAGCCTGATGACTTAATGTGAACAGTCACCAACCGCCAAAATCTAGACAGATGGAATACATCCCAAATTGGGGTGCAAAGCAAGGTGGAGGTCAACCACCGACCAATTCAATGAAGAAAAAACAAAAAGCAGCACCAAATGTGCACTACAGCACTAAACATTCCAAACTGTACTTATTTTAAAAATTTTGAGATTTTTGGCAAAAAATTGCAATTTCTTGAGCTGCTTCGCCACGTCACGGCAAATCTCATTTGAAGCAGTCCTACACTAAAATATTTTTATAAAATGTGCCATACGGCCTCACATATGAATAGTAGAACTGCTCCCAGCAGCACTCACCTGGTCTATTTCAATCCCGTACCCATGACTGAGTCATGGCTGTGGGCGGGACAGGTCCAAGCAAATGCTGCATGAAGTAAATAGCCTTTGGAATGTTTAGTGCTGAAGTGCACATTTGGTGCTGGCTTTTTGTTTTTTCTTCATTGAATTGGTCGGTGGTTGACCTCCACCTTGCTATGCACCCCAATTTGGGATGTATTCCATCTGTCTAGATTTTGGCGGTTGGTGACTGTTCACATTGAGTCATCAGGCTTTGTCCACAGGCTATTTACTTCATGCAGCATTTGCTTGGACCTGTCCCGCCCACAGCCATGACTCAGTCATGGGTACGGGATTGAAATAGACCAGGTGAGTGCTGCTGAGAGCAGTTCTACTATTCATATGTGAGGCCGTATGGCACATTTTATAAAAATATTTTAGTGTAGGACTGCCTCTCATGAGATTTGCCTTGACGTGGCGAGGCAGCTCAAGAAATTGCAATTTTTTGCCAAAAATCTAAAAATTTTTTTATAATAAGTACAGTTTGGAATGTTTAGTGCTGAAGTGCACATTTGGTGCTGGCTTTTTGTTTTTTCTTCAGTGAAGTAAAAGTAATATAATAAGGAAGCTGTAAAAATTCCCTTAAGCCCCCTTCACATGTCAGTGAAAAACACTGATGTTCTCTTCACTGACGTGTAAAACATGCACATGTCCCTCCGTGTTCTGTGATTCACGGCACACGTGGGTTGTCCATGTGCAATCCGTGATCCGTGATTGCAAATGGACATTACTCACCTGCCTTCGCTCCTGCTGTCCATGGTGCTGAACTCATCGGCTCTGCAGCGTCCGCCCACCGCTCTCTGCAGCTACTTCCGGGTCGGCTGTTCCTGCTTTCATGAATATTCATGAGCCGGGCAGGAGCTGCAGAGAGCGGAGGCTGCACAGCGAATCGCTGGAAAGGTGAGTTGAAAATGTTTATTATTTAATATGTCAGTGTTTTTCTGGTACGTGTTTCACGGATCACACCATAGTGTGGTCCGTGGGTCATCGGTGGTGCCAGAAAAAAATGGACTTGTCTCCGTGCAGAATCACAGACACGCGTGTATGCTGCATGGAGACATGTTCAGTGAAAAATCACTGATGTGTGTGCAGACCCAATGATTATAATGTGTCTGCGTATGTCAGTGATTCTGGTACGTATAAAAAAAGCACAAACGTACCAGAATCACTGACGTGTGAAGGGGGCCTTTCTCTGTGAGATGCAACTTTACACAGCTAAGAGCTGACAGAGAGAAACTTATCATCAGCAGCAGGCACAGGAAGACAGGCTGAAGTTTCATTACATAACATAGCCTGATGCGTTAGTGGACATCAGTTGCATGTAACTGATCAATCACTGATTGCGCATGGATTGGAGCAAAACAATATAATAAGACTGCCCAATCGCTACACTTAGTGGCTTTATGGAAATATAATCTTCATTATCATACAAGAAGAGAAGAATTTTTATAAACAAGGAGGAAAGAAGAAAAATGGCACCAGAACGTAATGCAAAAAAGTAATAAATTTTATTCACATAAAATTACAACGATATGAGATATCAGCTTGTTATGGGAATAAATAGTACAATGTCACAAAGAGACAAATAATTTGAACAAAAATTTGGGGAAAGGAATGAAGTCACCTGGGGATGGAGGAGGTGAGTATAGGTAGAACACAAAAAATGTGGGGTCCAACCTGTCGCCGTATAAGGAACCCTGAGGGGGGGGGGGGGAGGGGGGGGGCCCAAAGAAAATGTATAAGAATGATGTTAGAAAATGGTATATCCCTGAGATGTGTAAACCCAGGGATGGGCCCCTATGTCCCAAGAGGATAAATGGTCAGGGTGACCCTCCACAAATGAATGTAGTCAGGAATTAGAAGACAGTAACCAATAGTAGTCGTAGGGCAATGGAGAGGAGGCTGAGGTAGTAATGAAATGAACAGTTTATAGTCGTAAAGCCGAGAGGTGCCGGTAAGCACATTAGCGGCTAGTTAAAAATACAATCAGGTCCTTGTGCCCGGACTAGTCATGGAGCTACAGAGAAAGACATGAGTGGTGAAGTGGTATCTCAAAAAAAGATATAGGAGGGTAGGTAGAAAAGTGGAATACAAATAGTATGCAGCCCAACTCCAATAGGGGGAGGTAACACCGGGCAGGAGAAAAAGAAAAGGGCGAATAAACACAGTAGTCTCTAAAATAGAGAGGGCTAGTCGTGGGACAGGGAGAGGGAGCTGAGTACAAAGTATGAGGTAGTCATGAAGCCGAGAAGTGCCAAGGAGCACAATAACGGCCAGTGTCAGAAAAAGGAAGGGGGGGGGGGGGAGGGAAGGAGTCAAATCACAAAGCCCAGTCTAGTCGTGTGAGCCTGAGAGAGGTATAGGCAGTAAAGGGGTAAAGACCGATAAATACCTGAGGAGTGGAGGGAAGTGGCGGCAGGAGGACGATCCCAACAGCTGTTTCGCCTGAACGCTTTTACAAGGGAAGGGTCTTCCCTCCCCCCCCCCCTTCCTTTTTCTGACACTGGCCGTTATTGTGCTCCTTGGCACTTCTCGGCTTCATGACTACCTCATACTTTGTACTCAGCTCCCTCTCCCTGTCCCACGACTAGCCCTCTCTATTTTAGAGACTACTGTGTTTATTCGCCCTTTTCTTTTTCTCCTGCCCGGTGTTACCTCCCCCTATTGGAGTTGGGCTGCATACTATTTGTATTCCACTTTTCTACCTACCCTCCTATATCTTTTTTTGAGATACCACTTCACCATTCATGTCTTTCTCTGTAGCTCCATGACTAGTCCGGGCACAAGGACCTGATTGTATTTTTAACTAGCCGCTAATGTGCTTACCGGCACCTCTCGGCTTTACGACTATAAACTGTTCATTTCATTACTACCTCAGCCTCCTCTCCATTGCCCTACGACTACTATTGGTTACTGTCTTCTAATTCCTGACTACATTCATTTGTGGAGGGTTACCCTGACCATTTATCCTCTTGGGACATAGGGGCCCATCCCTGGGTTTACACATCTCAGGGATATACCATTTTCTAACATCATTCTTATACATTTTCTTTGGGCCCCCCCCCCTCCCCCCCCCCCCCCTCAGGGTTCCTTATACGGCGACAGGTTGGACCCCACATTTTTTGTGTTCTACCTATACTCACCTCCTCCATCCCCAGGTGACTTCATTCCTTTCCCCAAATTTTTGTTCAAATTATTTGTCTCTTTGTGACATTGTACTATTTATTCCCATAACAAGCTGATATCTCATATCGTTGTAATTTTATGTGAATAAAATTTATTACTTTTTTGCATTACGTTCTGGTGCCATTTTTCTTCTTTCCTCCTTGTTTATAATGTTTTCTGAAGTAGGCACCCCTCCCTGTGGGAACCCCAGGTTGTGTTTCCCTCAGTGATTATTTAACTTAGCCATGCATATGTTGTTACTAAGAAGAGAAGAATGTTTCAAGATACCAGAAAATCAAGAAATAGCACAGGCATAGCTAATAAAAAGGCATACATGATAAGATCCTCTACTTTATTCCACCATTTGTGGAAAAAAAAATGCAAGCGTGCCTTATTAAACAAATGTATAAACTGCAAGCATATTTATAAAATGCCACTGGGGTAGGTTACACAAATCTGGCACATAAAACTGCATTTACCAGATAATTCCATTATGGCATTTACAGGATAACGGTTTTGGATGTCCTAGAAATAATAACCTTAAAATGTAACATGTTGCAAACTGGTAAAGCCAAAATATAGTCCTATTAAAATGTTATTTAAACTATTATATTTGCACAGAATACTGTTAAAAGGGATGTGTTCTTCAAGCCATTCTCATTGTTGCTTATGTGTTACACAGGTAGGCCATGCTGTCATGGGAAATATAGTAATACTACACCACACAATTTTAAGTTTGAAGTGACAGATGTTCCAGACTATGAAAAATCCTATGGAGACCACATGGTTTATTTATGGTTGCAAGGGAGGAAGTCTGGAGCGGACACAATCAGAAGAAGGGCCCTGTGGAAGAACAATATATGGGACCTTTTAGAGCAACTTCCTACAGCCATTGAAGAGAATTGGCTCACAGGCCACAATCAACAATGTGATCAACTCTATGGAAAGATGGGTTGCACTGTGTGAGATAAATGGTGGTCACACCAGATACTGAATGGTTTTCTGACCCCTCTGGACCCCACCATTACTGTAAAACTACACATTTTAGAATGGCCTTTTATTGTGGCCAGCCTAAGGCACACCTGTGCAATAATCATGCTGTGTAATCAGAATCTTGATATGCCACAGCTGTGAGGTGGATGAATTATCTCGGCAAAGGAGAGGTGCTCACTAACACAGATTTAGACAAATTTGTGAACAATATTTGAGAGGAAAAGGTCTTCTGTGTAAATAGAAAAAGTCTTAAGGCCGCTTTACACGCTGCGACATCGCTAGCGATGTCACTAGCGATCGCACCCGCTCCCGTTGTTAGTGCGTCACGGGCAAATTGCTGCCCGTGGCGAACAATATCGCAGGTACGCGTCACACGAACTTACCTTCCTAACGACGTTGCTGTGGCTGGCGAGGGGCGGTTCGTGCGGTGTCACAGCGACGTCACACAGCAGCCTGCCAATAGAAGCGGAGGGGCAGAGAGCAGCCGCATGAACGTCACTCCCACCTCGTTGCCGGAGGACGCAGGAACGCTGTTGTTCGTCGTTCCTGGGGTGTCACACGTAGCGATGTGTGCTGCCTCAGGAACGACGAACAACCTGCGTCCAGAACGCTATTTGGAAAATGAACGACGTGTCAACAATCAACGATTTTGTGAGTATTTGGGATCATTAGCGGTCGCTCGTAGGTGTCACACGCAACGGCGTCGCT
The DNA here is from genome assembly GCF_048569485.1 of Anomaloglossus baeobatrachus. Classification (NCBI taxonomy): domain Eukaryota; kingdom Metazoa; phylum Chordata; class Amphibia; order Anura; family Aromobatidae; genus Anomaloglossus; species Anomaloglossus baeobatrachus. The sequence continues at coordinate 511,607,216 of NC_134356.1, read as the reverse complement.
AACGAGGCCGGATGTGCGTCACAAATACCGTGACCCCAGCGATATCTCATTAGCGATTTCGTTGCGTGTAAAGCGGCCTTTAGATCTTAGAGTTCAGCTCATAAAAATGGAAGCAAAAACAAGTGTTGTGTCTATATTTTTGTTCAGTGTATATATCATTTTAATGATAATGACTTTCTTTATGTCTTTGTATGTTTTACCTCCTCTCATTTTCTGAGTGCTGTCAGACATGTAGGTGGAGCATGCAAGTTGGATTAAAAACCAGGTTTGATGGGGGGATTACAGGAGTCTAGTATATAAAGTATTGATCAATATACAATACAAGGACCCCATAAACATAAGACCCAATTTCTTTCTATGTAGTGGGTTTGGTGTATTAAAACATTTCCCAGATTCATATTTACTTTACAAGTTTTCATGATCTCAGCTCATAAATGTCCCTGAACCACAAAGAGGATCGCTTTATAATCATTGCAATCTAGCACAAATAAAGCTAACAAAGAGATATTCTGAGACAAATGTATCTGCTTCACAGAACTGCAGCATCGGAGCCCTACTAGATACAAGTCTATGTTAATGTATCCTCATAGAAAACAAAGAAATGATTAACTTACATATTGATCCAGAGCCTATGTGCTTGCGGAAGACATTTCATTGTAAAAGCCTGCAAATCCATCTAGTCTATGGACGCCAAGCAGTATAGTATTATAGAGAATACAATGACAGTGCACATATAGCATTCAGCTACCAAGTACAGGAGGACAAAGAGGATATGAGTCACCTAGATGCAACACACAATCGGAGCATAGCCATGAGTAATCGAAAAGATACACTGCACCTGCTTACATAGAAAGACACACTATGGGTAAAATCTGCAGACATGTAAAGTAACAGATTTATTCTTAATCTGTCATAGTACAACCTGTTTCTCCCCATGACAATGGATTTAGAATTCTGTATAATTTGAAACTAAATAATAGACATAGGTACAAGAGGAGGTGCAGAATGGAAAAGGTTCTCATCACCATCCATATACCAGGGCAGGAGGACTCTGTGCTTGTCTTCTACCATTTCTGGGCCATTGTTGTAAAGGAGAGCAGTATGATGCCTTCCTTGTTCATTTCCAATCACTTCATGGTTTTATTTTTAAAGGGAATCTGTCATCGAGTTTTTGCTACTTATCTGAGAGCAACATGATGTAGGCAAAGACATCCTGATGAATCTCATGATGTATCACTTCCTTAAAAAAGGAAAGAGGGGGTATCCAGGTAACTACCATCCGGTAAGTCTGATATCAGTGGTGTGCAAGGTTTTTGAGGGCATTTTAAGATATGACATACAACGATATATTAGAGAGAATAATATAATAACTGATAACCAGCATGTATTCATGAAAGATAAGTCGTGTCTAACCAACATATTGGGTTTCTATGAGGGGGTAAGTGCAAATCTTTATATTGGTAATGCAGCTGATGTGATGTATTAGGATTTTTCAAATGGCATTTGATACTGTGCCACATAACAGTCTTATAATGAAGCTTCAGAAGCAAAGAGTAGGGGAAATTATAAGAAGATGGGTAAGGAATTGGCTAAAAGATAGGAAACAAAAAGAGTCATAAATGGAACATTCTCTAAATGGGCTATAGTCAGCAGTGGGGTGCCGCAGGAATCTATGGTAGGACTGACTCTTTTTAATCTCTTTATTAATGACGTTGTGGATGGGATTGATAGTAAAGTGTCAGTCTTTGCTGACGACACCAAACTATGTAGGATATAAAAAACTGACCTTGATAGTACAATATTACAAAAAGATCTGGATAAGATGTCAGAATGGGCAGATACTTGGCAAATGAGGTTTAATGTTGATAAATGTAAAGTAATGCGCCTACGACGGAGTAATCCTATAACTGCGTATACATTAAATGGAAGTAAACTCGGGACTACATTACAGGAAAAGGACTTGGGTATTCTGGTTACAAGTAGGCAGAATTCAGAGAAGCAGCAGCAGATTGATTGAATATATATTTATTTGCCATTTTAAGTAGTGAAATTGTCTTCTTTAAGAACAAATTAGAAGCAAGCTTAGATCCCTAGACAGTCACATCCCCCTTTCTCTTTTTTTTCTTGAAAACTTAATGAATATTTAGCTGCAGTCATCCATGGGTATCTTGATACATTTTTTTGCAATTGTTAGTGCGCTGAGAATCTTACCGTACATTGCTAGTGTTGTATATTATGGCACCATATATCCTTCGAAACAGATCATGTCATCGGAGAACAAAGTTTACCGTCTCATAAAGTGTCAGAACTTTTCCTTCATATAATGCTCATTGCTATCCAGAAGTTGTAAGCATTGAAGTTGTCATGGGATATTCACCGATCCTGGCTCCTCAAATGCTCCCAGCATCAGAGTATACATTAGGAAATGTGACCTTTTGGGATGCAGCCGTCTTTTCTCTTTTCTGATTGATGACAAGATATGTAACAGAAGCAGTGTAATGATGTCAGGAGGGGAATTGAGGCAACACTTCAAAGACCAGCAGTTGAATAGTAAAAGGAAAAAAGGTCTCCAGATACATTCAAGAAAGACTTATTATGGTGGCTTGTATGTTAAACTGAAGTCGGGAAAGGGTCATGTTATAAGCACTCTTTAATAGATTAACCTCCTGAAAACTATCAGAAACCAACTTGAAGCCAGATTGTAAAGAGAACAACTGGAGGAGGAATTGGCAGGATGAATACAAATAAAATGAGTAAAAATGCATTTACACAGGTCAATAATTGGCAAATAAGCTTTTCTAAAGAAAGGGGTAACAATATTTTGACCATTTGACATTCAGGCTCCATACCTCACCCTCCACAATGGCTTCAAATGTAAGATTGCCTTCATTTTATAGATAAATATCTTGGCTATCTCATAAGTAAATTTGAATTCCAATTATTTAGCATATGATTAGTTATGCAGATTCTTAATATGTCACTACATTGTTACTGTTTTGCTCTTGGTAGTGGAAACATCTTTTTCTTCCTGTATACTATAAATTACAACCTGTTCTGACATTTCCTAATAGCTTAATGTATTAGGTTGATTCCCAAGTGAAAGGTCAATGGTTTGAATCAAAGAGCAGCCATGAAGAAGATTTTCTAAGAAAATAAAAATAACATCATCCAGCTCATCGATAGCGATTTCTCAGCCAAGAAAATTGCCAAGCTGCATCATGTGAGTGCCATGACAGTTGGAAGAATACAAAATGAAGTCCATCCATACATTCAAAAGCCAAGAGGTGGACATCCAGGTAAAATATCAGAGTCAACAAGTCAGCTCATCACAAGGTCTATCAGTTCTGGCGCAACAAAAATGTCAGTGGAGGTCGCTCATATGCTTTATAGTAGTGAGATCACAAATGTCCATGCAAGCACTGTGAGATGCACGTTACATATGTCTGGAATGAGGACCTGAAAAAGGTGAAGAAATCTCAAATTCAATATCGTCATAAGAAACATTGGCTCAAAATTCAAAAAAGGTAAGAAAATTGGAAGTAGAAGATTGGAAACTAAAGATTTGAAGCAATAAAATGAATGTCAATAGACTAGGGTCTGATGGGTGCAAATAGATCTGGAAGAAACAAGGGTTAAATGGGGCTATCTTATCGAGAACGTGGGGTTGTTTAACAATCAAAGCCATTGGATACTTGACCAAGAGTGATGATGCTCTCAATGCTGAGCTATAGGTGAGGATCCTACAAGACGAGTTGATTCACACACTAAAGTACTATGGGTATGAAAAGGACAACCGTGACTCAAAGCACACATCAAAATTGGCAAAGATATGGTTCAATGAAAATGAAATAGAGGTGCTGCATTGGCCCCTACAGTCCCCAGACCTCAACCCAATCGAATACTTGTGGGTAGAGCTGAAGAAAAAGCTGAGCACATACCCAAGAGAGTCTATCAATATGCACCAACATTGGGAACTTGTAGAAAAGACCTCGAATCAGATTTGGTCGCGATGTTCTTGTATCTGCATCTGGATTTACAAAATAGTAAAAATTAAAATTTAGATTTTTAGGAGCAAAACAGTAACAATGCAGTGTGAAGAGAAGAATCTGCATAACTAATTATATTTTAAATAGTTGTAAGTCAAATGTATGTATGAGACAGCCAAGATGATTGTCTATAAAATTAAGGTAGTCACTCATTCAAAGCTGTAGTGGAGAGTGAGATATGGATGCTGAAAAAATTCAATACATTGTTACCCTTCTGTTCGTTAATGCATTAGGATTTGCTTAGTGTGTATTCAAAGGGGATGATTAAAGGAATTCTGTTAGCAGGTTTTTGTTATTTAATATGAGATCAGCAAGATGTAGGAGCTGAGAACCTGATTCCAGCAATGTAAACTAACTGGACTGCTTGACGGAATTTTGACAGATCCCTGTTTTTTTTTTCTTCTAACCAATGGGACATGGAGGATATGTACTCAAAACCTTATCTATGTGTATAGTGTACAGTGTAAGGCGGGCTTTACACGTTGCAACATTGCTAGCAATTGCTAGCGATATCCAGCTCGATAGCACCCGCCCCCATCACACATGCAATATGTGGTGATTGCTGCCGTAGAGAACATTATCGCTACGGCAGCTTCACACGCACATACCTGCTCGGCGAGGTCACTGTGACTGCCGAACTATCCCTCCTTCAAGGGGGAGGTGCGTTCGGCGTCACAGCGACGTCACCGCGACGTCACTAATCGGCCGGCCAATAGAAGCGGAGGGGCGGAGATGAGCGGAACATAACATCCTGCCCACCTTCTCCCTTCCGCATTGCCGGTCGGAATGCAGGTAAGGTGATGTTTGTCGCTCCTGCGGGTTTACACACAGCGATGTGTAGAGCTGCAGAAACGACAAACAAGTACCTGTGGTCGACCCGACATTATGAAAATGAACGACGCTACACAGATCACCGATTTTCGACGCTTTTGCGATCGTTAATCTTCGCACCTAGGATTTACATGTTGCGATGTCGCTACCGGCGCCGGATGTGCGTCACTGACGACGTGACCCCGACGATATTTCGGAAGCAATGTCGCAATGTGTAAAGCCCACCTTAGTGTCAAGTAGTCAGTTTGAAAATTGCAGTATTTCATTTTTTTCCCATTATATTACACTTATACTGTAAAAAATGACAACAAAAATGTAAGCAAATATACAGTTGAAACCAGAAGTTTCCATCCACATCCATGTTTTTCTCACTATCCGACATGAAATCAGAATAAACCTTTCCCGTTTTAGATCAATTAGGAACCAAAATGATTTATATTTGCCAAATACCAGAATAATGAGTGAGAGATAATATTATAAGGGAATTTTTATTACTATCTGCAAAGTCATACGTTTACATACACTTCATTACTATTTGGTACCATTGCCCTTAAAAACTGTATTACTTGGGTCAAACGTTTTGGATCTCCTTCCACAAGCTTCTCACCATAGTTGGTAGGCATTTGGTCCCATTCCTCCTGACAGTACTGGTGTAACTGAGCTATGTTTGTAAGTCTCCTTGCTCGCACCAGCCTTTTCAGCTTCGCCCATAGATTTTCAATAGGATTGAAAACAGGGTGATGGCCACTCCAAAACACTAACTTTGTTATCCTTAAGCTACTTTGTAACCAGTTTGGCAGTATGCTTCAGGTCATTGCCCATTTGGAAGACCCATTTCCACTCAAGCTTTTGTTCCTGGCTGATGTCTCAAGATGTTGTTTCAGTATTGCCACATAATTTTTCCTCATGATATCATCTATTTTGTGAAGTGCACCAGTCCCTCCTGCAGCAATACAACCCCACAACATGATATTGCCACCCCTGTGTTTCACAGTTGGGATGGGTTTCTTAGGCTTCAAAGCTTTACTCTTTTTCTTCCAAATGTAACGATGGTCATTTGGCCAAACAGTTCAATTTTAGTTTTGTCAGACCACAGGACATGTCTCCAAAAATTAAGGTCTTTGCTCCTGTGTGTATTTGCAAACATTAATCTGGCTTTTCTATGTTTATTTTGGAGTAATGACTTTTTCCTAGCAGAGTGGCTTTGCAGCCTATGTTGATATAGTACATGTTTCACTGTGGATAATGACACAATATTTCCATCTTCCACCAGCATCTTCACAAGGTCTTTTGCTTTTGTTCTTGGGTTGATATGCACATGTCTAACCGGAGCATGTTCACCTCTGGTACACAGAACCTGTCTCCTTCCTGAGCGGTATGATGGCTGGATAGTCCCATCTTGTTTGTACTTGCGTATAATTGTTTCTACAGATGAACAAGTCACCTTCAGGTATCTGGGAATTGCACCTAAGGATGAACCAGACTTGTGCAAATCCACAATTCTCTTCTTGAGATCTTGACTGATTTCTTTTGGCTTTCCCATTAAACAGCACAAAGAAGCAGTGTGTTTCAGGTGTGCATTAAAATACATCCACAGGTGTGTCTTTGATTAACTCAGATGTTGCCACTAAATCTATCAGAAGCTTACAAAGACATGACATCGTCATATGGGCTGTCCCTTTTTGTTTTAAGGCATAGAACTCTTAGTGGATGTAAACTTTTGACTTTGCAGAAAGTAATACAAATGCCTTAAAACATTCTCTCTCTCTCATTATTCTGGCATTTGGCAAATATAAATAATTTTGGTTCCTAATTGATCTAAAATGGGAAAGTTTTATTCTGACTTAATGTCAGATAGTGAGAAAAACATGCAGATGTGTCTTTATAGAGAATGTATGTAAACTTCTGGTTTCTACTATATAATATGCAACACCATTTAAAACAAAAAAATATAATAGATTTTAATAAGGCCCGTTTCACACGTCAGTGAAAAACACTGACGTTCTTCACTGACGTGTAAAACACTCACATGTCCTTCCGTGTTCCGTGATTCACAGCACACGTGGGTTGTCCATGTGCAATCCGTGATCCGTGATTGCATATGGACATTACTCACCTGCCTTCACTGCTGCTGTCCATGGTGCTGATCTCCTCAGGTCTCCAGTGTCCACCCACCGCTCTCAGCACCTACTTCCTGGTCGGGTTTTCCTGCCCCTCATGAATATTCATGAGCCAGGCAGGAGCTGCCGAGAACAGAGGCTGCACAGCGAATCGCAGGCAAGGTAAGTTGAAAATATTTAATATGTTCGTGATTTTCTGGTACGTGTTTCACTGATCACACACGGATCACACCATAGTGTGGTCCGTGGGTCATCAGTGATGCCAGAATAAAACTGACTTGTCTCCGTGCAGAATCACGGCCATGGGTGTATGCTGCACGGAGACAAGTTCAGTGAAAAATCACTGATGTGTGAGCAAACCCATTGATTATAATGGGTCTGCGTATTTCAGTGATTCTGGTACATTTTAAAAAAAAGCACATACGTACCAGAATCACTGACGTGTGAAACAGGCCTTACAAACATTTTCTCATGCTACAATTCTTTGTACAGGTTATTGTGATTTGCCCTATGTTTGTATTATTCTATAACAATGCACTATTAAGAAAAATGGTAATTGATAATTGACATAAAAAATAATGTAAGATTACCCACCACACAGCATCCTGTCTACCCCACAGATCTGCCCCCTTAAAACTAGGCATATATTGAGCCTTCTTAATTGATGTATCTTGTAAGCTTACAATCTATGCTAATAAAATAATGGAAATAAAGTGGCTTTAGTACATGGCTATATATCAGGTTCCTCTTGACACTTTATTTTTTTTCATTCTTATTTTTGACAATTGACACAAAATCTCTTGACACAGATGAATTTCTCAGAAAACACTTTCCTCCTCCATAGGAATACTCTAACAGCAAGGTTTCAGCTGCAGCATTAAATACAAGTCGGTACATCAATCACCATGTTAAATAATGTCAATGCCAGCGCTGTACCAAGTTAGGCAGGCAGCCTATGAACTTGATATGCTAACCACAGGGTATTTCGGGTAATGGATGTATGAATTTCTTTCAGATATAACATTCCTGCCAAAATTTCTTAAGCTTTATTGGGAGGGGAAAAATAACATGTTACCAGCCTCTGGCAGCCGAGTAACAAGCAATTCAGAAAGCAATCTAGGAAAAAAAAGGCGTTCAGCTTTAATACTAATAAAACAATATGAGTTTTCCTTTTCTTAAATCTAGATCACTTCTTCTCTATAATTTATAAAGACAACTCCCAGATAATATTTTTGTTGTTTTTCTGTTTTGTTTTTTCAACTATCCAATTTAGTGAGTGGTAGGACAGACAGTCCGCACAGAGACAGCATGACAATGTCCCTTTGATTTATTGATCATTGCTGATTTATGTATAAGGGCTATACAGATGTGTTCTTTATTACCTTTCTTCTTGGCTCAGGAAATTATCAAGTTTGAAAAATAAAAACAAGATTTTATGATACTCAATGTCATGCGCTGTCTGGGTCCGCACACACAGATTACTACTATAGCGTTGTACTCTGTTCACATTGCAGAGTCCGACAGGTGTTTTGGTCTCTTTTATGTGATCAGATTTGTTGGGCGTCGGCTGAGTTGTTTCACTGTTCCCAGCCGTGCAGGAGTTAATAATTTTTGAAGCAGTGTGAATCTCTTCTAAGAGACAGGTTCCTAATTACCATCCACAACTGCTTTATTCCTATTTAAGGCTGGGGAGTGTAGTAGGAGACCGCCAAAGATAGCTAGAGCTTAGCTCCAGCGATCCCGGTTTCAGTGGTTATTCCGTTCATGGTGAATTACAGTTGCTGTTCTGCATGGTGTGAACATTCTCAGGTTGTGAGTTTATTCCCTACCTGTTTCTTTATTCCCCTGTACACATATTGTAATGAATGACAAAGGAATTCAGCTCACCCACTTCAAGTCTCCAGGCCCTCTCTCTGCAGCATGGACAATCGGCCGGGCAGCTGCAAGCATGTAAGATGAGATCCAGCGCAGGAAAGAAGGCACTCTTCAATATAAATTTCCATATGGTTTATTCCATGTGTACACATGTGAAGGTAGGTAAAAATGACTAGTGACGCGTTTCGACCGTATTACACGGTCTTAGTCATGTACAGTACATGACTAAGACCATGTAATACGGTAGAAACGCGTCGCTAGTCATTTTTCCCCAGCCTTGGAGCTGTCTGTACCTACCTTCACACGTGTGCACATGGAATAAACCATATGGAAATTTATATTGAAGAGTGTCTTCTTTCCTGCGCTGGATCTCATCTTACATGTACACATATTGTCTCCCCTTTCTGTTTGAATGCAGTGCGTATGAGGTTTTGGTCTCCCTAGTTTGTGTCTTTTCTATGGAGTTTTGTTACTGGGTTTCTGGCCAACTCCCAGGGTGGGGGGAGTAAGATCAGGGCTCAGACAGGAAACAGTGTCACACTAAAAGCTTGGACTTGGCTACCATCAAGCTTACCACCGAGATAAGGGACAGCGCAGGGTCTTGAGTCTGAGGGCCAGCTTAAGAGCCCTTGTGTTCATTACATACCCCATGACACTAAGTCATGAGATGTCTATGTAGCGCCCCACGGGGACTCAGGGGTTACTCGTCACCGGGCCAGTGTGTGTCTATATGTGGTCACCCAGTGTCTGAGATGTGGATTGAAATCTAAAAGTTTTTTTCTAGCATATCATGATATAGATTCTGTGATTGGATATTGGTCCAGGGATCTAGTCTGATTGCCGTATGTGGAGTCGGGAAAGAATTTTTCCCCTAATATGAAGCTTACTGTCTGCCCCCTTGGGTTTATGCCTTCCTCTGGATCAACATGGTAGGCTACAGTTTGAACTCGATGACTAAATCTACCTTAAACCTTAAAAACGATGAAACTATGAATTGTATTGGATTTGTTTTATAAGAAATTAGAGTCTTTTACCAAATTTCAGGAAAAAGTTTGACATATCTGTGTATAAAGACTATGAGGCCCCAATTAAAAAATAATTGAACCTCTTTCTAGTTTTTGTTCTTCACATTTTTCACCCACTGGAAGCCCCGATTCTTGTCCTTGTCTCATCCTTGTAAGATAATAGTAGTAGGAGCTTTTGGACAATGTCCTTGTATGGAGAAAACATGCACATGTTGAAACAATGGTAGGTCACACTGTAATGGGGCACTCGATAGTATTGCCTTCCTTAAATCTTACCATAATTCAATATGTGAATAGAGCATTTGTGAGTTTCTCTTATATACTCCTGTTTCTTCCCACATTCTAAAATGTGACGATAGGGTGATTGGTTTCCTAATGGGTCGAGTCCCCTTATGGGTACAGTGAGTGATGCCAACCTCTGTACAATGCTCCACAATATGCTAGCATTATAATAGTAACAGAAATAGATCAATCTAATATATAAAGCTCAGTGTATGTATATATGTATGTATGTATGTATGTGTGTATGTATGTGTGGGTGTATGTCCGCTAAAAGAATTTGTACCGTCACATTTACAATCATGAAATTTTGCACAGACGCCCCATGTGACCCAGGGAACGTCATAGACTATGTTTTGACGAGGAAAAAATAACCCCGCACTTTGCAGTTACTCTAAAAAATCCTGTCTCCATTAAACTGAATAGGTGGGAGCTGCAGGCTATTAATAGCAACTGTCAGTGGTTGCTATAGGAACAAAATAAACTGTTAGTATAAGAAGCTTATGTGTGAGGTAATAAGATGTCAGTGGTGAGACAGATAGAGAGAGACAGACAGAGACAGATGTGGAAAGGGATAGACAGAGACAGACCTGGAAAGAGACAGCCTGGCAAAGAGACAGCCTGGCAAAGAGACAGCCGGGCAAAGAGACAGCCGGGCAAAGACACAGATGGGCAAAGAGACAGACCTGGAAAGAGACAGACGGGGAAAGAGACAGATGGGGAAAGAGACAGACCGGGAAAGAGACAGCTCTGGAAAAAGACAGCCCTGGAAAGAAACAGACCGGGAAAGAGACAGCCGGGTAAAAAGACAGACAGACAAAGAGACAGACGGGTAAAGAGATAGATGAGCAAAGAGACAGATGGGCAAAGAGACAGCCGGGCAAAGAGACAGACCTGGAAAGAGACAGACCTGGAAAGAGAGAGCCGGGAAAAGAGACAGACCTGGAAAGAGACAGCCGGGAAAAGAGACAGCCGGGCAAAGAGACAGACCTGGAAAGAAACAGACGGGGAAAGAGACAGCCAGACAAAGAGACAGACGGGCAAAGAGACAGAGGAGCAAAGAGACAGAGGAGCAAAGAGACAGACGAGCAAAGAGACAGACGAGCAAAGAGACAGACCTGGAAAGAGACAGACCTGGAAAGAGACAGACCTGGAAAGAGACAGACCTGGAAAGAGAAAGACCTGGAAAGAGAAAGACCTGGAAAGAGACAGACCTGGAAAGAGACAGACCTGGAAAGAGACAGCCGGGCAAAGACACATATGAGCAAAGAGACAGACCTGGAAAGAGACAGACCTGAAAAGAGACAGATGGGCAAAGAGATAGACGGGCAAAGAGACAGACCTGGAAAGAGACAGACCTGGAAAGAGACAGACCTGGAAAGAGACAGCTGGGCAAAGAGACAGATCTGGAAAGAGACAGATCTGGAAAGAGACAGACCTGGAAAGAGACAGACGGGCAAAGAGATAGACGGGCAAAGAGACAGACGGGCAAAGAGACACACCTGGAAAGAGACACACCTGGAAAGAGACACACCTGGAAAGAGACACACCTGGAAAGAGACAGATGGGGAAAGAGACAAAGACAGATGGGGAAAGAGAGAGACAGACAGACACACACATAGAGACAGACAGAGAGATAGAGATGGCGACAGATAGACTGATACAAATACAGACAGAGAGATAGAAACAGACAAACAGAGACATAGACACAGACAGGCAAAAAAAAGGCACAGACAGAGAGATAGACAGCGACACACAGACAGAGACTGGGAGAGAGACAGAGAGACAGTTACTATCCCGGGCAACGCCCGGGTACTACAGCTAGTCAATAAATAAAATTGACAAAATCAGAATACCATTATAAGTGTTGTCTCCTCACTATAAATAAGTGATTTGACATTTTAGGGTAATATACCAGAATAGTCTCCTAGACCCACTTTCTTATTTTGGTGTGTAGGAGGGGTTGTTATGCCCCCACTCCTACTGAGCTTTAAGCTCTTTTTATGTGTATTATGTCAAATGTGTTTTATATGGACAGTGCTGCTGTGGGAGGATGCGGTTCCTTAATGTAGCAGAGACAAGACTGTGTAGCGGCCGCGGCGCTGAGGCCTGGTAAGGTCACATATTAACGATGTATATGGTAATGTAAAGTGTAATCTGTTATGTGCTACTGTATAAATGTGTTAGCAATGTGTGATAAAGTGAATTAGGCAGATAAGCTTTAGAGTAGAACATAGGTTGTACTGGAAGTAGCAGAATGGAGAATGTTTAGTAGGATGTAGTGTAAGGTAAAGTGTAAGAATTTTATGTAGATAGACTTTGTTAGTAATAGATGTCGCGGGCAGGGAGGACGCCACTGCGCTGCGCTCGCTAACGCTCGGGTCCGCCACTGCTGCGATGGCTGCTCGGTGGCTCGAGCGGTGGGCCGGATCCGGGGACTCGAGCGGCGCTCCTCGCCCGTGAGTGATAGGGGTGGTTGGTTTGGGGAATTTAGTCCGTGACGCCACCCACGGGTCGTGGTGAAGATAGGCACCACCGCTGCTGGTGACGAGGATCCCGGGAGCGATGGTAGGGAGCAGCTGAGATGTTGTTTACCCCCTCCGTGGGTAGGGGTCGGTGGTCCCGGGGCCTGATGATGTGACGGAGGGGCAGGGTTGGTGAGGTGCAGGGTTGCAGGGACAGCGCGGCGCGGTGCCGGATGGCACGGGTGTACTCACTCAGCAAGAAAGGTACAAAGTCCTCGGTAAACCGAACGGCTGGATGGACGGGTCCCGCAGCCGGCTGCAGTGTCTCTCCCTGGACAGGTGATGGCGGCTGTCTTTCCCTGCACCTTGATGTTCTCCTTCTGACTACTATGGATTCCCAACGGTAGTCCGCTCCCCGGTGTATGGGTACCGGAGGAGCCCGTTTGCCCGCAGGCGCTGGCCCTTGGGTCTCTAGCCTTAGGCGGTAGCTGTATACCCTCACGGTGTGGGCGGTTGCCTTCAATCGGGACTTTTGCTGTTGTGAAACCCGTGGGGTTCCAGTCACATTCGGATCTGACTATTGTCGGCGGCTCCAAGCCTGGTTGGGGTCCGATGGCCCTGCCTGTGTGTGATGGCTTCACTTCGCTCCCCGGTCGGTAACGGCGGGCCATCGCCCGACCTCGGTCCTACGGTTCCGCGTTGCTCCACCACTCCTGCAGACGGCCACCACCATCTGCCAACCTTGCTTTCAGTGCCTGGGCCACAAACCCAGACACCCAAGTGCTTGCTCCTCTCACTTCAAACTCCAACACTACACTCCACTTCTGACACTTTTCCCACCTCCAGGCCTGTGAACTCCTCGGTGGGTGGGGCCAACCGCTTGGTGTGGACATCAGACACTGGAGGGAGGCAACAAGGGTTTTGTGTTTGGCTGGTGTCCCTGTCTAATGGGGGGTGGGGTGTTTGTGTGTTATTTGTGACGACCTGGCTAGGCCAGGGCGCCACATAGACATAGCAGTATTGGATACTTCCTGGGTACAGAGGGAGCTGACAGCAAAGGTGGGAGGAGTCACGCCATTCTTTTAAAATAATTATTTAAATAATTAAAAAAAAGCTGCATGGGGTCCCTGGTATTTTGATACACAGCCAAGATAAGCACATGGCTGAAGGCTGCAGCTTGTAGCCATATGCTTTTTCTGCACTGGGTATCACAATATGGGGGACCTATGACAATGTATTCATTTATTTATTTCAACACCACTATAGGGTCGCAGATAGCGTGTGTGGCTCCAACCAGACACCCTATCACACAGGGTAGGGGTGCAGTATGACTGCAACCAATCACAGATGCCGGGACTGTCGGTGGACGGGGAAAGTAGTGAATATGCATGAGGGTTAATAAGTGGACCCGGACGCAGTGTGACTGTCGTTTGGAATGTCAGTAACAATAACTGTCCTGCTTGATTCCTTATTTTCTTTCTTTTGTAGCCCCCTAACCCTTACTAATACCAGCCTCCCTAGCCCTTACTAACATCAGTCCCACCTAGCCCTTGCTAACACATAAGTTTTGCCTCCCATTGAATTCAATGGTGTTCGAATATGTTTGTCAAACTGCTCGGCGAACATCGCGAAAGTTGGCGAACGCGATTCGAACTGAACCTTGAAAGGTTTCTTCATCTCTATCCCCGGGCAGAAGGATAGGCCAGATGAAATATTCCAGGAAACAGCGGCAGCAGAACCACAAGTGTGGCCATGTCTGTCGTGAAGGTGGAAGAATTAATTAAACGTTTACAGTTATTTTGCCAAGAGTTCTCCAGTTTCCATCTGATACATCCAAGATGTTGACTGACTGCGTGGTGATGGACGCTGCCCTGAAGAGTACAGTGAAGTATCGCACACCCTGCCTGAAGTGATCTACAAGCACTGGCCCTCTCTGGAAAAGGAGTGCAGAGCCTGGTGTCCGCACCTTCCTTCAGGTGTATGTAATAATATTGCACCGATTGTATGAATAATATGTAACCCCAGAGTGGAGTTATGTATACTGTGGAAATCTTCGCTAAAACAGATTTTACTGAACGTTGTGAATAGGAAGCTTCCATATATCTGTTACTTTAGTCAGTATCTTGTATATATTAATGGCACACTAGTCTACTGAATGGAGTTATAATGATTATTGTCTCATTGTTTTTTGTGTTTGTTTATTTGCTGAATAATTCCATTAGACTTGTATGATATTTATTAGGTTTGTCTGTTTTAAATGAGCATCAACTACAATCACGTTTATTTCCACAATCAATAAGGTAATCACAAGTGTACTAAACCAGACAGAAAAATAGCCCAAAAATTGTCAGACAGTCTGCGTGGGCCAAATAGTTGACATCTGCAATCAAACTCTTTTTTCTTTCATGATTTATACACATTAACCAAAACCAGCCCTGCGGTACATTATAATCATGCGTTATCAGCCAGCTGAAGATGCAGAAGAGGTTAATATCTTTTAATTCACAAAGTATGAATATGCAACCTAATATTCAGGATACAAAAAACATGAGTGACTAACAAGGAAACTATTTGCTGTTCCAACCAAGAAATGGATTGTGGTCAGGGAAGTCAATTTCGAGCCTTTAAAAATCATTAATCCACAACGGCAACATTACATTTTACAGATGTCTATAGAAGGATCACAGGGTGCTTGCAGCTCGCAATGGAAAGGTAATTTAAGGCAATGTTGTCCATGGAAATTAAATCAGCATTTGGCAAGTTTGCAGCACAAAACACCATGAAGAGTTTGTAAACTGAGATACAAAAGCTTCAAAATAAGGGAAAGCTGTAACTTCTCTATCAGAGAAACCTAGACTCACAGTGAATTATCACAATACATTAAAATATCACTTACATTTTTAAGGACCTTAAAGGGGTTGTCCACTACTCGGACAACTCCTTCTCAATCTGTGTGTTTCCCTGATTTAAAATTACACTTCTACTCACCTCTGATGCTGACGTTGTTCCAGCGATGTCAGCACTGTCTCTCCTGGGATCTCATAACTGTGTGATGTCACGTGATCCCGGCGACTAAGCTGCTTCACTCTTCCCACCTTCGAACAAATTGCTTCCATTGGGAATAAGTGAACGATGCTGCTCTCTCTTCCTCTTGATGTTTGTGATGCATCCGAAGGTGGGAGAGTGAAGTGATTGGCCACTGGGATTGCGTGATGTCACACTGGTACATGATCCTGTTAGAGACAGTGCCGACACTGCTGACAGTGCTGAATATACGTAATTTTTTTAAATAGGGGAACATACGGAATAAGAAGAGGTTGTCTGTGTAGTGGACAACCCCTTTATTTCTTAAGTCTTTATTATCTACATATTCTACTTTGTCTGACTAACCATATTAGACTAGAGAGAGAGACTCTTCTTTTGTGTGCTTTAAGGGTACCTACTAGAGCTGAGGAAAACTATTCAAGCTGCACTGGTCCAGCATCTGGTCCAGTCCATCGTGGCAGCCAGCCCTGGGCAGTGTTCCCTTCTGCATCCGGTGTACTCGGCCTAGGCACTAGGCTTCATAACAACTTTTTCATTGAAATTTCATGACTTGTTAGAGCTCGTAAAATGCCAGAAACATGTAGGCTGCCAGGCGAAGGATGCTACCCTAAGAAATGAAAACTGTACTGGTCAGGCTGCCATGGAGGACTGGACTGGATGCCGGACCAGTTCCGCTAGACTAGGCAAGCATGAATCTTTTTGGTCAGATCTATTCCTTTCACTTTTTTTATTTTCTAACATTGGAGAGGTCATGAAATATCATGCATATTGATAATGGTTTGGGTCCTGAGACCTTGCCCAATCACGTAAAGCATTTGTCACAAGTGCGCTACTCAAGAAGAATGAGCTCTTTCCTCTTGCATGAATAACCCACAAAAAACGCTATAGGAAAATCTATGAATCCTGTAAACCGCTCTGCGTACATGCTAATAAAGCGGCAGAACACTCCTGCTACCTGAGCAACCCACATATGACAAGGGTTTTGGAAAACCCTGATAATCAGCCTGCAGGATCAGTCTACCAGGATCAGTCTACCATCTAATGTGCTTGGAGTCTACTGACTCTTTCCCAATAACAGATTTCAAGAAAAGCAGGATTATACTTTTGGATTTCAGTATATCTGATCCTTTTTTGCTTGGGGGAGTTAAGCCACCACCGGAGATGTCTGTCAGTGGCTTCCATCCATCCACCACATTCAAAATATATTCATGCTTGGTCCCTTGTATGTGTATGGTGAAGTCCAGAAAGGTTGCTATTAGTGATGGGCGAACCCAAACTGTGAAGTTCAGGGTCCGTATCAGACATCTAGTGTCCATGCATGGACCCTGAACATGGACATCTCAGGGAAGTCCGTGTTACTATTTGGGTTTGGCCACTGATAGAATTTTTTATAAAAAAAAGTAAAAAGAAAGAAAATAAGGAATAAAGCAGGACAGTTATACTTACCAACCTTCCCTGCGGCTGTAACACTACTTCTGGGTCCGATCAGTAGCTTTCATACATATTTACTGTTTCACCCGCTCACTATCAGTTCCAGCATTTCTAATTGATTGCAGTCAGATCGTACTCCCACCATGTGTGACAGCTGTGATTGTTTGTGATACCAAGTGCAGATAAAGTTTGTGCTAAACGTGTGGTTCCTGGACATACAGGAACGCCGGGTTTATTTTGAGTATGGTTTTCTGGAAATTTGCCCTAATACAAGTGCAGATAAAGCAGACGGCTGCAGGCTGCAGCCCCCAGCTGTGTGCATTATCTTAGTTGCGTATCAAAATAAGAGAGATTCTATGCGGCTTTTTTTTAGTATGTAAATGAATCATTTTAAAAATCAGCGTGTGTGCCCCACCACAATTTTGATACCCAACCATGCTAATGCCGGCAGCTGGAGGCTGGCATTCTCAGGGTGGGGAGGCCCATGGTTATTGGGCCTTTCTAGCCTAAAAATATCATCCCGCAGCCACCCCAAAAATGTTGCATCCATTAGATGCGACAATTCCGATGCTTTACCTGGCTCATCTCGATTGCCCTGGCATGGTGGCAATCGGGGTAATATAATGGGTTAATGACAGCACACTGTTGCCACTAAGCCCTGAATTAGCAATGGGTAGGTGTCCATGAGACCCCCCCATTACTAATCCTGGAAGTGAAAAGAAATAAACACAAACTCCGAAAAAAATCCTTTATTTGAAATGAAATAAAAAACACCTTTCTCCAATTTATCAACCACCAAAACACCCAGGTCTGACATAATCCACAAGAAGTCTAACAACGATCCAAGCTCTGCTACATCCTGAAGTTGCAGCGTGCGGGCACATTAGAGAACATGATCGCCAGCTGTGGGTTCAGGCAGACACTGACTGAGGCACAGCTGTGATCAGTGATGTCAGTGAGTTTACCTGCAGTAACAGCTGGAGGTTCACACAGTACCCCACCTGTAACTGCAGGTAAACTCACCTCAGGTGAATTCATTGAACTCCGTGACCTCATCTCAGGTAAACTCATTGAGTTCAATGAGACCTGTATCTCCTGGCAGAAAACCGCGGGGTTTTTTTGCCAAGAGATGTAGATTTGGTGCTGGAATTTATATACCAAATTCAGCACTAATTCTGCATCTCTTGGGAGAAAAACATCAAAATGTGATGCGGTTTTGATGTGTTTATTTGTCAGAAAATGCAAATTTGGTACAGGAATTTGGTACCGTATTTTTCAGACTATAAGACGCACCGGACCATAAGACGCACCCTGGTTTTAGAGAAGGAAAATAGGAAAATAAAATTTTAAGCAAAAAATGTGGTCATGACATGTTTTTATGGGGCGAGGATCTGCTGCTGACACTATTATGGGGTACCTCATCTTGGTAATGATCTTCCTGTCTTGTGTATATATATGTCCCTCATCCTGGTATAGCCCCATATTGCTATATACTGCCATCCTGGTATGTGCTCCCATCCTTCTATATACACCATCATCCTGCTATATACACCATTATCCTGTTCATATACGCCATCATCCTGCTCATATACCCCCATCATCCTGCTCATATACCCCCATCATCCTGCTCATATACCCCCATCATCCTGCTCATATACCCCCATCATCCTGCTCATATACCCCCATCATCTGCTCATATACCCCCATCATCTGCTCATATACCCCCATCATCCTGCTCATATACCCAATTATCCTGCTCATATACCTCCATCATCCTGCTATATACCCCCATCATCCTGCTCATATACCCCATTATCCTGCTCATATACCCCATTATCCTGCTCATATACCCCCATTATCCTGCTCATATACCCCCATCATCCTGCTCATATACCCCCATCATCCTGCTCATATACCCCCATCCTGCTATATGTCCTGCATCCTGTGGCACACAAAAAAAAAAATAAACGTTTACACTCACCTTTCCTCGCTCCACGCAGTGTCGCTCCTCCTCCTGTCTGCCGGCAGTGCTGTGTTGAGCTGGCCACGATCCCTGCAACATCGCGATGTCCTCCTGTCTGCCGGCACAACTATGTGGACACGTGCGCACAGCGATGACGTAATCGCTGTGAGCACCGCTAGTTTCCATACAGCTGCGGCTGGCAGACAGGAGGACATCGCAGTACTGCAGGGGAACTGTGAGTATACTGATTCACTGCACCCCGCGCTGATGATGATGCGCGGGGAGCAGTGAATACAGCCGAGCATGATCACTCTAGGCTGTAGTTGCCAGGGGTGATCACGCGAGCCGGCTGTTTACTATGCGCGCGTCCCCGCCCATCACTCCGCCCACCTGTAGCGCCGACTTCAGCACTGAGAGATGGGCGGGAGGATGGGCGTGCATATGGAATGAGCAGGCCCACGTGGTCACGGCAGGTGCTGCTGCAGCCTGCTCGTGCCGCCGATGACCCACTCCACCGCAGCACCCTCATTCCCCACAGCCCTATATTCAGACCATAAGACGCACCCCCCCGACTTTCCCCCAACATTTGTGTCTTATAGTCCGAAAAATACGGTATATAAATTTAAGCACCAAATCTAATTCTCCTTGCAAAAAAAAAAAAAATGCAGTTTAGGTGCGGTTTTCTGTAAGAAGATGTAGATTTAGTTCAAAAACACTGGGACTTATGGTGAATATGTATGAAAGCAATTATTGGACAAAGAAGTAGTGTTACAGCTGCGGGAAAGGTAGGTAAATATTACTGTCCTACTGTATTTCTTATTATCTTTCTTTTACAACCCTCTAGCCCTTACTAACACCATTTTACAGCACACATTTGAGTCCCATAGACTTATATGAGGTTCCGTGTCTGGGGTCATGTTTGGGGTCAAGTCCAGTTCCGAACTGGACTTTTTTTTTAAAGTCCAGCTGGACCCGCTGAACTCAAACATCTGCGGGAACTCCCATCTCTAGTAACTGAATGAGCATTTGATTAACAGGTATCTACATTGTACTACAAGCCATAGGCTTGACTTATATCTTAAGAAAAACTGTGAGGACAAAAAAAGAGTTTAGTGTAAAATTCATTTATTCATTAAGACTGGCACAAAAAGGAGTCAGCAGCACAATCCATGAGCATGTATAGAGTAGAATGTGCATATCATAACACAATACAAAGAGTTGTTATTATTAATGAGTACAATCAAATTCTGGATGCAGCCAGAACAACTGAAGTAAATGCTCCAAGATACATAAAGTATATGTCATTCACAAATCAAGCATGACAATAATCATATGATCATATCAGTAGAGTATATGGTAGCAATTTACTTATACGCAAAAACTGAAAAGTTGAACATACAGGGTTAAATACCATGGTTTATATGAGAAACATATATTGCACATTGCCCTAGCAGCATTTACATATGGAAGATAACCATATAGCGTAAACTAACATCACCATAGTTAATATAGATACATGTCATCCAGTCTCAACATAGCCAGAACATAAATATTGCACATAGCCCTGAAAAATGGAATATATCGGCATCACCTCATAACAAAATATAACATATCCATTAACAACGATTACCAAACACAACCAGAGGGATGGCAGCAAAGAGGTCCCCCGATCCCTGGACCCCGACGTATGTTTCACGATCTTTTACTGTTTGATCATTTCATCAGGGGGGGAAATTGCTTTCCTGTCCCTACAACCTGACTTATGGTTATCTGTATACTAATTGACTTTATATCTTGTCTATTGTGAACTTGTCTTCTTATACATTGGGGGGTAAACAGCTTTGTTTCAAGTACCGTATTTTTCGCTTTATAAGACGCACTTTTTTTACCCCAAAATTGTGGGGAAAATAGGGGTGCGTCTTACAAAGTGAATGTAACTTACTGGGCAGTGATGCAGCGGTGGAGTGAGTCACAGGAGGCTGGTGCTGGTGCTGCCGCTGGAGCGGAGGCGGCCGCCATGGATCCCCCGGCAATCGGCTGCGGTGGCGGTGGCGGTGGCGGCCGCCATGGATCCCCCGGCAATCGCTGCGGTGGCGGCCGCCATGGATCCCGCGGCAATCGGCTGCGGTGGCGGCCGCCATGGATCCCCCGGCAATCGGCTGCGGTGGCGGTGGCGGCCGCCATGGATCCCCCGGCAATCGCTGCGGTGGCGGCCGCCATAGCCGAAATCTTTATCTGCGCCTGCGCTGCCTCCAACGCGACTTCCGGAAAATGGCGGAGGTGACGCAGGCGCAGATGGAGATCTCAGAGAAGCGAGATCTCCATCTGCGCATGCGCTGCCTTCCGTAGCCATTTTCCTGAAGTCCATCGTGTCGGAGGCTACGCAGGCGCAGATAGAGATCGCGATCTGCGCATGCGCGGGCTCCATTTTAGATCTCCGCAGCAGACGGAGACTATCATAAGAAAGAGGAGAGAGAGAAGAACGATTCTCCCTCTCCTCGCTAGGGCTGGATGCTGATTGGTGGAGACAACTTCTGCAGAGCTGCCTCCACCAATCAGTGATCTGAGCCTGACAAAGTGTTGTCAGTTGAACGAAGGGTCCTAATAGGTGAGCAAAAAACACTGAATGGGAACACAACCCCCATCATCAGCCTTCAGAATATACTGTATCAATCGGTGTATTCTGAAGGATGATGGGGGCTGTAGTCCTTTATTGTAAACACTCCAGGGAGGGACAAATGTAGTGGCCAAAGTGTAAATGTAACTACAACCCCCCTCATCTTTCAGAATACAGCCATGTATGGTATACAGTACATGGGTCTATTCCTAAGGATGAGGGGGGTGGTAGTCCCAGATCCCCATAAAAGTGCATCATGCAGGTCCCCCATAGCCGTGTCATCCACGGATCCCACATAACAGTGCATCATCCACAGGTCCCCCATAATAGTGCGTCATCCACAGGTCCCCCATAATAGTGCGTCATCCACATGTCCCCCATAGCAGTGCGTCATCCACATGTCCCCCATAATAGTGAGTCATCCACATGTCCCCCATAATAGTGCGTCATCCACAGGTCCCCCATAGCAGTGAGTCATCCACAGGTCCCCCATAACAGTGCGTCATCCACACGTCCCCCATAATAGTGCGTCACCCACATGTCCCCCATAATAGTGCTGCTATTGACTCCTGTTGAGTCTAAATTGTTAAAATAATGTTATTTTAATTTTATTAAAATGTTCTAGCACACTATTTGGCTCAATTTTTTTTTTTTAATTTTCCTCCTCCAAAACCTAGGTGCGTCTTATAATCAGGTGCGTCTTATAAAGCGAAAAATACGGTATATGATGCTAGTTCAAATTCACCTTTGGCAAGTAACAGGTGTGGGCAATATAAAAATCACTACTGAAACTATATAAAAAGGGGACAAGTTGACTCAATCTTTGCATTGTGTTTATTGGTGCCAAACTATCCATGGACATCAAAAAAGTCAGTGGAGCCTCTGTTAGCAGTCTCAACACAGAAAATAGCCAGATTTCCCTCCGGGAAGGACCTAGCCAAGGAGTGGCTTTTTTTAGGAGACCACCATAATCACCATAATAAGTGGCCCTTTTAGTCAATATCCAGCTCTTGACGAGTTTAAAGATATGACAAGGGAAATACCAAGACCAATTATCCATCCACAGATAGCTGTTTCGGGGTATTGCCCCATATCAGTGTGGAGTAGGATTCTAGCTAGGTTGGAGCAATGCTTAGTAGACCAACAAAACAAAACAATCACTGATCTCGGGAAGACCAGCCAGAGAAAACACTGCCGGCAGCCAGCAAAGGCGCTCAACACAGTGAAATCCTAGGTGCATTGCCCCCTGGGAAGTATGCAAATCAAAAAGGTCCATGGAGCCTCTGTTAGGAGTCTCAACACAGAAAATAGCCACATATCCCTCCGGGAAGACCTAGCCAATGTCTGGCTGGTCTCCCCGAGATCAGTGATTGTTTTTGTTTTAATTGAGGATCATAGAACCCTAGCTGTATTACATATGACAAGTCAGGGTGACAGTGTCAGCCAGGAACTACTGTATGGATGACAAGTCAATACATAATGAGGGCCACAGAATAGTGGATGACCAGAGAGGAATAGGTAAAAATATTAATAGGTAAATAATATTACATTGGTTTTTTCCATATTTTGGTAAAGCTACTTAATGGATGGTTAATTATCCAGAGTCAAGAATGTGGTATGGTATAATTTTATGTACTATTTACCCATTTCTATAAAAAAATGAATGCAACAATTAACAAATTAATTGTTGTAAATCAGTGCTGAGCAAGATGACCCCTCTTTCATCCAAGGATCAGCCAACATTAACGAAAAAAAAAGTGGTTATAGTTCTTTTGTCGCTCATGAAAAAACAGTGAATTATTGTAAATCCAAATAAACCCTGACTAATCCAGCACCTTGATCGATAAATGCTGTAATTGTCTTAAAGAGCCATTACAGTCTTCTTACAAATAGATTAATGGCAATGTCAGATTCGATTAGAACAGTTATAGAATCAACGGGCACTGAGTTTATTCAGGTTATCAATTAAAGATCAACAATTTTAGGAAAATTTAAATTAGAATTTATAATTCTTGGTCAGAAATTAGAAGCACCATGTGGCCACAGAAATCATAAATGGTCCATATAGCTGTTTGATAATGTTCTACTCCTAATTTAACATTAGAAGAAAGCAATCCAAGAAAAATTATTCTAACTGGCTTTGAACTACTGATCAAACATCCATTGTACTCTCCCATACAATGACATGATACATGGGCACATATCTCATCGGGCTCTGATGTTTTAGTGCCTATATCGTGGTCCATCTTTGCCTATATCAATGATCCATGCTAGTTTAGTATATCCATTCCACTACCGAAAAATTCAGGTCATGTAAGGCAATCTTTCGATTACACTTTGTTGTGTCTACCAATTTAAGGTTTTAGCGAGTGTCTTGATTTCTTCAGGTCGATGCATCTGTTTGCTCCACTTAGCTACATTCTGATAGTTACATTTAATAGAGATTCATTCATTTAGAATTACACACAAGCCTCAGCTGCTCATACGAGTCTCTCATGGTTCACCCCCACGCTTTGATGATTGAGCACGAACCCATAGCAGGTAAGATGATCTTTTTTTGTGCACATTGCCTCAGGGGACATTTAAAAAGTCAATCATTCAGTGCAGAAAATATTTTTCCCTTGGTTCTTATGTTTCAGCTACACAAGGAAATTTCAGAGAACTAAAGAGTATTTTTATATGGGATAGTTGACTTTCTGTCTGTGTTGTTTATTCTGCTACTGTTAAATCCACTTTGTGTATAAAGTATAATTATCTAACGCCAATAAAGGGACCAAATTGCTAACTTTTAATTTCATGGATGAGGGTACAATTTTCATAAACATTTATCATTGTCTTCCTAGTTAGGCGTATAATTATGAAGGTATAGTAGATGTGTATGGACATATATACAGAAGGGGAAAGGAAACTTTGAAATGGCAGTGTAATCTTAAAATGTCATACAATTTATAATCTTTTTCTTGGCTTCAAAGGTCTTGGAGGTTTGAAATATTATTGAAAAACGTGCCCTCGGTAAGTAAGGATACAGTCATTTCTAATATAAGAGCTATAATTGAGTCCTACCGAAGTTCAGCTAGGGACAAGCACACGACTGGGTATCTTGTAATTCTCACTTGTCTTGGATACTGATTTCATTCTCTCAATGGTCGGTTGATAATGTTGCTTTGTCCTGCAGATCACCCCAAATGTTATTATATGTACAGAACAGATAGAACTCAAAATATTCACTGAGCGTCCGTTCCAGAACATGTTCAGTTTGTATCCAGTTTCCATTATACATTCAGTAATGTTCAAGGCAATCAGAGCTGACATTTGAAATAACCTATAATGTGCATAGAGGGAACTTCTACAAAGGAAACTACTTGATCTATTCCTACACTAGATGCTTGAATTCTACTGAGACCCCCAACCCCCCATACACATTAGACAGCTGTCAGCAGAATGATCGTTCAGCCGACAGCTATCTCTCTTGAGTCCCCCATACACAGCAATGCTTGTCTTAGCTGAGTGCTCCTGTGTTCTCTCTGAGAAAGCCACCAATAGACTCCACCACTTACATCTCAGAAAACAAAAGGATTGGATGTTGTAAATCCAACATGCCAAATTTTTCTCTGCCCCAACATGATTTGTCAGGGAAGAGTTAGAAAAGCCCCATGCACATAAGGCTGTCCATTGATATCGCCAATATTGGTGGGGTTCACTAAGTTTAGTCTGATCTGTATGGGGGCCTTAAATGGGTTGTTTCTAGAGATGAGTGAGTACCGAGATTTTCGTATTTGCGAAACTCGTAACGAATACTTTGTAATACTCGCGTATTAGTTCCGAATAGCGAGTACAATGCAATAAGAATTGTAAGTAATTTTCGGCCCAACAAAGAGCCCAAACCTTTTTGTTGGGTCCAGCAGAAAATTACTTGCATTTCCCATTGACTTGCATGGTACTTGTTTTTGGGAACGAATACGCAAGTATTACAAAGTACTCGTTATGAGTTTCGCGAATACTAATATTTCGGTACTCACTCATCTCTATCTGTCTCAAGCCTAAAGCCGGCTTTACACGCTGCGAAATCGCTAGCATTTGCTGACGATGTCGAGCGCGATAGCACCCGCCCCGTCGTACGGCCAATATATCTTGTGATCGCTGCCGTAGAGAACATTATCGCTACGGCAGCGTCACACTCACATACCTGCTCTGCGACGTCGTTCTGGCCGGCGAACCGCCTCCTTTCTAAGGGGGCGGTTCGTTCGGCGTCACAGCGATGTCACACGGCAGGCGTGCAATAGAAACGGAGGGGCGGAGATGAGCGGGACGTAACATCCCGTCCACCTCCTTGCTTCCGCATTGCCGGCGGTACGCAGGTAAGGAGATGTTCGTCGCTCCTGCAGTGTCACACACAGCGATTGTTGCCGCAGGAACGAGGAATAACATCGCTAATAAGCAGAAAACAATTTTTTGTTTCAGGACGACCTCTCCGCGGCAAACGATTTTGACCGCTTTTGCGATCGTTTAAGGTCGCTCATAAGTGTCACACTCTGCGATCTCGTTAATGAAGCCGGATGTGCGTCACAAACACCGTGACCCCGACAATAATTCATTTCGTAGCGTGTAAAGCCTGCTTTACAGTTAATTGAATATTAATGCCTAACAATTTAATAAAAAAAAATTACAAAATATCTAATGTACTTCATTTAAAAATCTCTACAATTTCCTCTCTAGTCATATTTATTATATTTGTTTGTTTATCTTACATACAATTACATTTCGTTTGAGTCTCCCAGTATGCACTGGGATTCTCAAATGGGACATAATTAAGGGGTGGAGCTGTAGTCACTACAGCAGCTGCTGTCACCACCCTGAAAAATAATGTCATCAGGGATTTCCTTTTCAGGTGCTGGGCTAGTTATTGATATATTGACCACGCGCTGGTTGATGCATGCTCAGTATGTGCTCCCTTCTGAACACTCTATTAATTTCAATGTACACTGAGGCTATGTTCGCACGTTGCATCTTTTGTCCCAAACAAACGCTCCCTTGGCATGCATTTTTTGCCACGTTTTACTGCGTTTTTTTACCGCGTTTTTGCCCACTATGGCAGAGATTAGCCCAACCCCTGAAAAAGATGTCTCTCTGTTTCAGGGGGTGACAGCAGATACAATAGTGACCACAACGCTGATCTCCTGATGACCTCCCATTTTCCAGTGCATACTAGGAGGTTCAAACAAAACAATAAAAAGAAAGTAAGTTATAGTGGAGAAGGAATAGTAGCACATTTTTAATTGCAGTACATTAGAAAAGTTGTAAGTTTTTATGATAAATTTTGTAGACATTAATATTAAATTATTAGATTCCAGAGATCCACTTTACATACTTCAGTTTTTGGACTATTATATATTGTGAGATACGGTACTGTCAGGACAAGTACTTTCTAGTTGGAGACTATTATTATTATTATTATTTATTTTTATAGCGCCATTTATTCCATGGCGCTTTACAAGTGAAAGAGGGTATACGTACAACAATCATTAACAGAACAAAACAGACTGGTATAGGAGGAGAGAGGACCCTGCCCGCGAGGGCTCACAGTCTACAGGGAATGGGTGATGGTACAATAGGTGAGGACAGAGCTGGTTGCGCAGTGGTGTACTGGACTGAGGGCTATTGTAGGTTGTAGGCTTGTTGGAAGAGATGGGTCTTGAGGTTCCTCTTGAAGCTTTCCACGGTAGAAAAGAGTCTGATGTGCTGAGGTAGAGCATTCCAGAGTATGGGAGAAATCTTGTACGCGATTGTGGGAAGAGGAGATAAGAGAGGAGTAGAGAAGGAGATCTTGTGAGGATCTGAGGTTGCGTCCAGGTAGGTACCGGGAGACTTGGTCACAGATGTAGGGAGGAGACGGGTTGTGGATGGCTTTGTATGTCATGGTTAATGTTTTGAACTGGAGTCGTTGGGCGATGGGAAGCCAGTGAAGAGATTGGCAGAGTGGCGAGGCTGAGGAATAGTGAGGGGAGAGGTGGAGTAAGCGGGCCGCAGAGTTTAGGATAGATTGGAAGGGTGCAAGTGTGTTGGAAGGGAGGCCAGAAAGCAGGAAGTTGCTGTAGTCGAGGCGGGAGATGATGAGGGCATGCACTAATGTTTTTGCTGATTCTTGGTTAAGGAAAGCACGGATCTGGGAGATATTTTTGAGTTTTAGTCTGCATGAGGTGAAGAGGGCTTGGATGTGTGGGTTGAAGGATAGAGCAGAGTCGAGGGTTACTCCAAGGCAGTGAGCTTGTGAGACTGGGGAGAGTGAGCAACCATCAAGTTTGATGGAAAGGCTTGTTGGAGGAGATGAGTGAGGAGGAGGAAAGACAATGAACTCTGTTTTGTCCATGTTAAGTTTTAGGAGTCGCGAAAAGAAGAAAGATGAAATAGCAGACAGACATTGTGGAATTTTGGTTAGTAGAGAGGTAATGTCAGGTCCAGAGAGATAGATCTGTGTGTCATCGGCATAGAGATGATGCTGAAAGCCGTGGGACTCTATGAGCTGTCTCAGGCCAAAGGTGTAGATGGAGAACAGCAGGGGTCCAAGAACTGAGCTTTGGGGGACACCGACAGATAGGGGGCGAGATGAGGAAGTGGAGTGAGAATGGGAGACGCTGAAAGTTCGGTCGGTTAGGTATGAGGAGATCCAAGATAGGGCCAAGTCTGTGATGCCAAGAGATGAGAGAATCTGTAGTAGGAGGGAATGGTCTACTGTGTCGAAGGCAGAGGACAGGTCCAGGAGGAGGAGGATAGAGTAGTGTTGCTTGGCTTTGGCGGTTAGTAGATCATTGGTGACTTTGGTTAGGGCAGTTTCAGTAGAGTGATGCGGTCAGAAGCCAGATTGTAGCTGGTCAAAGAGGGAGCAGGAGGAGAGGTATGAGGACAGTTCAAGATGGACATGCTGTTCCAGTAGTTTTGAGGCATAGGGGAGAAGGGATATGGGGCGGTAGTTTGACACAGAGGATGGGTCAAGGGAGGGCTTTTTGAGGATGGGTGTAATGGAGGCATGTTTAAAGCACGAGGGGAATACACCACTTGTTAGTGATAGGTTGAAGACATGGGTTAGGGCTGGGATGAGGACTGCGGTGATGTTGGGGATGAGGTGCGATGGGAGTGGGTCCAGTGCACAGGTGGTTAGATGTGATCTTGAGAGTAGAGTAGAAAGACTGTTTTCTGTCATGGTGGAGAAGCTGGATTTGGAGGAAGAAGGCTGAGTAGCTATGATGAGGGGCCGTGGTGATTGTGGGCCAAAGCTTGCTCTGATGTTGTCAATCTTCTGCTTGAAGAAAGAGGCAAAGTCTTCAGCTGAGATGAGAGGAGAGGGAGGTGATGCTGAAGGACGGAGGAGGGAATTTAAAGTGTTGAATAGCTGTTTAGGGTTGTGAGAGAGAGAGGATATGAGGGATGAGAAGTAGGTTTGTTTTGCAGCAGTGAGTGTGGACTTGAAAGTGGTGAGGGACTCTTTATATGCAATGAAGTGCTCAGTGGAATGAGACTTCTTCCATCTGCGCTCAGCAATTCTGGAAGCCCATCTCAGTTCTTTAGTCTGCCTCATGTGCCAGGGTTGCCTGTTGATTGTGCGGGTTTTGGTGTGTGTGAGGGAGGCAGCTGATTCGAGAGCTGCAGAGATTGTAGTGTTGTATAAAGTTGCAGCAGCATCTACATCGTGTAAAAATGCAATGTCTGTGAGAGGGAGAAGGGACTGAGAAAGTGAGTATAAATCAAGGTGTTTGATATTTCTGTGAGGGTGTGAAAGTTTGTGGAGGGGGATATTTCCTCAAGATTTTTCTCATATACATGCTACCGTAGGCTGCAGGAAGAATATAGTTCATCCACGAACTGCTGCGTGAGGTATAATAAATCCAGGAAAGATGGCTATCCACAAGAAAGTACAGTATGCCAAGAGCTTTGGTAGCTTTTGTTTTCAGACGTGGAAAGATATGCAGGTTTGGACAGTGGGCCTATACTTTCCTTCATGCCCTACATCCAGGTGTCAGGCTCATTCAAGACTGGGTTCAGAAAGTTGTACTTTAGTGGGAGAGGAAAACTATCAGAAGAAGCAGATGGCGTCTGTTGAAAAGACTCAGTTATTGAGGATTGACAGACTTGGTACAATTGGTAACATACATCCTTTTTGCTTCTTTCTCTGGTGGTTGGTCGTAAACAAACAATAGTATATAATACAGATTAAGCAATTTATTTAAGTGGAATTGATTTCTACTCAAGTTTTACAAAGATCTGCCTTCACCAAAATGCAGATTTTTTTTTAAATTGACTTCCGCGCAGATTCTGCAAAATGATAGCCGACTGCCTGCCATTTTGCCAAACTGTAAAGGACATTAAAAGGTTGAAAATAAAAACTTCTTATGCTCATCTTACTAATTACCTCTCTAGTCTCACCACTTCTCATCACGGTCCTCATCATGGTCCTTCCTGCTTCTTCTTGTCACCACCAAAAGAGCTGAAATCCTCTTTATACACAGCCAAGGTAAGGGGGCTGCAGCCTGTAGCCGTATCCTTTATCTGTATTGAGTATCATAATATGGGGGAACCCTACGGCAAATATTTTATTTATTTTAATACCACAATAGATGTACGTAGCGCCTGTGATGGAAGTGTCAGACACGCATTCACTAAGTGTGGGGGTGCATCTGACTGCAACCAATCACAGGCGTCAGTGTGTGGAGAAAGTAATGCATATGCAATAAGCCTAATGCGGGGCACCAGAAGTGAATGCAAGGCCTAGAAGCAGTGTACAGCCATGCAGTAGCCTCGGTAAATATAGCGCACCTGCTCCTTTCCCTCTAACCCTTCTACCACCAATTTTAATCCCTGGCTTCTGGTTCCCATAGACTTATATAGACTGGATTTTATAAACCGGATCACTACTTGGGATGTTAACCCCTTCACGACCATGGACGGATCTTTCCGTCATGGATCGTGTCCCGGTAATCCCCGCCCCCTGCTGCGGGCAGGCGGCGTGGATCGGCACACATATCAGCTGTTTTCAACAGCTGACATGTGTGCCTACATGTTCCGAGTGGAATCGCATTCCACCCGGAACATTAACCCCTTAGATCTCGCTGCCAAAGTCTGGCAGCGAGATCTATATGCGCGCGGCCATCTTTTTTTCTTACCGCCGCCCCCTCCGGACGTCACGTGAGTGATCACGTGACGTTCGGTGGTTGCCATCGTAGCACAGGGTCATGTGATGACGCCTGGTGCTAAGAAGTTTCACTTTCATTCTTCCTCGGCACGGAGCAGAGGAAGAAAGAAAGTGACTATTTCTGCTGATTACAGCGGTATAGCTGTGATCAGCAGATAGCGATCAGCAATCGGATTGCTGATCGCTATAGCCCCCTAGGGGGACTAGTAAAATAAAATAAAAAAAGTAAAAAAAAAGTTTTAAAAAATTAAAAAAAAAACAAAAAACCTAAAAGTTCAAATCACCCCCCTTTGCCCCCATTGAAAATTAAAGGGTTAAAAAATAAATAAATATACACATATTTGGTATCGCCGCGTTCAGAAATGCCCGATCTATCAAAATATAAAATCAATTAATCTGATTGGTAAACGGCGTAGTGGCAAAAAAATTCCAAACGCCAAAATTACGTTTTTTGGTCGCCGCAAGTTTTACGCAAAATGCAATAACAGGCGATCAAAACGTAGCATCTGCGCAAAAATGCTACCATTAGAAACATCAGCTCGAGACGCAAAAAATAAGCCGTCACTGAGCCATAGATCCCAAAAAATAAAAACGCTACGTGTTTCGGAAAATGGCGCAAAACGTGCGCCACTTTTATTGGACAAACTTGTGAATTTTTTTTAACCCCTTAGATACAAGTAAACCTATACATGTTTGGTGTCTACAAACAAACTCGCACCGACCTCAGGTATCATACCCACACATCAGTTTTACCATATAGTGAACACCGTGAATAAAACATCCCAAAAACTATTGTGCCATCACACTTTTTTTGCAATTTTTCCACACTTGGAATTTTTTTGCTGCTTTCCAGTACACCATATGGTAAAACTTATGGTTTCATTTAAAAGTACAACTTGTCTCGCAAAAAACAAGCCCTCATATGGCAAGATTGACGGAAAAATAAAAAAGTTACGGCTCTCGGAAGAAGGGGAGCAAAAAACAAAAACGCAAAAACGGAAAGTGCCCCGGGGCTGAAGGGGTTAATTTAGGTGGATATACAGGAGATAAACTGTGGAGCAAAATGCACAATAGGGTCTTACCTGGTAAGGGAACAGAAATGGGAATTAGATGCACTCACCTATTGTGGTTGTGAAAGTCACAAACTCTGAATGCACATGTAGAGATGGCAACAGTCACAGCCCTGAGGTCAAAAGTAGAGGTGTAATGAAGAGGAAATCAGGTAAATGCCGCGCTATCACCAAGGAATCCGATGTTAATTATTTCATCCCTTTATTCTTTGTACAGGTAAACGTGTTTCAGAGATCGCTGTCTCCTTCATCAGTCACTGTTCTTTGATGTCTTGATGAAGGAGACAGCGATCTCTAAAGTGTGTTGACCTGTACAAAGAATAAAGGGATGAAATAATTTAGGTGGATGGCCATGTCTTGGTAGGTTCGCAGTTGTGCCATACTGCTTCCATTTTTGGATGATGGATTTAACTGTTCTCCACAAGATCTTCAGAGATTGGGCTTTTTTTTTTTAAACTAATCATTCTTTACTCTTCTCCACAACTTTATCACTGACTTGTCTGGTCTGCTCCTTGGCTTTCATGATGGTGTTTGATCCATAAGGTTGTCAAACAAATCTCTGAGGCCTGCACAGAAGAGCTGTACTTATACTGAGAATAAACTACACACAGGTGGACTCAATCTACTTATTAGGTGTCTTCTGAAGGCAATTGGTCTTTCAGGATTTTATTTAGTGGTATCAAACCACAGGGGGCTGAACACAAATGCACGTCAAAATTTTCAGATTTATATTTTTTAAAATATTTAGAAAACCATGTATTATTTCCTTTACACTTCACAGATACTTGCTAAAATCACAAAATCCTAATAACATTCACCAGTTTGTGGGTGTAACGTGAAAAATATGGAAAACTTCTCGGGCTATGAATACTTTTTTAACCCCTTCACGACCATGGACGGAAAGATCCGTCCTTGTGCCCTGGGCCTTAACGACCAAGGACGGATCTTTCCGTCATGGCGGAATCGCGGCACCGGAGCGTCCGGTGACTGCGATCGGTTAACATAAACCGCAGATTCGGGGAGGAGGGGACCTGTACCTGACCTCAGGAGGGGTGGTGCCTCCTCCCCGGACATACGGAGGCTGTGATTGGCTGAGGAACGCCGCTCAACCAATCACAGCCACTGTAATGTTCCAGCCATTTAAAATGACTGAAACATTGAAATCCAGCCCTGGCCAGTGCAGCTGTAGCACTGGCCATTGGCTGGAGCTGTGTGACCTCACTGGATCACCCTCCCCCAGCTCCACTGCTCTGATTGGAGAGATCGGCCTTGTGACCGATTTCTCCAATCACAGTGGACCTGTTGCCGGTGACGGCCCCCATCAGCTTCCCTTGTCCCTGCAGCACGCTGAGCACAGTGAGTGTGTACACAGTGCAATGGCAGGGCGACAAGCTCCGGTCCCATGCTGTTATGAGACCGGAGCATGGGACCCGGAAGTTGCCGCGCTGCCATTGCACTGTACGAAAAGCGTCCCGATCCGCCGCCGCTGCCCTCCGCGATCTGCCACCTGTCTCCCCGATCTCCTGCCCGCACCCTCACCCCCACACCTCCCGATCCACTGCCGCCGCCGCCCTCCATCTGCCACAGTGCCACCGTTCCCCCAATCTGCTGCCCGGCCCCTCACCTCCGTGCAGCAGATCGGAGGGAGCGGTGGCACTATGACAGATGGAGGAGGACAGGGATCGTGCACCCTGTCCTCCTCCATCTGTCATAGTGCCACCGCTCCCTCCGATCTGCTGCCCGGCCCCTCCCCCTCGTGATCGGTGCTCGCCCCCTCCCCTCCGTGATGTGCTGCTCGCCCCCTCCCCTCCGTGATGTGCTGCTCGCCCCCTCCCCTCCGTGATGTGCTGCTCGCCCCCTCCCCTCCCCTCCGTGATGTGCTGCTCGCCCCCTCCCCTCCCCTCCGTGATGTGCTGCTCGCCCCCTCCCCTCCGTGATGTGCTGCTCGCCCCCTCCCCTCCCCTCCCCTCCGTGATGTGCTGCTCGCCCCCTCCTCTCCGTGATGTGCTGCTCGCCCCCTCCCCTCCGTGATGTGCTGCACGCTCCCCCCTACCTCTCACCCCCGTGGTCAGCTACCCGCCCCCTCCCCTGTCACCGCCGTGATGTGCGCCCCCTCCCCTGTCACCGCCGTGATGTGCGCTCCCTCCCCTGTCACCGCCGTGATGTGCGCTCCCTCCCCTGTCACCGCCGTGATGTGCGCTCCCTCCCCTGTCACCGCCGTGATGTGCGCTCCCTCCCCTGTCACCGCCGTGATGTGCGCTCCCTCCCCTGTCACCGCCGTGATGTGCGCTCCCTCCCCTGTCACCGCCGTGATGTGCGCTCCCTTCCCTGTCACCGCCGTGATGTGCGCTCCCTCCCCTGTCACCGCCGTGATGTGCGCTCTCTCCCCTGTCACCGCCGTGATGTGCGCTCCCTCCCCTGTCACCGCCGTGATGTGCGCTCTCTCCCCTGTCACCGCCGTGATCTGTGCTTCCTCCCCTGTCACCCCCGTGATCTGTGCTCTCTCCCCTGTCACCCCCGTGATCTGTGCTCCCTCCCCTGTCACCCCCGTGATGTGCGCTCCCTCTCCTGTCACCCCCGTGATGTGCGCTCCCTCCCCTGTCACCCCCGTGATGTGCGCTCCCTCCCCTGTCACCCCCGTGAGGTGCGCTCCCTCCCCTGTCACCGCCGTGAGGTGCGCTCCCTCCCCTGTCACCGCCGTGATGTGCGCTCCCTCCGCTGTCACCGCCGTGATGTGTGCTCTCCCCTGTCACCGCCGTGATCTGTGCTCCCTCCCCTGTCACCCCCGTGATCTACTGTCCACTCTCCCTCCACCTCTCACCCCCGTGATCTGCGCTCTGCTCACCTCTCACCCCCGTGATCTGTGCTCCCTCACCTGTCACCCCGTGATCTGCTGTCCGCTCTCCCTCACCTGTCACCCCGTGATCTGCGCTCCCTCACCTCTCACCCCCGTGATCTGTGCTCTGCTCACCTGTCTCCTCCGTGATCTGTGCTCTGCTCACCTGTCTCCTCCGTGATCTGTGCTCTGCTCACCTGTCTCCTCCGTGATCTGTGCTCTGCTCACCTGTCTCCTCCGTGATCTGTGCTCTGCTCACCTGTCTCCTCCGTGATCTGCGCTGCGCTCCCTCCCCCACCTCTCACCCTCCCCGATCTGCTGCCTCCTTCATCTCCTGTGATCCAGCTGCCTAGATCCATCCTGTAGGGTAACTATCCCCAATCTCACCTCCCACTCCCCTTCCCACCCATCCCCCCCATCCCCCCTCCCCCCATCCTCTGCCGCTCCTGCATCCACTGCGCCCTCTCCCATCCGCCCCCACCCTATCCCAGCCGCCGTCTCACAATCACAGATGCTCCCTTTATATGCCGCTGCCCCCCATCTGCTGCCGCCCCATCTGCCGCCCCCCCCCATCTTCCACTGTTTTTTTTTTCTATGCCATGGGGGTCTAGTTTCCAAAATGGGGTCACATGTGGGGGAGCTCCACTGTTTCGGCACCTCAGGGGGTCTCCAAACAGCATGGAATACGCTAATTATCCCAGACAATTTTGCCTTTGAAACGTCAAATGACGCTCCTTGCCTTCCGAGCCCTGCTGTGCGCCCAAACATTTGAGTTCCACCACATATGAGGTATCTGCGTACTCAGGAGAAATTGCACAATACATTTTATGGTGCAATTTTTCCTGATACCCTTGTGAAAAAAAAAGCTACCTGGTTGAAGTAACAATTTTGTGGTAAAAAATATTTTTTTTATTTTCACAGCTCAACTCTATTAACTTTTGTGAAGCCCCCAGAGGCTCAAAGTGCTCAATAAACATCTAGATAAATTCCATGAGGGGTCTAGTTTCCAAAATGGGGTCACATGTGGGGGAGCTCCACTGTTTCGGCACCTCAGGGGCTCTCCAAACGCAACATGGTGCGGCTAACGATTCCAGCTAATTTTCTGTTCAAAAAAGTCAAATGGCGATCCTTCCCTTCCGAGTCCTGCCGTGCGCCCAAACAGTGGTTTTTCGCCACATATGAGGTATCTGCGTGTTCAGTAGAAATTGCCCAACAAATTTTGGGGGTTCATTTAATCCTGCTACCCTTGTGAATATGCAATATTTGAGGCTAAATTAACATTTTTGTTGCAAAAAGTAAAATGTTCATTTTTTCCTTCCACATTGCTTTAGTTACTGTGAAGCACCTGAAGGGTTAATAACCTTCTTGAATGTGGTTTTGAGTAGCCTGAGGGGTGCCGTTTTTGGAATGGTGTCACTTTTGGGTGTTCTGTGTCATGTAGACCTTTCAAAATTGCTTCAAATGTGATGTGGTCCCTAAAAAAAGTGGCTTTGTAAATTTTGTTGTAAAAATGAGAAATTGCTCATAAACTTTGAACCCCTATAACTTCCTTAAATTTTTTATTTTTTTCCCCAAAATTGTTCTGATGTAAAATAGACATGTGGGAAATGTTATTTATTAATTATTTTGTGTCATATGTCTCGTTGGTTTTAGAGCATAAAAATTCAAAGTTTGAAAATTACAAAATTTTCAAAATTTTCGCGAAATTTCCGTTTTTTTCACAAAGAAATGCAAAAAATATCGGCTTAAATTTACCACTATCATGAAGCCCAATATGTCACGAAAAAACAGTCTCAGAATCACCGGGATCCGCTGAAGCGTTCCAGAGTTATAACCTCATAAAGTGACACTGGTCAGAATTGCAAAAAATGGCCTGGTCTTTAGGGTCAAAATAGGCTTGGGGCTGAAGGGGTTAAAGCACTGTATAGCACTTAATGGCAAAATGTATAATTGGTAAAGGAAGGTTGAACTAGATGGGAATAGGTCTTTTTTCAACCTATGTAACTATTAGATAGTATATCCAGAACAAGCTGTAATAAGATTATTGAAATGTGAAATACACATGAAAGGGAAGTTAGTAGTCAATCAAAAGGAAGCCCTTGAAAAGAAATAAGATATTAAAACACAGCACTTGAGACAATTGACACGTACACAGTCTTCAGATGGCAAACTACTTAACGGCTCTAGGTAAAGATCTTACTTTTGACTACAAAATGGATATATTTCGATACCATCGCAATGTACTGGAGTAAGCTTTCAAGTTCTGTACTATGCCTTATGTATTGTACTGTGTAATGAAAATGAGCAGGTTAACAAATAATCTGATATATTAACTTATCATTGATCTAATGATCACTTTTACTGCTGCAAAAAAGTTCAGCGCCAAACTAATAAAAGAGTAGAAGATTGTACTATTATGTATACTCAGAAATGAATTGGAAGATCTCAGCGCCTCCAGGTGATGATTAGCTGCAGTGAAATTACTTATTGTAGCCACTTAGCCAATAAATTGCTGAATTTAAAAAGCTGTTAGTCAGTGGAAAGTTATGTCCTCCAAGATCAGCTTCATATTGAGAATCAACTATAGGTTAAATATCTTAAAAAGAAGTGTGCACTTAGAGATTTTAGCTCTTTGCACTATGTCAAAGTGACTCAACTGGCATTCTACTCTCTATATACAAGCAATATAACTTTATAATTTGCACATTCACTTGATGTTCCCATGCAAACTGTATATACTATATATATTTTGAAGTCTATCTGTTACATTACGACTTTATAATGTATGACTCTGTAGGACATAGGACTCCTTCGTGTCTTACAATGCTATTTATAGTCCAGATTTCAGGTTGTAATCAAACACTTTAATGGTGGAAGGGACATGGTGGTCTGGTGAGGAATATGCCTCATAATTCCTCACTGGGTTTTTTATCACCTGATGAAGCTATTATACCAGCAATATGCATTGGGACTCTGAAACACATGCATAACTGGATTTGTGCCATTATTTAGATTTGTTTCTGACCCAACCTTGCCCTGTTCTTTATCAATGGATACTTCATATTGGAATCTGCATTATTTTGGATTATTTACCTCTCTACCTTTCGACATATATCTTGTAGAGTTGAGCGCGGTTCGTGGTTCGTGGTTCTCCAGTTCGCGGTTCGAGTGATTTTGGGGGCTGTTCTAGATTGAACTAGAACTCGAGCTTTGCTAAAAGCTCGATAGTTCTAGTTACGTTCGAGAACGGTTCTAGCAGCAAAAAGCCAAGCTAATTACTAGTTGGCTTTTCGCTGTAATAGTGTAAGTTACTCTGTGACTCACACTGTTATGAAATTTCAGCGTATAGTGTGCGGGGACTGCGCATTCAAATCACTGCTGCTGGGATAATGGCGATCGACATTTTTTTTTTTCCCTTGTCTTCCTATCCTAAGCGCGCGTGTAGTGGGGTGGGCCAGCATGTCAGCCAATCCCAGACACACACACAGCTAAGTGGACTTTTAGCCAGAGAAGCAACGGCATGTGTGATAGGATGTCCATGTAACATTTCCCTGCATTATAAATAAGGGCATCTGCCCATCTGGACGCCATTATCTGCCTTCTGCGTCTGGGTGTCAGTCACCGCAGGTGCAGCTCCTGTCTCCGATACTGCTGTGTATGCTCTACACACAGCGCTATACAGAAAAGGGATAGAAGTTTCTTTCAGCCCTTGTAAGGGCTAATAACAGCAGGCTCAGAGCCATAGGTGACAGTCAGGTCCGTGGAAAGAGGTTATAACAGCTACAGATAAGAGCGTCTGTGTAGCTAAAGTCAGGGAGTTCCTTGCTGCATTTCACCATTAGGAGGGAGAGAAAGTGAGGCTTCCTTTCCTCTACACTGACTCACAACCCGGCCACTCTACCCTCCTGCCCTTTGCACACTCAAGCTCATTGTTACTAAGCCATTATACTAGCAAACACTGAGGAAACTTAGTGGCATCCTAAAAGTGGCTGTTGGACTTCCATTAGTGTCCCACTAGTGCAAATCTATTTGCAGCACCTCTGCATTGCACACTCAAGCTCATTGTTACTAAGCCATTATACTAGCAAACACTGAGTAAACTTAGTGGCATCCTAAAAGTGGCTGTTGGACTTCATTATTGTCCCACTGGTGCAAAGATATTTGCAGAACCTCTGCATTGCACACTCAAGCTCATTGTTACTAAGCCATTATACTAGCAAACACTGAGTAAACTTAGTGGCATCCTAAAAGTGGCTGTTGGACTTCATTATTGTCCCACTGGTGCAAAGATATTTGCAGAACCTCTGCATTGCACACTCAAGCTCATTGTTACTAAGCCATTCTAATAGCAAACTGTGCTGCCAGTTTAAGGGCCGTAGTTGCATTGTCAGGGATAGTTATTGTTGTTTATTCTGCTGTCAATAAAGCTAGACCATCGCTACAATCTACACCACCTCTCAATTTTTACTACCACATTTTAAGTGCACAATCTTGTCGCAATCAAAATGAGTGGCAAAATGACAGATGCTGGTGGAAAGGGGAACAGACGTGTTGGAAAAGGAAAAAAAGGGTTTGTCCGTGGGGAAGGTGGCAAAGCTCCATTAACATCTGCTGAAGATAGACCATCTTCCAGCAAAAGTAAGATGTCTACTACTTACTGTCGACAATCCGATGTGCTCCCTTTTTTACGGACACGAACAACTGGAACAAAGGTAGATGATGGCCAAAAAAAGAAAATGCTTGAATGGATCTCAAGTGGTCCAACAAGTGCCCTCTCCGCCACCTCAACTACCGCATCCAAAAAACACCAGTCCTCTGAGTTGTCATCCCAATCACACTTGCTTTCTCCCAGCTCTCAAGTCTCCATCCGCCCTGCACAGTATGGTGGAACTGAGATGGCTGAGTCTGCAGAGCTGTTCAGTCACACTATAGCGTGGGAATCAAAGGTCTGCTCCCAAGCTACAGTGAGTACAGACCAGGAAATGGTCTGCAGTGATGCCCAGAACCTTTGTGACTCAGATTCAGGCCATGATGACCAAGTTCATGAGCATAATGTTGACCCTTATTCACAAACTGAAACACCTGTTGTAATAGACAATGAGGAACTTACTGATGACGATGAGACGCAGATACCAGATTGGGATGACAACTTAAATATTCGTTCAGGGCAGGAAGAGGCTCGGTCTGAGGGGGAGGGGAGTGCAAACACAATGCTTGATGAGGAACTTCTAGATCCCACCTACTGTCAACCCACAGTCGAGCACTCGAGGAGTTCAACAGAGGCAGTGGAGGAGGATGCTACTGAAGACGAAGTTACCTTGCGCCTTCCTGGGCAGAGGAGGAGTACTGGTAGCACATCTACAACTGCATCCTCAGCCACCACTCTGCCTCTGAGCACTAGTTGGGCTGGCTCAGCAGGTCGCATGCCCTCTAAGCCTTGCCTAGCCTGGTCCTTTTTTTACATAGCAAAAGATCGCCCAAATTATGTGATATGTAAATTTGTCGTGATTCTGTTAGTAGAGTGCAAAACCTCAGCAGTTTGACAACTTCTTCCATGAATCGTCACATGAATAAATATCATATGTCCCAGTGGGAAGCTCACCGTGCTGCAATGTGGCCTAGCGGAGCGGACCATCCACCGCCTGCCCCTTCCAGTGCATCCGCGCGCTCTTCCTCTTTTAGGACTGTGGGGACAGCTGTCACACCTGGTTTTCCACGCACAACTTCCACCAGTGTAACCGCAACAGGCAGTTTGCTTGGTAGGTCGTCAGTTGGTTTGGAAGGGGAAACAAGTGCGTGTGTACAGCTCTCTCAGACATCGATAGCATCAACGTTGGATGAAGGCAACATCATGTCTATGCCTGCACTTTCCTCACAAACCTGCATTTTTTCAGGGACACCCTACTCACCACCATCTACACAGAGCAGCCAGATCTCTGTCCCTCAGATGTGGACAAATAAAAGTCCATTTCCTGCGACCCATGACAAAGCTAAGAGGTTGACTTTATTTCTCTGTAAGCTCTTGGCTACCGAAATGCTGCCTTTCCGCCTGGTGGACACACGGGATTTTAGAGACCTTATGTCTGTTGCTGTGCCCCAGTACAAGATGCCCAGTCGCCACCAGTTCTCTAAGAAACGTGTGCCTGCACTACACCAGCATATCGCACACAACATCACCACTACCTTGAGAAACTGTGTGTGTGAACGGATGCATTTCACCACCGATACTTAGACCAGTAAGCATGGACAGGGACGTTACATGTCGCTGACTGGGCACTGGGTAACTATGGTGATAGATGGTGAAGGGTCTGCTGCACAAGTCTTGCCGTCCCCACGACTTGTGTGTCAATCCTCTGTCTGTCCAAGTTCCTCCACTGCTTCTGCCTCCTCCACCTCGTCTGGGTCCTCCACCTCCACCCCAAGCCTGCCTGGTCAGGCCACCAGCGTTCTCACTGTGCAGAAGGAATCACGCACCCCTCATTACTATGCTGGCAGCAGAGTGCAACGGCATTAGGCGGTCTTTAGCTTGAAATGTCTTGGAAATAAAAGTCACACAGCGGCTGAGTTGTGGGCAGCTCTGGAGACTGAGTTTGGTAAATGGTTGTCTCCACTCAACCTGCAGCCTGGTAAGGCCATGTGCGACAATGCTGCAAACCTGGGTGCGGCCATTCGCCTGGCCAAGGTGACACACGTGCCTTGTATGGCTCACGTGTTGAACCTTGTTGTCCAGCAATTTTCAATTGACTCCAAAAACTCCAATTTTTTCAATTTCCTCTGAGATATCTTTTTTTCTAAGTTAAACAAATCCAACATTTCCAACCTCTCATCATATGGGACGCCTTCCATTCCTTGTAGTAGTCTAGTTACCCGTCTTTGCACTGACTCTAATTCCTAAATATCCTTTTTAAAATGTAGACCCCAAAACTGGATCCCATATTCTAGATGTGGCCTTACAAGTGATTTATAGAGCGGTAACAATACGTTGGGATCAAAGGATTTTTTTTCTTTCGTTATATACCCTAAAATCTTGTTTGCTTTTGCAGCTGCTGCTTGACATTGAGTGCTGCTGCTCAGCTTATTTGTAACCAGAATCCCCAAGTCTTTCTCCTGTTCTGTAGTCCTGCATTTACTTCCATGTACCGTAATGTATACGCAGCTATAGGATTACTTCGATAAAGGTGCATTACTCTACTTTTATCAGCATTAAATCTCATTTGCCAAGTGTCTACCCATTCCGACATCTTATCTAGATTGTTCTTTATTATTGTACTGTTAAGTTCAATTTTTATTATCCTATATAATTTTGTGTCATCAACAAAGACTGACACTTTACTCTTAATTCCGTCCACAAGGTCATTTCTAATGAGATGAAAAAGAATTGGACTTAAAACAGTACCATTTGGTTCCGGATCCGGTCCTGGCTGAGGTGGAAGCTTAGAGGAGAAGCTCCTGCCACCCCTCACAGAAACCGACTAAAAAAAGACCCCCCCGGACGAGCCACCAAACAGAGAGCAGCACAGGAGGTTACCTAAAGCAGCCAGCTATGGAACGGTACCTCCTGAGAAGTGCTGGGAGCGGTGAGGGAGCCTGGAGAAGCTTTGACATGGACAGAGGAGAAGATAAGATAATGGCGCCTATGAGCCTGATGGGGGAGGAGCCTGAGTGCATGGTGGGAGACACAGAAAAGCAAACACAGAGCTGGAGGGGGAGAGATAGGGGAGATATGAGCGAGGAGACAGGAGATAAGGAAGATATGAGCAAGGAGTCACAGGAGGACACAGCAGGAGAGAAGTGGATGCAGGGGACTGATGACAGTGGATCGCAATGGGAGGATGAAGAGGATATGGAGGCAGAGGGGAGAGAAGATGCAAGCAAAGCAGGGCAGCTCAGAGACACAGCAGTGTTGGAGGATGAAACTGACAAACAGCACAGGGAGATTAATCCCACTCAGACTCACAGGAAGTCAAATGCAAGAATTAATAATACCCCTTCCAAAGGAAACAAAAAACAGCCTACTACACCAACATCACAAGCCTGCAAGCTATTGGGGGATGGAGGTGGTGGCCCAGTCCAGACAAAGAGAACTAAGAAAACAGCACCACCTGCAGGCCAAGACAAGTACACACAAAAGCTTAATGTGGACTATAAAAAACTGGCTGAAGAAGTGACATCACACTTGTCAAAAGAGGTTAAAGTGGCTATTGAGGCAGCCATACAAACATCATTAGCTAATATGCAAAAACAGATAAATGCCCATGCATCTAGACTGGCAGAATCAGAGCAGAGAATATCTGACTCCGAGGAGACAATACTGGCTATGCAAGCACAAATAGCAGCTCTAGCAAAATCTAATGAATACTTGAAGGATAAAGCGGAAGATTTGGAAAACAGATCGAGACGAAACAACCTACGTATAGTCGGGTTGCCAGAGTCTGTGTCGATTGGACAGTTGGATAATATATGCGAGTTGGAGCTACCGCAGGCCCTGGGCATAAAGGCGAAATTCAGAGTTAAAAGAGCCCACAGAGTGGGTCCACTGAGACACCAGGAGGCGAATAAGGGAGAGGGCCACAACTCAAACAAGAATACCCCGATAAGAGCCAGACAGGTGATTGTCAAGTACCTTGATTATAAAGATAAGGAGGAAATATTGAGGGCCTTTAGAGAACGAAAGCGTCCACTACAATATCAAGGCAACAGACTGCTAATTTTTGGGGATTATTCAGCGGAAGTATCCAGAAGGAGAAAAGAATTTACCAAAATTTGCTCATTTCTGTACAACAAAAAAGTAAAGTGCCAGCTATTATACCCTGCTACACTGAAAGTTAGAAACCACAATGGCTCGTTTGTACACTACAAGGACTACAAAGAAGCAGAAAACATTCTCATGGCAGAGCTCGACAAGACTAGGTCAGAGAGGCAAGAAAAAGGAGCTAGTGGAGAAGGGAATAATAGAAGAGGATCCCCCACAAGCTCAGGAAGAGATGTGGGACGTCTTGGGGGACAAAAGCAAGTCGAGACCAGGGAGGAAAGGAGGCCAAGCCCGGGTCAACAACATAATTCTCGCCCGGAACACAGGAACCAACCCTTGGAGAGAAACCATGATACCTGAACTGGAACTCGCTCATTGTTTTTCCTTTTTTTGCCTGTTTTTTTTTTTTTTTTTTTTCTTCCCAAACAGGAAGAGGCGTTGAGGAGGATGCATTACGGAGAGAGGGTTGGGGAGGTGAGAGGAGGAGGGGGAAGGGAGAAAAGAGAGGAAAACATCCCAAAGTCTGGGTCCTCTTCCCCCCCCTCTCTTTTTTTTTTTTTTTTCTTCTTTCTTTCTCCATCTTCTCTCCCCTTGGTCTTTCTTCTTTT
Source organism: Anomaloglossus baeobatrachus (assembly GCF_048569485.1). Lineage (NCBI taxonomy): Eukaryota > Metazoa > Chordata > Amphibia > Anura > Aromobatidae > Anomaloglossus > Anomaloglossus baeobatrachus. The sequence continues at coordinate 511,563,069 of NC_134356.1, read as the reverse complement.
TCTCCTTTGTCCAGGAACATCATCCAAATTCAAATGAAGTGGGCCTGTTCTGGGCGGACTGATGGCTACCTGGAGTCAGAGATAAGTAGGACTGGAGAATCTTGCTGAGGTTTTGACATACTGTGCTAATTTTTGCATAATTTTCAAAGGCTTATTCCAGTTAGTCCGGGGATAGAACATATATTTTTTGGGGGGTGATTAGGGAGCTACATATTTTGGCTAGGAATAGGGGAGCTCACCAACGTGGCGGAAAGCGCCGTGGATTTCTCGGAAGGGAAAATATGTTTTACAGATACATGCTTTTTGTTGTATTTGTTATATTTGCAAGGTGGGGAAAGGGAGTGTCGATTTTGTGGTACCAACTGTGATTCTAGTATCGAACATCTCGTCTTCCTTGATGCAGGGGCCCATAGGGGAGGGAGTAGTAAAAGCAGAATACACAGGTAAACATGATACAGATAACTACGTGGAATGTTAAAGGGCTGAGATCACCTAACAAACGAGCAATGATATTGAGACATCTGAAAAGACTAAAGACAGACATTGCCTTATTACAGGAAACCCACTTGGGGGGGGAGGACTTTTTCCGCATGAAGAAACATTGGGTGGTCACCGTTTACGGGGCAGCGGCACAAGGTAGAAAAGCGGGCACTATGATTCTAATAAATAAACAATTCAGTCATGAGGTAGTGGCACATGAGGCAGACGACCATGGAAGGTGGCAGCACTTAACAATCGTTAGTCCAGCGGGTAAACTCAGTATTTATAATGTCTATGGCCCAAATTCACAACAAATCACATTCCATGATGACATAAAGGCCACCATATTAGCAGATGGGGAGGCTAACATTATAGTGGGAGGCGATTTTAACACCGTCCCAGACTCAGCTGAAGATAGGAGGAGGGGCGAGGAGGGGACAGCTAATGTGGGCAGGAGTTTAGACAATAGGGATGTAACATTAGAAGACGTAGGACTGAAAGACATCTGGAGACTAACTCACCCACATGACAGAGAGTATACACACTTCTCTCACCCTCATGATAGCTGGTCACGTATTGATCAGTTCTGGATCTCGCGAGACTTACTGAGTGGAACGCAAGATTGTGTGATAGAGAATATGGTGATCTCTGATCATAGTCCGGTGAGATTGGGCATTAGAGAGAAATTCAGGAGAGGTACAGATATCATATGGAGATTCCCATCGTTCCTTCTCAGGCAAGATAATTTCCACAAGGTGCTACAGGAGTGGTGGGGAGAATTCGCAGAGGACAATAAGGAACATAGAGAGTCCCCAGTGATATTTTGGGAAACGGCAAAAGCCGTCCTAAGGGGCCGTCTGGTGGGGTACGCAGCCATGATCAAACGGAAAACCAATGAGAATTATAATTTCCATAGTGAAGCAGTACGGGTAGCATATACAAATTATGTGACAAATAGATCTCCCATGACAAAAGGCAGATGGCTGGAGGCAAAAGAGGGATTTGACAAATGGGCCAAAAAAAGGAACAACTATTCTGGTCGCACAAGGAGGTTGACTTACATAGGTTTGGCAACAAGGCGGGAAGGATGTTGGCCAATCTGGCAAGGGGCAGCAGAAAGATGACAGTGATCTCTAAACTGAAAACAAAGGGAGGAGAGGTGACTACGGATCCTAAGGACATTAATAAACTGCTGGGAGATTACTATAGAAAACTATATGGGTTAGGGAATAACGACATGACTGATGAGGCAGAGTGGCTAAGACAAGCCCAAATGCCTAGCTTGACGGAGGAAGATTTGAGTGCCTTAAACGCAGATATCACAGTAGAGGAGGTGACGAGAACAATTGGGAAGCTTAACACCAACAAGGCACCGGGACCTGACGGTTTCAATAGTGAATTCTATAAGGCTCTGAAGGATCTGATCTCGCCGGATCTAACCTCAGTCTTTAATGCTTTCCTGGGAGGGGCGGAAATACCCAAAAATTCCAACATAGCATATATTAAATTACTCCCCAAGGGAACCAAGGACCTGGATGATCCCTCTAGTTATAGACCTATATCGCTCATAAATCAGGATTTAAAAATTATGTCCAAGATCATGGCTAATAGACTGGCCGAGATCTTACCTAGGATCATTACGAATCACCAGGTGGGGTTTATTAAGGGGAGAAATGCCGTTACCAATATCCGAAAGACAATTCTAGTGGTAGACGCGGTTAGACTGGGTCTCACTGAGGGAGGGGTTAGACCTGCCCTAGTTACACTTGACGCAGAAAAAGCGTTTGATAATGTAAATTGGAGGTGGTTAGACAGGGTAATGGAGGCCATAGGGATTGTAGGCAAGATGAGACTTTACATTAGAAACCTTTATGCCAACTCGGGAGCTAGGGTACACACTCCGGGCTTTCTATCAGACGTGTTCCCTTTGATGAAGGGAACAAGACAGGGCTGCCCATTATCTCCTCTTTTATTCAACCTGGCAATCGAGCCGTTGTCAAGAATACTACAGGGACAAAATAGCTTTAAAGGAATCAAGATAAGGGGTTTAGAAGTAAAGACAGCGCTTTTTGCTGATGACATCATACTTTATATGGGGGACCCCGGTGCGGATTTGCCACAGACTCTTGCCTTGATTGAAAAATTTGGCTCATTCTCCGGTTTCAAACTGAACAAAAAAAAGTGCGAGATCATGTTCCTAAAGGGGCATCATGGGACAATGGGGGGACAAATAAGGGATGGCTGTCTATGTGGAATTCCTATAGCACAATCTTCAATTAAATACCTGGGAGTGCATATAGGAAGATCGGTGGAAACAATCTATAACTTGAACTATGGACCGCTAATCAGGAAAATTATAGTTCAATTAAAGGGATGGAAAGGTCTGCCACTTCCATTACTGGCAAGATGCCACCTGATAAAAATGATGAGCTTTCCTAGGCTGCTGTATCCCTTCCAGACAATCCCGCTATTGCTAAAACTAAAGGATGTGAATAAGCTCAACTCCGCGTATACAGAATTTCTGTGGAGGGGAAGGAAACCCAGAATAAAGCTGCGTACGCTGATGAAGTCAACAGAGGAGGGAGGTCTAAACTTTCCAGATGTCCAAGGGTATAATCTTGTATGTATCATGAGGCATGTAATTGATTGGGTGAGAGGAACGAGTAGGCACTCAGATCATGCGATGGAAACTAAATATGCGTCACCGTGGGATCTGGCGTCCATTCTGCACTCCCCACTATCCAGGGTTGAAGGGCACATAAGGAACTCAATTATATTCCGAGACACCATGCTAACATGGAAGTCGGTAAGGAAAAAACTGGGGCTCTCATGGAAAGTGTCCAAGTACTTGAACCCCTGGGCATTCCCAAATTTTCCCCTGGGACGAGAAAACAAGCTATTTACTAGATGGAAAGAGAGGGGAGTCAGGAGAATGATAGATGTCATGAATGTGGAGGACAGGAGGTGGATGACAGGTCGGGAAGTGTTGGATAAGTACAACCTTAATAGCTCACATGTCATCCAGTATGAACAATTGAAACATGGAATAATAGGAGACCTTGTTGTGGTTGGAAGAGAGCTGAACAGAAGTTCGATTGATGAGTTACTGGAATGTGATGTAACAAGTATAAATGTCTCTAAAATTTATCGATCGCTAAGGGGGGTGCTTATCTCACGGGAGGATAGTCGGACTTTAAAAGCGTGGGGGAAACAATTGGGAAGGGAAGAAGTGGTGGATGATATACTGAGAGGATGGGTACAAGTGCGGAAACATATTACCAATGAGAGATGGAGAGACACTCAATTCAGAATTCTACATAGGGCCATTATAGGTTTCAACATACCAGGTAGGGATAGGTGGTGTCCTAAGTGTCAAAAAGAAAAAACGGATATGCTGCATGGGCTATGGGAATGTGAGACAATCGCTAGGTTCTGGAACCAAGTCAGACTATTTGCCCAGTCAACATGGGGAATTTTCAGCAAACTAGACTTAATGGTGTGGATTTTCCACTCCTTTGAGGGAGGAGTAGGAGAAGGACCGAGCACGCAGGAAAAGAGGAAATACGCAATAACGCATGACATAGCCATGATAGCTAAGCGTTGCATCTTAAAACACTGGATTCAAAGGGAGGGCCCATCCATAAAGGAGGTTATGGGCGAACTACACAACCTTCTGAAGTGGGAAAAACTAGAAGCGGAGAGGGATAAAGATGGGTTGACAGCCAAGTTTTTTGTGAGATGGAGACATTTTATTGAAAGCCAATTCACACAGGGAGAAATAATTAACCTGATGGCACCTTTTGTTCACTCGGAGTGGTATATCCTGAGCGATATCCAGGACAGCCTGGGTAAACTGAGAATCACCTAGGAGGGGGCTCTGGCGGGAGGGGGAGACGAGACGGTTGGGAATACCAAGGCACGCTAGCAAAATTGAAATCATTCAGGGACGACACAGAGATTTAACGAATTGTATTGCATATGTTATATTATATTTCATTACCTCTGTTTTGGTTTAATGTTACTGTATGCTATCTTAAATCGAACAGCAACATGGAACTCCAAATTGGGGTATCACCCACCTCTATGTCACATTTTGTCAGACGAATGTTCTTCTTTTGCAATGATACTTGTCATGTTTTTACAAATTTGAAAAATCAATAAAAAACGTTTTGGAAAAAAAAACAGTACCATTTACAACGATTCTTATGTTTCCTGTCCTTAAACCATTTTTTACCCATGTTCATATTGTTTCCCCTAGTCCCGGCGTCTGGAGCTTCATTATAAGGTTGTTATGTGGAACAGTATGAAATGCCTTTGCAAAGTCCAGATATGACCAACATCTAGATTTGCCCTTACCTTCTTATAGAAACGCCGCATGTCATGTCTTTCGTACTGCTGGTTCATTACTTCATATTGTTATCAGTTAATGTTAACACAGGAAACCTTCCAGATACCCTTATTTTAGGGAGATTTCCAAGTGTTTTTGCCATACAAGAGACCAGGAGGTGTATTCTTTCTTCAGATGCCCCTCTGAAGTTACGGGAGAGTTGACAAGTATGTGTTAAACTAATAACAAGGTACTCAGCTGCTGGGACCCCCAGCCATACTCTATGAAGGAACTATGACACAAGGGTTTATTATTATTATTATTATTATTGCAATGCCACTAAAGGAGAAATAGAAAAACGGAAAGTATTCAGACCCTTTTAAATTTTTCACTCTTTGTTTCATTGCAGCCATTTGGTAAATTCAAAAAAGTTCATTCTTTTCTCATTAATGTACATGCTGCACCCCATCTTGTAAAAAAACAAACAGAAATGTGGAAATGTTTGCAAATTTATTAAACAAGAAAAACGTAAATATCACATGGTCATAAGTATTCAGACCCTTTGCTCAGTATTTAGTAGAAGCACCCTTCTGAGCTAGTACAGCCATGAGTCTTTTTGTGAATGATGCAACAAGTTTTTCACACCTAGTTTTGGGGATCCTCTGCCATTCTTCCTTGCAGATCCTCTCCAGTTCTGTCAGGTTGGATGGTGAACATTGATGGACAGCCATTTTCAGGTCTCTCCAGAGATGCGCAATTGGGTTTTGCTCTGGGCTCTGGCTGGGCCAGTCAAGAATGGTCAAAGAGTTGTTCTGAAGCCACTCCTTTGTTATTTTAGCTGTGTGCTTAGGGTCATTGTCTTATTGGAAGGTGAACCTTCAGCCAAGTCTGTGGTCCAGACCACTCTGGAGGAGGTTTTCTTCCAGGATATCAATGTACTTGGCCGCATTCATCGTTCCTTCATTTGCAACCAGTCGTCCTGTCCGTGCAGCTGAAAAACGCCCACATAGCATGGTGCTGCCACCACCATGTTTTACTGTTGGGATTGTATTGGGCAGGTGATGAGCAGTGACTGGTTTTCTCCACACGTACCACTTAGAATTATCACTAAAAAGTTCTAGCTTTGTCTCATAAGACCAGAGAATCTTATTTCTCACACTCTGGGAGTCCTTTATGTGTTTTTTACAAACTATGCGGGCTTTCATATGTCTTGCACTGAGGACAGGCTTCCATCGGGCCATTCTGCCATAAAGGCCTGACTGGTGGAGGGCTGCGGTGATAGTTGACTTTGTGGAACTTTCTCCTATCTTCCCTGCTGAATCTCTGGAGCTCAGCCACAGTGATCTTAGGGTTCTTCTTTACCTCTCACCAAGGCTCTTCTCCCATGATTGCTCAGTTTGGCTGGACGGCCAGGTCTAGGAAAACTTCTTCCATTTAAGAATTATGGAGACCACTGTGCTCTTACGAACCTTGAGTACTGCAGAAATTCTTTTATAACCTTGGCCAGATCTGTGCCTTGCCACAATTCTGTCTCTGAGCTCCTTGGGCAGTTCCTTTGATCTCATGATTCTCATTTGGTTTGACATGCACTGTGAGCTGTGAGGTGTACTGCCCCGCGCTCGGCCGCAGCCGACCCACTCGGATCCGGGCTCGTTGGTGGGTGGCTCGAGCGCCTCCGGACCTAGGGTCACTTCGCTCTGAAAGGGGATGCTGGCACTTTTGGTAGGGGTTAGGTAGGTGCACGGCCGGAGCCGCGCTTGAGTTCGTGACGCCACCCATGGGATGTGGTGAAGGTAGACACCACCGCTGCAGTAACGGGGCACCCGGGGGAGATGTTATGCAGCAAGTTATTAACTCCGCCATGGGCATGGATGGTGGCCCCGGGGCCCGTTGGGGATAGCTGGGTGGTGCATGGCGATGTGCGCAGCCGTAGGGCACTGTTGTACTCACGATTAGTAACACACAAAAGTCTCTGGTAAACCAAGATGATGGTGGTTGGTGCCCGCAGCCGCCTGCGGTCGGGTCCCCCACCCGGATGGTGGTACCTGCCTTTCTCCTGCACCGTTATGTAGCTGTAGACTGCCTGCGCTTCAGCGATGGGAGTCCGCTCTCCAGCTTTGTGTATGTCGTTAGAGCCCGTTTGCCCGCAGACGCTGGCCCGTGGGATCTCTCTGCCTGTGCGGTGGCTTTCTATCCCCCTCGGTGGGCTGTTGTCTTCAGTCGGGACGTGGGTCGGAAAGGACCTATAGTCCAGACCGCAATCAGTTTATTAACTCAGTCCAGTGAATTCTGCACCTCGTTTCAGGGTCTGAGTACCCCCCTGTGTGCTCCGGTTTCCGAGTCGGTTCCCCGGCTTGGTACCGGTGGGCCACTACCCTGTCACGATCCACCATGGTTCCACCGAGACGTCTTCCTGGCTCCTGCAGGCTGAGGCCACCGCTTGCCTCCTAGCCAAGGTGTTCGGGCTACGACCCTCATACCTGTCACTCCGTCTCCATTCCACTCACTACTCCTCACTACTCCTCGCTTTCGTTTTCCCGCCTCAGGCTCTCTGAACTCTTCAGAGGGCGTGGCCAACCTCCGGGCTCCGCCCCCCTGGTGTGTCCATCAAGCCCTGAGAGGGGTGACTAGGGTTTTTGTGGTTGGCTGATGACTCCTTTTTATTTAGGGGACCGGTGTTATGCGGGACACTACCTGGCTAGTCCAGGGCGTCACAGAGGTCTTATATAGACAGGTGTGTGCCTTTCCAAATCAAGTCCTATCAGTTTAATTAAATACAGCTGGACTCCAATGAAGGAGTAGAACCATCTCAAGGAGGATCACAAGGAAATGGACAGCATGTGACTTAAATATGAGTGTCTGAGAAAAGGGTCTGAATACTTAAGACTAGGGATGGGCGAACCCGAACTGTAAAGTTTGGGGTCCATACCAAACATATGGTGTTTGTGCACACGACCCCGAACACGAGTTTTCCTGGGAAGCTCGTGTTACAGTTCGGGTCCAGTTCAGGTCAGGGGCTGTAAAAAAAAAAGCACGTTATTAAAAAAACATTATGATCATACTTACAGGTCCCGCGACGCGTCCTACAGACTCTGTCTCCTGGCCGCTTCTGCATCCGTCTAATCATTGCTGTGCTGCCTGGTAACCAGCATGGAGTTATAGGACCTTATTCATTTTTGTTTTAATTATTTAAAAAAATAATTTAAAAAAAAAAATGTGTGGTCTCCCACTGAATTTTCTATTGCTAGCTAAGGGTAATCCCAGCAGCTACTGGCTGCTAACCTTACCCACTGTTGGGTGTTAACTTCACTGGCAAGGGAAGATCCAGGGAAGCCCTTTTTTAAATAAAAAAAAACAACTAAAAAAAAAAATAAGTGGGCTTCACCATATTTTTGCTTGCTAGCCAGGTACAGCAGGCAGGTACGGGCTGCCCCCAACCCCCAGCTGCCTGTTTTACCCAGCTGGGAACCAAGAATATAGGGAAGCAAAAATATAGCGAAGCCCTTTTTTTTTTAACTATTTCATGAATTTCATGAAATAATGGAAAACAAACCCGACGTGGGCTTCGCCCAATTTTTGTGTCCGACCAGGTACAACTAGGCAGCTGGGGCTTGGAATCCGCAGCGCAGGTTGACCCAAGCTTTCTGGCCCCCCCTGCTGAGAATTGCAGTCCACAGCCGCCCCAGAAAATGGCGCTTTCATAGAAGCGCCACCTTCTGGCGCTGTATCCAACTCTTGCAGCGGCCCTGGTTCCGGGTGGCACACTGGGTAATGAGGGATTAATACCCAGTTTGTTTCAGCAGCTAGTATTAAGCCCGAGATTCTTAATGTCAGGCCAAGTTTGACCCGGCCATTAAGAATCTCCAATAAACGGTTAAAAAAAAAATCACACATAGAAAAAATACTTTATTAGAAATAAATACACAGACACATTTAGGGACTCCATATTTATTACTCCCTCTCACCCGTCCACGATCCTGGTTTTCTGTCTTCTTCAACCGATCTAGCTCTGCTATATCAGAATGCACGGGGCGGAGGAAGAACGCTGCTGCTCCCCATGCTGTCTAATCACTCAATGAGTGAGCAGAGGCTGCAGGTTGGTAAACGGTCACGTCACCGCTGCCACCGTTGCCATAGTAACCTAACGAGTGAGTTACTATAGCAACGGTGATCTCCGATCACCTGATCCCGACGCCGCTATTCATTCCCGGCTGTGGCAGCCAATCCCTGCATGTGGGCTGACGCTGTAAAGAGCGCCAACATACAGGGAGGGGGAGCCAAGCATGTGCCCAAGCATCTCGCCGGTACACGGCATACTGTGTACTTGTTAGGTTCAGGTGATGGTGAATCCTCTGGGCAGTGTACCGGACTCCCCCAGTGAGGCAACCTGGAGCTAACCCCTATACAGGGACTGTCCAGTCACCCCACCAGAGGGCCTAGGTACACGGTAGCCGGAGTACTAGCGGGACCGGGATAGCGTCCCTCAGGGAATGGGTAGAATGGAGTCTTTGGAGCCACAGAGTTCTTGGAGACAATTACGGGAGTCCGGTACGGGTGGCAGTTAGGAAGCTCAGGCGGGATCCGGGTTAGCTGGATGTGACGGGAAGGCAGCCGGGTGAAGCCGGGGATCACAGATGGGCACAGGCAGACGTAACGGGGGTGGGATTCCCCGCTGACGGACACCGGAGGACCTCTTGACAATCCCGGATTCAGGAGCTGGTTACGGAGGCAAAGCAGGCTCTATGGAAGAGACAATATTAACACAGGCAAGGCACATGGGGACCTGGACTCCTAGCTTGCAGAGCTCGTAGAACAGGCGATGCCCTCCAGGCAGGAAGCTCCTAATATACCTGACTTTGACTGATGCAATATCCTGTTAGGGAGTGCTGGGCCTTTAAGAGGAGGTCAGTGACCGCGCGCGCACCCTAATGCGCATGCGCGACGCCCGGGTGGCGGAGGCCAGAGCAGGGAGCGGTGCCGAGGAGGACGTGTGGCTGGAGACAGGGGACCCGGGGACCGGAGCGGTGAGTGAGGAACGACATCGGGACCCGGGGAGCGTGACAGTACTGAGATGCTTGGGCGAGCAATGCGTACCGGCGAGATGCACTGACAGGACCTAGCATGACGTCATAGCCATGTGACCGGTCTGTAACCAACGATGTAATACAACATTCACACCTGACTGGTCACATGGGTATGATGTCACGGAAGGTCCTATCATCAGTGCTGGTTACCGGGACGGCACAGCGATGATCGGAAGCAGAAGTGGTGGGAGACAGAGTCTGCAGGACACGTCACAGGACGTGTAAGTAAAATGACAATGTGTATTATTAACGATATTCTTTATTTTACAGCCCCCGCCCCATCCCATAACTGTAAAGTCCAAGTTCCGTGTTCAGATGAAAATTTGCGTTATCTCAGAACCCGAACTCGAACTTTACAAAATGTTCGGGTAAGTCTCCCAAACACCGAACATTGGGGGGGTTCACCCATCACTACTTACGACCATGGGATATTTCAGTGTTTCTTGTTTAATAAATTTGCAAAAATGTCTACATTTATGTTTTTTTCTGTTAAGATGGGGTGCAGAGTGAACATTAATGAAAAAAAATGAACTTTTTTGAATTTACGAAATGGCTGCAATGAAACAAAGAGTGAAAAATGTAAAGGAGTCTGAATACTTTCCGTACCCACTGTATACTTAACATTGAAAAGAATTTGTTGTCTATGTTTGTGCGGGGCCTTCTAGCCTGAAAACCTCTGCACTTGTCTTGCATATTTTTGAGTCCTTAAAAGAGGGACTACATAGGATATTTGAAAATGGGATTCATAAGATAGACAATCCTTTCTCATTTATTGGGCACAATAACAAAGTATGTTACTGATCTGTACATATGAAAGCAGATTCTAGCCCAGCGGGGCACTTTTAAAAAAAAAAAAAAAAAAGTATAATTTGGCATTTTAATTACTTTGACAAAAAAAATCTTCTTGGTAAAAGTGTATGTGTTTAATACAAAAAGCAAGCTTTGAGATGTAGAGCAATAAAGGTCCACAGTACAATATAACTCTCATCTAAATGTCTCAGCACATATAAGGAGTATGTGTGAACATTTCCTATACAAACATGTGTTATAACAAGGTATACCCTGCCCAATATACTCATCTGGCGCAATATAAATGAAATGTCACATTCTATAATGCCAGAACATGACATTTCCCCATCTAGAAGAACCTTCCTACAATATTCGCCAGCTCTGACCTCGTATTAGATGTCTGACATGTTTTTGGAGTTGAAAATCTCACATGAATGACATCATTGATAAAAATGATGGCGATAAGAAAAAGAAGAAATAAGTGATAGCCAGCGCAACAAAAATAATGTAGCGGCACGGGACATTTCTTGCTTCTTGGCAAAATACGGTCTATGCCTATAAATACAAACCATTGCATTACATTTTACTGGATCAATAAAAATTTACAAAAGGAGAATAAAATAAAAAATAAATATATGAGATGAGTACATTTATTTGAGTGGAATTTAATTTTAAAATTTAAAAAAATATATATTCTCCAAAATATGGATTTTTTGTGACTTGCTCCTCACAAATTAAGCAACATACCAGCCATCTAGCTGCCAATTTGCTGAACCATACAGAGCCGGCAAAAGTTAAAAACAATAAATTAATACTCGCCTCTCTGTTCAGCTGTCCCACTGCAGCCCGCTGTCCAGTCCTTTGCACCTTTTATTTTTTCCTTCACCATCACACATACCTTCATCAACCTGCTTCACTCCGGATTTCAGTTTCTGTCCAACTTGACCTCTCAAGTACCGTTGCTGTGCATGTTATGACATCACAACGTTATGACTGAGGCACTACATGTGCTTCGGTGGCACGCCGCACAGGATCATCAGAGACCTAGTTGGCACGAATTTCGCAGCCCAGTGTGACCAAAAAATATAACAGTGATGGGCAAGGCAAAAAAAGAAGTTCAGGGGACCACAAAGCGGGCTGTGAAGGTGGCAGGTCAGGTGAGTGGTGAGGTATTATTTATTTTTTTACATTCTACATTTATTATGCAAATGAATTTCCCAGATATTGTGATTTGCAAAAATTGAACTTTGACAGATCAGCTGATCCCTAATGAACATTGTTTCAAACTAAAAGGAAGAATAGCTTTATACTAAGTTACTTGCTTTGTGATGAAAATCTTCCAATTAGTTTTATTTTTCACCATATTCTTGTACTTTATTCGGGTATTTCAATTCAATGGATTAGGCCACATACAAGTGCAAAGACCTCCCGATTGAACTGAATAGTGAATGATCAAATGAGGGCTCTGCACTTATTAATATTACTAATATCTATACCTAAAATTATTGATACCATTTTTTCCGTTTTTGCCAATGGAAATGCTCCCACTCTCTAAAATACTCCAATGAATTTTTTTCTAAAATACCAAATTTGTTAAAAAGCCAATTTACATTGTATTAATTACGCCAAGCCTATTTTTTATTGAAACATGTATGCAACATGAATGAAAACAAAGGTCATTGTGAAGGGGGAGCTATGACATCACCTACACTGAATAATGGATCTTGTGTTAAACTGCTCTACATACTGTATTTTTCATTTTATAAGATGCACCCCAAATTTTAGAAATAAAAAAAAAAATTGGTCTATCTTATACTCCGGTGGTGTGTTACCGGAGGGGGGCCGCCGTGGTGGTGGAGCGGGGTCACAGGAGGCAAGGGAGGTGGTGGGGGTTGTGCTGGCTGTGGTGTTGGATGTGCTGACTGTGGTTGCCATGCTGGCTGTGTGGAGTACAGCGGTGCGGCAGGTGTCACAGAGGCTGTGTCGGTGGTGCGGGCTTCAAAGAAATGGTGCCCGGAGTCGGCACGTGCACAGATTGAGCACTCGGCTCAATGACAAGCTAAGATCTCATCTGCACACGCGCCACCTCCGGGCGTCATTTTCCTTAAGTGCGCTGATGGGCAATCAAAGGGCTGACTCCAAATGCCGTTGATGTCCAGACGCCATTATTTGAAGCCCACACCATCAACACCCGCCAAAGTCTCTCCTTTCAGTAAAGCTTTCACAAACTGCTTCATCACTCCAAGCCTAATGTGGAATGGTGGCAGAAAAACTTTAGTGGGATCAACTAACCTTTCCTCAACTTTGTTTTTGAGTCCAGGTGAGGTCACTGAGTTTACAGACCTGCATTGTCGCGGGTGACACAATCGTGGTTTCTGGCTATAAAAGGTCACAGCGTTTGGTTGCGCAAAATATTCCCTGACAGCCTATTGTTCCTGCTGTCAGCATTCATTGTACTACGTAGCTTTCCTGCTGGATTTTCATCTCTCCCCTTTTGGAACCAGCAGGAGCTCGCTTTCCACCCAGCTGCTGCTGATCAATATTCTCTTGGTGATTAAATACTCCCTTCTCCCCTGGACTGGTGTTGGTGATATTATTCAGTTCATTCTAGCTCTGGTTGCAAGCAGGTGGCTTGCTCTCATCTGTAGTATCATTGCTGAAGCTTGCTGAACTCCTGCATGTGTCATCCCCCATGTGACCCCCTTGTGTCTTCCTTTAGCATTTAGTGGGTTTGACGAAGAGCACATCCCACCCATTCCATCTATAGGGTCCAGCACTAGGGATACCTAAGGTCAGGTATCCAACTCAGCACAAAGGTGCAGAACCTATCTAGGGTGGTGAAGAACCAGCTGTAGGTTTGGTCACCATCTCCCCTTGCCTAGATGCAGGGGTCCCCTTCCCATACATTTCGCCACTCGCTTGGTATTTCACCGTACCAAGCGTGACATGCATCTCCTGGCAGAAAACCGTGGGTTTTTTGTCAACAGATGCAGATTTGGAATTGAAAATTTTACACCATTTGCATGCATCCAATATACACCTCCTGGCAAATAATTGCATCAAAATCACAAGCGGTTTTAGTGTGATTCTTTTTTCAGGAGGTGTAGATTGGATGCATGAATATAGTGTAAAAATTTCGGCACAAAATCTCTTAGCCCAAAAATGAAAATAAAAAAAAAAAAAATGTTTTGACGCCATTCTGGTGCGGTTTTCTGTTAGGAGGTGCAAATTTGGTGTTGAAATGTCTGCACTAAATTTTCAGTAGTGATGTGCTTTTGTTGCCAGGTGTAGATTGGGTGCAGGAATATGCTGCAAAAACTTCAGCACCAAATCTGCATCTCTTGGCAAAAAAAACACAGTTTTCTGCCAGGAGATACACGCCTGTGAACTCAGTAACCTCACCTGAGGTCAGATCACAGAGTTTACTGAGGTCACCTGAGGTCAGACTACCTGCGATCACAGATAGAGAACGGTGGGAACCTCCAGCTGTGACTGCAAATAACTGAGTGACATCCCCGTACATCACATTGTCTCTGCCTGAAGCTCATAGCGAGTGTTCATGTTCTATGGCTGCTTGCTGTGCCATGAGTATGTGGCAGAGCTGGAATCGTCGTGGGATCTCGTGTGGATTACGTTGAACCTGGGTGTTTTGGCCGTTAATATAGAGGTGAAATAGGGTAGTTTTTTGTATTCTATTTCAAATTAAGGATTTTTTGGGCGTTTGTGTTTATTTCTTTTCACTGGCAGATTAGTAATAGTGGGTCTCATAAACACCTACGCATTACTAATCTAGGTGTTAATGGCAGATGTGCTGTCATTAACAGCTTATTATCACCGCACCAGGGAAATTGGGATGGGTTGGGTAAAGTGCCGGGATTGTCGCATCTAATTGATGCGATAATCTTGGGCAGCTGCAGGCTGCTATTTTTAGACTGGGTATTAGCATATCAGCTTCCAGCTGTTGACTTTATTGTGTCTGGGTATCAAAATTGGGGGAAGAACTGCACGTCGTTTTTTTTTAAATTTTATATTTAAATAATTTTAAAAACAAGCCCCATGCGGTTCCTCTTATTTTGATACACAGCCACGATAAGCACGCGGCTGGGGGCTGCAGCCTGTAGCCATACGCTTTTTTGTGCTGGGTATCATAATATCTGGGGACCCGAAGTAAATTATTTTTATTTATTCAGTTTTACACCAAGATAGTGACCCACAGACAGGGTCTGTGATTGGTTGCAGGCAGACACACCGATACACAGGCTGGGGGCGCATCTGACTGCAACCAATCATAGACGAGGGGCCTGCCAGTGGGTGGAGAAAGCAGTGCATATGGATGAGGGATAATGAGCGGCTCCAGAATCAGTTAGAGCCGCCTGGGAGACTAGGTAAGAATAACGAACTTGCTTTATTTTTATTTTTCCTTTATTTCCCAAGTTACCGAATCCAGATCATTACCTGAAGTTTCCTGAGAACTCCGGGACCGGCACTCGGGTACTATTGAAACAATCCCATCACTAGTTATAGATCAAAAAATAATTACATGGCTCCATCCTCAACTGACCTAAACCCTACTGAGAACTTGTGAGCCCTTACTAAATGGGATATTTATTGAAAAGGAATATCATACACTTCTCTGAACAGTGTCTGGGAGGCTGTCGTTGGTGTTGCCCAAAATGGTGAATTTGAATAAATTAAGAAACTGACATGCTTCATGGATGGAAGGTTTATGACTATTATTGATAAGAAGGGTGACTATATTGGTCAATGATAATTTTTTGGAATGTCAGAAATTTATCTTTGTACATTTTGAGTTGCTTGGTTATTATTCTCACTTTAACAGATACAGTATTAATAAACAATTGCGAATTTATGGTTTTTCATTTAGTTGTGTTATAATACTGCATTAAAATACTGCACACTAATAGTTGCCCAATAATTTTGCACATATATGAGGGGCTGCTGATAAGTCTTTGGCTTTGTGATCTTTTTTTGTTTCTATGGTGACGAATGTTTCATCACATGAAAGCCTTGTGTCTAATATACAGTATGTTTTCAAAATTTTGTGTTTGTTGTTTATGGCAACAATTTTCTACGCATGCGGTACACCAAAATGGCGGAGTCTAACGCGATATTCACAGTAACTGAGAGCAGGGGAGTGATAATATTATTGTTTCTGCAAGGAAAGTCCGCAAAGGATATTCATGGTGATATGTCGCGGCATTGGGGGATCAATGCCCTTTATATTCCACAGTTAAGGTGGAATATAAAGGAATGTCCTGGATTACTGAGAGTGTTTGTTGTTCCAGAGATCATCGATGCTGTGCACAACCTCATACTGGAGAATTGACAAATTTCAGCAAAAGCAATAGCAGACATCATGGAGATTTCCCTAGAATGTGTTTGTGTGAACATCCATGAACATTTGGACATGAGGAATCTATCTGTAAAGTAGGTCCCCAAATGTTTGACAACAGATCAGAGAAGCATGCAAGTAAAAAGTTCCCGGTCCATTTGTCAGCGTTTCAGGACTGGTAAGAACTTCCTGGATCGACTGGTCACTATGGATGAGACCTGGATTTATTTGTATGACCCTGAAAACAAAGAGCAGTCAAAGGAGTAGAGGCACAGTGGTTCTCCTCATCCAAAGACGTTCAGGGTGCAAAAAGCAGCCACTAAGGTGATGGCGTTTGTGTGCTGGGATAAGGAGGGTGGGCTGCTAGTGAACTACCTTGAAAAGGGTTCCATTATCAATGCAAGGTATTACATTGAACTTTTGGACCAATTAAAGAAAGCTCTGAAGGTCAAAAGGCTCGGCAAGCTGTCTAAAGGAATATTGTTCCTGCAGAACAACGCCTCTGCTCACATTACACAAGTGACCATGGCAAGACTGGCAGAGCTGGGCTTCCAGCTGGTTGACCACCCACCTTATTCACCAGATCTAGCTCCGACTATCTTCTGTTTCCAAACCTGAAGAAACACCTCAAGGGTACCAAATTTCACACCATTTCTGATGCCATGGCTGATACTGATGCCTGGTTTGAGGCATAACCAAAATCCTTATTTTTGCTAGGCTTACAGAACATGGAATACCGATGTAAGAAGTGTGTTGACATCAGTAGAGAATATGTGGAATAAATGTAAAGTTTTATCATCCTATCTCGTTTCTTTCTGGGTAAAGCCAAAGACTTATCAGCAGCCCCTCGTAGATATTCTACTAAGAATTACATATTAAATATTCAGGTTTGTTGTTCAAATATTTTTACTGATTTATAATAATGAGGGGGGGAGAGAGAGTATCAGGTTTCTTAACCTTTTGGATTGTCCGATAGTTTTGTAGTTGTTAGATAAAATTATTAAATCAAAATAAAATTATTCATGAAAAATACAAATTGCCTAAAAATTCTGCACCCAGTTTGCACAGTCATTTATTCTCGTGTGTGGAAAACTTAAATAAGCAGTCAACAAATGTTACTGCCAGACAGATAACTGATCTGTACTTTTAGATGATGGCAACACAAACAGCAATTTAGAATTTAGGAAACAAAACTATAAGTAACTGCTGACCAAAAAATGTTATTCTCAACAAATTACCCCAAACAGTTGAAACCATTTTTTGCAAATCATAAATTATGACAAATTTGTACTAACATTATGTCTTCCTGATCTTATTGGTATTATTATTATTATTATTGTGTTAGATATCTTGTACTAATTCCTTAAGGGGTACTTTGCACGCTGCGACATCGCTAGCTGATTGTAGCGATGTCGAGCGCAATAGTCCCCACCCCCGTCGCAGGTGCGATATCTTGTGATATCTGCCGTAGCGAACATTATCGCTACGGCAGCTTAACACGCACTCACCTGCCCTGCGACGTCGCTCTGGCCGGCGACCCGCCTCCTACCTAAGGGGGCGAGTCGTGCGGTGTCACAGCGACGTCACACGGCAGGCGGCCAATAGAAGCGGAGGGGCGGAGATGAGCGGGACGTAAACATCCCTCCCACCTCCTTCCTTCCTCATTGCAGGCGGGACGCAGGTAAGGAGATGTTCCTCGCTCCTGCGGCTTCATACACAGCGATGTGTGCTGCCGCAGGAACGAGGAACAACATCGTACCTGTCGCTGCAGCGAAATTATGGAAATGACTGACACTACACTGATCACCGATTTTCAACGCTTTTGCGATCATTTATCGGTGCTTCTAGGCTTTACACCTTGCGACATCGTTACCAGCGCTGTATGTGCGTCATTTTCGATTTGACCCCGACGAGATCGCAGTAGCGATGTTGCAATGTGCAAAGTACCCCTAGGAGATTAGCAGTAATACTAGTATATTTACAAAAAAAAGTGCAGTTCCTAATAAGTATTTGGTGTGTTAGCGATGCTCAAGATTTTCTACAGCATTTCTGCACCACTTGGCTTGTTTAGGATACTTGCTTTTTTATCTGTTTTTTTTCTGTCTTTTTGGTGTGTCATCTTTTAAAATTAATCTGTCAGCAAGATTGATTACTCCAAAGTAACAGGTAGCTCTTTCAAACACAAGTTCCACAATACCTTTATGTGGCCTGCCTTAGTGCCCAACGCTGCCTCCTCTTGCTTCACTGATGGTTCTTGTCAGTGAAGCAGGAGGAGGCGGAGATGGCCGAGGAATAGAGCTGGAGTGACATAGGCTTGAGATCTAACATAGCCATTTGGATATCAATTCAAATACTGATTTCTCAGTTTGGGAGGAACAGACTGGTCATGTAAAAGTATTATTGAACTTGTCTTTGAAAGAACAGCCTGCCTATATAAATACGTTGTGGTGTGAAATCTTGGTGACAGATTCCCTTTAAATAAAAGTACTTTTTCTTGGAGACTTCTTTTTTTTGCTGCGTTTTCTTTTTTTGTTAAAACGTCTTGATTTTGCTCATACAGTTTATAGTAGAACATGCATATACCTAGTAAACAGTGTTATGCATAGCATAGAGACATGTAGCTTGTTTATGCATGTTTATTATCATATGCACCTGTTTGCAATCTTATTGCCAATAGTATAAATATAGTGAATGTGCAGAAATAAGGGTTTTGTACCTGTATTTTAATGCACATATTGTAAATCCAATTAAATTGTGGGCCCTATACTTGTTATGTTCATATCATGTCTCTAGCACAGGCTGTGCACAGTCTGATCTGCTCCTGCGCAGCACTTGCCGTGGCCATGCTGGCTGTGTGTGTCCATGGGAGGCAAGGTGCCTGCCACTTCTCGGAATGCGTGGGTTGGTTCAGTTGCTGAGTACGGCAGATGGAACTCAGATCAGACAATGCGTGCGATCATTATTGGCCGCATCTGACCATGTGATCAAACATGCCTCTATATTATGACTCTAACATCTAACTCTAAGCCATGCCCCCTGAAAAAGCAACTAAAGGGGGCTTTACACGCTACGATATCGCTAATGCGAAGTCGTTGGGGTCAAGGAATTGGTGACGCACATCCGGCCGCTTTAGCGATGCCGTTGCGTGTGACACCTATGAGCGATTTTGCATCGTCGCAAAAACGTGGAAAATCGCTCATCGGTGACATGGGGGTCCATTCTCAAATATCGTTGCTGCAGCAGTAACGAAGTTGTTCCTCGTTCCTGCGGCAGCACACATCGCTCCATGTGACACCGCAGGAACGTGGAACCTCTCCTTACCTGCCTCCCGGCCACAATGCGAAGGAAGGAGGTGGGCGGGATGTTATGTCCCGCTCATCTCCGCCCCTCCGCTTCTATTGGGCGGTGGTTCAGTGACGCTGCTGTGACGTCGCTGTGACGCTGAACGAACCGCCCCCTTAGAAAGGAGGCGGTTCGCCAGTCACAGCGACGTCGCCGGGCAGGTAAGTATGTGTGACGGGTCTGGGCGATGTTGTGCGGCACAGGCAGCGATTTGCTAGTCTCGCACAACAGATGGGGGCGGGTACCAACGCTAGCAATATCAGTACCGATATCGCAGCGCGTAAAGCGGCCTTTACTCGAAACGCGCTTTGAGGATATACACTGGTACTCTGCCGTACTTCACAATGGGTAAATAGTTATATTGACTGTTTTTAGCTCTTTGTTACATACCCATGCTGATTACTGTTCCCTACATGTGTTTGCAGTAATATTTGTTAGTATTGCATGCAGGTGTCACAAAGGCTGAGAGCTTATACACACATATGGCTGCTCAGTACGGGTGAAACCATTACCTGATCCAAATTCTGGTTTCTACAGCTATTAACAGAGACAACTCTGTATATACACTGAAATAATTTGTGCACAAGCGCTTTGATTTTCACACACTTGCATGTAATCTCACTGTTGTAATCATGATAGCATGTAAATAGACTGACACCTGGTGTACTTTCTTAGTTTTGTACACATGAGCATATTGGGGAACATTGATTGTTGTACCGTTTTACGCACATGTAATAGACTATCCAGTGTACAATATATTTATAGGATTTTATACACCTGATGTAATTGTTCATATCCATTGTTGATGTAGACGGCTCACCGGCCATATTTTACAGAAATCATCCATTTTTTGAGAGTATTGTTATATGTAAAATTACCTTTTGTGTCTATTTTCAATAAAAATTTTAACTTTATTATAACATTTTTGGACTCATGATTCTCCCTTTTGACTTTGTTAAAACTTTATTGACAAAGTTGCGTGTCGATTACACATGTCTTAACGGCAATTCCGCTGGGAAAAGCACTAAAAACACTATTGCGGTTATCCTCTGTAGATTTTCATGCAAATCTATGGGAAAAATTCCCAAACAAAAAGCATATAACTGCATACCCACAAAAATTGACCTGCTGTGGACTTCAAAAACTCACAGCAGTTCAGACAGTGGGCCGGAGGGTCACATATCACACTTATCCACTTTACCAGAACTGAAATACACAGCGGTTTTTGTGCACAAAAATACAATAGAGAAAAAAATCGCAAATACTCAACTTGAGAAATTATACACCTTTTTATTTTGAACTAGCTATACTACCCGCCTTCGCCGGGGTTAATAACTGTTGTTAACAAAATAGAATGTATTAACATTCCCGGGATAGAATGTATAAATAGAATGTATTAATGAACAAGATAGTAACTGTCTCTCTGTTTCTCTCCCATTCTCTGTCTGTCTCCCCCTCTGTATATATCTCTCTGTTTCTCTATGTCTATCTCTTTGTCTGTCTGTCTCTTTCCCTGTCTGTCTCTGACTGTCTGTCTCTTTCTCCGTCTGTCTCAATCTCTTTCCCTGTCTGTCTATCTCTTTCCTTGTCTGTCTATCTCTGTCACTTTCCCTGTCTGTCTCTTTCCCTGTCTGTCTCTTTCCCTGTCTGTCTCTTTCCCGCTTTCCCTCTGTCTCTTTCCCTGTGTCTGTCTCTTTGTCTGTCTCTTTACCTGTCTTTGTTTGTCTCTTACCCTGTCTGTCTCTTTCCCTTTCTTTCCCTGTCTCTCTGTTTCCCTGTGTCTGTCTCTTTCCCTATCAGTCTGTCTCTTTGTCTGTCTCTCTATGTCTGTCTCTTACCCTGTCTATGTCTGTTTCTTACCCTGTCTGTGTCTGCCTCTTTCCCTGTATGTGTCTGTCTCTTTCCCTGGTTGCATTGTGACATGCCAACATTCCATAGAAGGGCGTGGCTGCGCATTATTCTGAAGTTCTGGCTACACTGTGGCTCCCAGCTTCATTCGCTTTAATGGAGGCAGGTTTTTTGGCGAATAACTGTAAAGCGCGGGGTTAAAATTTCCCCTCAAAACATAGCCTATGACGCTCTCAGGGTCCAGACGTTTGAGTATGCAAAATTTTGTGGCTGTAGCTGCGACTAGAGTTGAGCGCGGTTCGCAGTTCGAGATTCTCCAGTTCGCGGCTCGAGTGATTTTGGGGGGCTGTTCTAGATCGAACTAGAACTCGAGCTTTTTGCTAAAGCTCGATAGTTCTAGATACATTCGAGAACTGTTCTAGCAGCAAAAAGCAGGGCTTTTTACAGCTACAGTGTGCAGGAGCCATCGCTGGCAGCCTGCCAGAAGCTGGTAACCAAGATAAACATCGGGTATCCAAGCAAAGCGCTTTGGTTAGTAACCCGATGTTTATCCTAGTTACGTGCAGGAAGCCCACGCTCACTCTGCCCCCTCCTGCACGTGGCATGTACACACACACACACACACACACACACGTCCCCAGCCATGCAGTCCACGACACTGACGTCCTCCTGGCACTCTGCACACATGGTCCCGCTCGGCTTACCTGCGGTGATGAAGTCCCGACCTCAGCGCTGTCACTGTCCTCCATGGCCGCCGCTTGTCACATCACCTTCTCTCGCTTCCGACCCGAGACTGACTAGCGGTGACGTCACGGGCCTCTCGCGATACTTGGCTGTGAAGGCGGCGGTCATTGAACTCAGTGACAGCTGCTGTCAGCAGTGCAGTAGATCAGCGCAGGTAATGTACCTCGCTGACAGCAGCACTTGTAATCCTCCTGCAGTGACCTGGGCTGACCCATTGATGTTAGCTCAGGTCACTGCACTGCTCTCCCAGCCAATGGGGAACATCCTGGTCTTCATTGACTGGGACAGTGTGGATCGTCATGGCAACCCCTTGGATTACACCAGACCTGGATTTGTTTTTCTTTCTAATAAATTGGTTAAAAAGGGAATGTATTGGGGAGTGTTTTTTCAAATAAAAATGTGTTTGTCGTCTATTTTTTTTTATTACTGACTGGGTTGGTGATGTCGGGTATCTGATAGACGCCTGACCTCACCAACCCCAGGGCTTGATGCCAGGTGACATTACACATCTGGTATTAACCCCATATATTACCCCGTTTGCCACCGCACCAGGGCACGGGATGAGCTGGGGCAAAGCACCAGGATTGGCGCATCTAATGGATGCGCCACTTCTGGGGCGGCTGTGGCCTGCTATTTTTAGGCTGGGGAGAGTCCAATAACCATGGACCTCCCTAGACTGAGAATATCAGACCCCAGCTGTCTGCTTTACCTTGGCTGGTGATCCAATTTTGGGGGGACCCCTGCGTGTTTTTTTTTTTAAATTATTTATTTAATTTAAAATAACAGCGTGGGGTGCCCTCAGTTTTGGATTACCAGCCAAGGTGAGGCTGCCAGCTGTGGTCTGCAGGCTGCAGCCGTCTGCTTTACCCTAGCTGGCTACAAAAATAGGGGAAACCCTACGTCATTTTTTTTTTCCATTTTTTTGGCTAAATACAAAGCTAAGCACCCCTTAGTGCCACATGAAAGGCACCAAAGGGTGCAAAATTACAAAATGCAGGAGAGTGGGACATTATGTGTCTTTCTGCCATTATAATGACAGAAAAGACTGATATGAAGTGTACAAGCAAAGGAAAATCACCAGAGCGCTCTACGCTGTGAAAAGCAGTAGAAAATGGCACTGGAGTGAACATGTGACCGCCTCATGTAGGTTGAAGCTAAGGATCCTGGGTAAATTTATGTATTTTCCCTCCTTCAGTTTTTTTGCAGTACACAAAAAAAACGGAAGGCACACGGATGACAAACAGATGACATACGGACCGTCTACAGAACGGAAACGGATGCCACACGGATGCACCCGTGAAAAAAAACGGACTGTTTTTTGCAGACCACAAAAATGGATCAGTCGTGTGAATGTAGCCTTATTCTGATCTGCCGTTTATAAACAGCAGGCAGAAATAAGTGAATAACGCCCCCCAGCGTCAGAAAATCTCCGGGGTTTCAGGGCTAGCTGAGACCCTGGAGATCATGATTCAGGACGGTTTTTCCGGTCCCTGCTCACGTGATCACAGGTATACACCGTATACCGATGATCACGTTACAGTAAATGACAGCGCCGGTAAAAAATTATTTATCTCCCATCTGGCATGAACAAACATGATAAATCTCCTCCCCGGTCCCCCGGTGTCGCCAAAGTGCCCCCCCCAATGCCCTCCCAGAAATCCAAGATGGCCGCGCGCACAGCAGCGCGCCGGCAGCATTAACCCTACTCCTCTGATTTCTGTCGCATGTGCCATGATACATGCGACAGAAAACTCCTCCCCAGGCCCTGCCAGATCACCTCCTATAACCCCACCGGTGTTCCCCGGTGTCCCACGGTACCTGTGCAGCGTTGATCCCCCCACAGCCCTCTCCTTCACAATAGACGCTGCCGCATGCACAAAGCTGCTGTCAGCTCAGCTTCCTGTGTTCAGACACAGTGAGTGGTGGTTATGCATCTGTAAGCTAAATGGGCGGCACGGTGGCTCAGTGGTTAGCACTGCAGTCTTGCAGCGCTGAGGTTCTGGGTTCAATTCTCACCAAGGGCACCATCTGCAAGGAGTTTGCATGTTCTCCCCGTGTTTGCGTGGGTTTCCTCCGGGTACTCCAAAGACATACAGCGCTATGGAATTAATAACGCTATATAAATGAATAAATTATTATTATTACTGCAATGCCCTGCTCATGAGGTAAGGAACATAATTGATCAGGAAAGCTATATACTACATTTCCAAATGGAGGGATTTGCTTTTATAGTTTCCCTGCTGAATGACTACCAAACATGAGAGTCCGTTATACGCCACAAGAAAACACATCTAAATAGCGAGCTCTGTTGTTAAGTATTCATTCAGCTGGATAACTGGACTTAAAGGGGTATTCCATCTCCAAGATCCTATCCCCAATATATAGTAGGTGGAATAGCAATAATATCAGCAAATACCAATATTTGGAAATGTAGAATAGTTCTCCTGATTAGGCATGCCCTTACCTCATGAGCAGGGCATTGCAGCTCTGGTAGCAACCATTACGACATGGACTCTGCTGCTGTGGACCCGGGGAGAGTGAGTGCAGATTCATTGCACCCACACTCCTCACATGAAGGGTCTGCACTCCTAGAAAATGGGGGATACGTTCCCTGAGTGTCTCCCCCCCATATTCTAGACGGTCCAGAGTCGTCGTGGGACCCCTTTATTTTTTTTCTTACAATAAATTGGTGAAAGAGGAAATGTTTTGGGGACTGTTTTTTCAAATAAATTTCTTTTGTCGATTTTTTTTTGTTAGTACTGACAGTTTATGATGTTGGGTATCTAATAGACGCCATGACATCACAAACTGCTGGGTTTGATGTCAGGTGACCTTACAGCTAGTATCAACCCGATTTATTACCCCGTTTGCCACTGCACCAGGGCACGGTATGAGCTGGGGTGAAGCGCCAGGATTGGCGCATCTAGTAGATGCGCCATGTCTGGGGGGCCTGCGGCCTGCTATTTTTAGGCTGTGAAGGCCCAATAACTATGGACCTTCCCACCCTGAGAATACCAGACCACAGCTGTCCGCTTTACCTTGGCTGGTGATCCAATTTGGGGGGGACCCTACTTTTTTTGTGTAATTATTAATATTTATAAAATAATTATAAAAAAGAGCCTGGGGGGACCTCCACATTGGATCCCCAACCACGGTAAAGCTGCCAGCTGTGGTTTTCAGGCTACAGCCATCTGCTTTACCCTAGCTGGCTATCAAAAATGGGGGGACCCAACGTCATTTTTTTTTTAACTATTTTTTAAATAGAAAAAATTAATGGGCTTCCCTGTATTTTGATTGCTAACCAATGTAACGGCAGACAGATGGGGGTGGCAACCCATAGCTGTCTGCTTTATCTGCGCTGAGAATCAAAAATACCGCGGAGCGCTACGTCATTTTTTTTAAAGATTTATTTTTACAGCACTGTGATGTCCAGCATCAAAATACAGGGAAGCCCATTTTGTTTTTAGTTATTTATATAAATAATTAAAAAAATATATATGGGCTCCCGCTGCATTTTTTGTTTTGCTAGCTAAGGGTAATCCAAGCAGCTACTGGCTGCTAACCCCCACTGCTTGGTGTTACCTTCGCTGGCAATGGAAAATCCAGGGAAGCATTTTTTATTTTTTTTGCCAAAAAACTACAAAAAAAGGACGTGAGCTTCGCCATATTTTTGTATGCTAGCCAGGTATAGCAGGCAGGTGCTAGAAAAGTTGGATACAGCGCCAGAAGATGGCGCTTCTATGAAAGTGCCATTTTCTGAGGCGGCTGCAGACTGCAATTCGCAGCAATGGGGCCCAGAAAGCTCAGGCCAACCTGTGCTGCGGATTCCAATCCCCAGCTGCCTAGTTGTACCTGGCTGGACACAAAAATGGGGCAAAGCCGACGTCATTTGTTTTCTAATTATTTCATGAAATTCATGAAATAATAAAAAAAGGGCTTCCCTTTATTTTTGGTTCCCAGCCGGGTACAAATAGGCAACTGGGGGTTGGGGGCAGCCGTACCTGCCTGCTGTACCTGGCTAGCATACAAAAATATGGCGAAGCCCACATAATTTTTTCAGGGGGCAAAAAACTTCTGCATACAGTCCTGGATGGAGTATGCTGAGCCTTGTAGTTCTGCAGCTGCTGTCTGTCTGTATGGAGAAGAGCAGACAGCAGCTGCAGAACTGCAAGGCTCAGCATACTCCATCCAGGACTGTATGCAGAAGTTTTTTGCCCACCAAAAAAATGACGTGGGCTTCGCCATATTTTTGTATGCTAGCCAGGTACAGCAGGCAGCCACGGGCTGCCTCCAACCCCCAGTTGCCTATTTGTACCCGGCTGGGAACCAAAAATATAGGGAAGCCTTTTTTTTTTTAATTATTTCACTTATTTCATGAAATAATTAAAAAACAAATGACGTGGGCTTCGCCCCATTTTTGTGTCCAGCCAAGTACAACTAGGCAGCTGGGGATTGGAATCCGCAGCATAGGTTAGCCCGAGGTTTCTGGGCGCCTCTGCTGCGAATTGCAGTCCGCAGCCGCTCCAGAAAATGGCGCTCTCATAGAAGCGCCATAATCTGGCGCTGTATCCAACTCTTCCAACAGCCCTGGAGACGGGTGGCTTGTTGGGTAATCATGAGTTAATACTGGCTTTGTTTTACTAGCCAGTATTAAGCCAGAGATTCTTAATGTCAGGCATGTTTGACCCGGCCATTAAGAATCTCCAATAAAGGGTTAAAAAAAAGACACCACACAGAGAAAAAATACTTTAATAGAAATAAATACACAGACACATTAGAGACTCCATCTTTATTACCCCCTGTCAGCCCTCCACGTTCCATGGTCTTCTGTCTTTCTCGTTCAACAAATGCAGCTCTGCTCCATCACTGTTGCATGAGGGAAGACGCTGCTTCCCGTGCAGCCTTCACTCCGTGAAGGCTGCACGGGAAGCAGTGTGCAGCCTTCACTCCGTGAGAGATCAGTGCTGCTGGCTGCTGACGATGACAGACGCGTTACCATAGCAACAGGGCTCCAATCATGTGATTCCCGGAGCAGCGGTTAGCGGTGACGTCATCGCTAACTGCGTTGCTATGGCAACGGTGATCTCCGTTAATGACCGGCTGTGTCAGCCGGTCCCTAACGGAACGGGGAGTCAACCGTGTGCTAGAGCATGTCGCCGGTACACGGCGATACACAAATGTGCACCGTGTACCGGAGAGTGCAATGACAGGTCCTACATGACGCGTCATAGTCATGTGACCAGTCTGTGGCCAATGAGATAATAGCCACGTGACTGGTCACATGGCTATTTTGACGTCACGATAGGTCCTGCATCACTGCTGGCAGTGCTGGTCACCGGGAGGATTCAGTGATCATCGGATGGAATAGCGGCAGGAGACAAAGTGCAGGAGGGATCGTGGGGACCGGTAAGTGTTATGGCAATGTTTATTAACTGTATGTGTACATTTATAATGCGTTTTTATGTGTTTGTGATTGCCTCCCATTTTATCCTATTGGTTCGAGTTCGGTTCCTCGAACGTTCGCCGAACTGAACTCGAATGATACCTCCGTTCGACGAACCGAACTCGAGCCGAGCCACGGCTGGTTCGCTCATCTCTAGCTGCGACGGTGCAGATGCCAATCCCGGACATACACACATACACACATTCAGCTTTATATATTAGATATATAATATAGCAAACATACTTTTTACATTGAAAATCCCAGTATCAGTGACCACTTGATTTAATGGTGGGTGGTAGTGACTAGAGATGAGCGAACCGGTCTCGGTTCGGCTCGAGGTCGGTTCGCCGAACGGAGGTCCCGTTCGAGTTCGGCTCGTCGATCGTTCGACGAACCGAACTCGAACTGCATAGGAAACAATGGCAGGCAATCACAAACACATAAAAACACCTAGAAAACACCCTGAAAGGTGTCCAAAAGGTGACAAACAACTCAAACACATGGGAAAGTGACAAGGACATATACTCATGCGAAAACAAAACAGCTGGACAAGGAAAAAGAGGAGGACACACAGATATATGAGTATATGCAAGGAAACATCGATTCCATTATTGTGCAACTTGAGCCCTGCTCATTTTAGGCTTCCAATCTTGATAAATTGCCTGAGCTCGCCACGTACGCCTTGGGGATCTTGTCGTGTCCTGCAGCCAGCGTTCTCTCGGAACCTGTCTTCAGTGCTGCTGGGGGTCTGCTGGCAGATAAGCACACGTGTCTGTCCACTGACAATGTGGACATGGCTCTCAGAGGACTTTTCTTCCCCTGGGTCAGCCAGGGGACGGGAAAGGCACGCGTATTTTTGAGAGTGCTTCATGCAAAGCATCTTTTTCTTTTTCAAAAGGGGGCTCAACCGATGCCAGGCAAGTGGGGTGTGTGTGGCCCAGTTAGTGGAAACGAGGGAGACTGTGGTTGGAGTCCCCTCGCTGTGTTTCTAAAAGAACCAAGATGAACAAGTCATGGCTCTCAGAGGACTTTTCTTCCCCTGGGTCAGCCAGGGGACGGGAAAGGCACGCGTATTTTTGAGAGTGCTTCATGCAAAGCATCTTTTTCTTTTTCAAAAGGGGGCTCAACCGATGCCAGGCAAGTGGGGTGTGTGTGGCCCAGTTAGTGGAAACGAGGGAGACTGTGGTTGGAGTCCCCTCGCTGTGTTTCTAAAAGAACCAAGATGAACAAGTCATGGCTCTCAGAGGACTTTTCTTCCCCTGGGTCAGCCAGGGGACGGGAAAGGCACGCGTATTTTTGAGAGTGCTTCATGCAAAGCATCTTTTTCTTTTTCAAAAGGGGGCTCAACCAATGCCAGGCAAGTGGGGTGTGTGTGGCCCAGTTAGTGGAAACGAGGGAGACTGTGGTTGGAGTCCCCTCGCTGTGTTTCTAAAAGAACCAAGATGAACAAGTCATGGCTCTCAGAGGACTTTTCTTCCCCTGGGTCAGCCAGGGGACGGGAAAGGCACGCGTATTTTTGAGAGTGCTTCATGCAAAGCATCTTTTTCTTTTTCAAAAGGGGGCTCAACCGATGCCAGGCAAGTGGGGTGTGTGTGGCCCAGTTAGTGGAAACGAGGGAGACTGTGGTTGGAGTCCCCTCGCTGTGTTTCTAAAAGAACCAAGATGAACAAGTCATGGCTCTCAGAGGACTTTTCTTCCCCTGGGTCAGCCAGGGGACGGGAAAGGCACGCGTATTTTTGAGAGTGCTTCATGCAAAGCATCTTTTTCTTTTTCAAAAGGGGGCTCAACCGATGCCAGGCAAGTGGGGTGTGTGTGGCCCAGTTAGTGGCAATGAGGGAGACTGTGGTTGGAGTCCCCTCGCTGTGTTTCTAAAAGAACCAAGATGAACAAGTCATGGCTCTCAGAGGACTTTTCTTCCCCTGGGTCAGCCAGGGGACGGGAAAGGCACGTGTATTTTTGAGAGTGCTTCATGCAAAGCATCTTTTTCTTTTTCAAAAGGGGGCTCAACCGATGCCAGTCAAGTGGGGTGTGTGTGGCCCAGTTAGTGGAAACGAGGGAGACTGTGGTTGGAGTCCCCGCGCTGTGTTTTACATGCTTTTAGAAGGGCATGACATGGCTTAGAGGTTGACTTTCAGCATCTGGAAACTGTTGGCTACCAAAATGCTGCCTTTCCAACCTTTTTAACCGAGGATTTTCGAGACCTTATGCCCATCGCAGTGCCCCAAGAGCCGATGCCCAGGCGCCACTCCTTCTCCAACAAAGGCGTGCACGCGCTACACCAGCATGTCGCACTAAACATCACTGATTCCTTGAGAAACTCTGTGTGACAGGGTGCTTTTCACCACAGATAATTGGCCCAGTAAGCATGGACAGGGGCGTTACATGTCGCTGACTGGGCAATGGGTTACTGTGGGGAGAGATGGAGAAGGGTCTGCTGTACAAGTCTTGCCGTCCCCACGAGTTGTTTCAATCCTTCTTCTGTATGTAGAAGTTAATACACTGCTTCTGCCTCTTCAACCTCGTGTGGGTCCTCCACCTTGGCGCAAACCCTGTGTGGTCAGGCCACCCTTCCTTGTAACTGAGCACAAGGACTACCACACACCTCCTTACTATGCTGGCAGCAGAGCTCAATGCCATCAGGCGGTCAAAGTTTTACTTTGAAATGTATGGGAAATGTGAGTCACACCGCTGAGAAGTTGTGGACGGTTAGCTCTGGAGACCGAGTTTCATCAATGGTTGTCTCCACTCAACCAGCAGCCAGGGAAGGCCGGGTGCGACAATGATGCAAACATGGGTGCGGCCCTTCGCTGTGACAATGTGACACACGTGCCTTGTGTGGTTCACGTGTTGAACCTGGTTGTCCAGCAATTTTTAAAGCACTATCCTGGCCCACATGGCCTTCTGCAGAGAGCACGGTGTAACGCCTTCCTTGATCCACACACTCAGATGGGCTGTAAATGATAGGCTAGAGGGAAGCCACTCACCAAGCAGGACCCCTAGAACCCTGAAACCCTTTAACCCCTATACAGGGATTAGGAATTGCACAGGGCCCAAGGTGATTAATACCTGTGGAAGGCTGCAGTTCCAGAGAATAGTAGTCAGGCAGGGTCAAAACATTAATTGAGGAACAGGAACAGAATGGGACGGCCAGGACTTAATCAGAAAACAAGCAGAGGTGAAATGCGGATCGGCCAACAAGGTACATAAACAGCAAGCAGGAAAAGTAGTCAGGTAACAAGCACACAAAATCATAAAACTGAACTGGGGGTAAAAGCAGAGCTATGTCTGGCAGTGGTCTGCAGACAGGATGGGCATAAAAAAGGGTGTGGTGTCTTCCCATTGGTTGTAGCTGAATGATGGTATTTCATCTGTGAGATACCCACCAGCTACATTCAGCCAGAGATTCTGCATCTGTCAAGGTAATGCAGCCCAGTGAGTGAGCATAACCTGCGTCCACCTGCGCCGCTGGCATCGACGACTCCTCTCCCATCATCAGCACTATTCATGAAAGGAACACGTTGTCACCTGGCGACCGGAGTACAAATTGACGGAGCGGACTCCGTTGGTGACTTAACAGCCGTGTGCGGCAATGATGCAAACCTGGCTGCGGGCCATCGTCAGGGCAATGTGACACACGTGCCTTGTATGGCTCACGTGTTGAACCTAATTCTCCAGCAATTTTTAAAACACCATCACGGCCTACATGGCCTTGTGCAGCGTGCACGCTCGCTATGTGCTCACTTCCATCGTGCGCACACAGCAGCTCAACAACTTTCGTCGCTACAGAAGTCTTTAGGTCTGGTGGTTAAACGCCTGAAATGCGATGTGCCCACACGCAGGAATTTGAATCTGCACATGTTGCAGCGTTTGTGGCAGCACCGCCGAACCCTGCTGCAATACGTTATGACATATAGCCTGGGATAACTTGATCCAGAGGTGGTGCAGATCACGCTGCTAGAGTGGTGTCAGATCAAGGACCTATGCACCCTGCTACACAGTTTACAAATGTCGACGAAGATGTTTAGCACTGGCAATGTCATTCTCAGCGTGACAATTCTGGTCATCTACATGATGGAGCACACTGTAATTATTATTCGGAGTCAGGTGTTGGGACAAGAGGAAGGGGAGGAAGTACAGGAGGAGTCATATGCGGAAGGGATAACAAGATCTACGAGGTCCAGATGGTCAGCGGCACCTATGCGGCAGTCATGGTGAGGGAGAGGGATTAACAAGGGCGCATAGTATCAGCAAAAAGTGTTGAGGAAGGTGCAGGAGCCCATGAAGAAATGGAGGACGAACTGGCGATGGGCATGTAAGACTCAGCAGATGAGTGAGAGCTTGCTCACATTTCGGTTGTGCGAGGTTGTGGGGAGAGGGCAGAGGAAGGAGGCACGATTCTCACCTCTCTGCCACCAACACACCAAGGACTTGGTCCTCCTGGATGCACAAGACACATGAGCGCCTTCTTGCTGCACTACCTACAACATGACCCTCGGATTGTACGAATTCAAAGTAATCCAGAATACTGGGTTGCCACACTGTTAGATCCCCGGTACAAGACAAAATTTGGCAAAATAATTCCTGCCATAGAAATGGACGCACGTATACAGGAGTATCTGCAGAATGTGGTACGCAATCTTAGATCTACTTTTCCACTAAACACCAGTGCTGCACAGAGTGAATCTCAACGCTTTGTCATGGATAGGAGGAAATGGTCTTTTACTTGTCCACATCTGAGGGACCGAGGGCTGGCTGCTGTGCTGAGATGGCGTTGAGTACGGTGTCCCTGTAGAGTTGCACTTTTGGTCATATACCAAAATGAGTTGAAAAAGGACAGATGCTGGTGGAAAGGGTAACAGGTGTGTTGGAAAGGGGAAAAATGTTTTGGTCCGTGGATTTGGTGGTTAAGCAACAGTAACATTTGCTGAAGAAACACCATCTGTTACAGTGGGACTGGCAGATTTGGATAAAGTGGTATATACTATGTTACCGCTATATAACGAAAATTAATAAGAAAAGAAAGAGAAAGGTATATATCCCCATCAGCAGTCAGTGTCCACCGTGCTCCCAGTTGGAAAAGGAGAGGTTGGCAACTGGAAGGTTTGGTGGAGGATACAGAGCTGTGTGGCTATGAAACTAATAGTAGCCTGAACCGAGTTAGACGCCATTCGGATCTGGAGACTGTGAGCCCTGTTAGCGTCACAGGGTCCACATGCCCACCCAGCCCAGGAACTCCCTGTTAACAACACAGGGGCCATTGAGTACGCTGACCGTGTGCGTAGGGGCCACACCTGTGGACAGCAGGCGCATCAGCAGCAGCAGGCCTGTTAATGCCACTGGGCTGCACAAGCAGGACTGGTAGGACAGGAGCTGGTCTTAACCATTCTGCGTTACCAACTGTGGTGGTGGCCTGCTTCGACACCCTATCCCTGCCTACCTCTGGCCTAAAGCCGCAATGGGTTCAACACATGGAGGTGTGCTCTTTCGGAGCATAATAGAAGACTGCGCACCTCCTTGTTGGCTCCAGCCCCTTTTATAACCTGGGTCCGCCCCAAACCAGGGTGAACCACAATGCACCTCCTGGAGACAAAAGTAGAGTGACACGTCATGAGTGGCATAACTAGCGTCCTATTTGGAACCGCAACTTCAATGATGACCTCATGGTTGCCATGACCCAAACACCTCACCAGTCATCGTCTGACCATCAATAATGCGGTGACAAGTCATAGGGGTGGGCCTCTGCAAGCCATTTGGGAGGACACCTGATGCCCTGTGGTCTATATGGGACCCCCACATCAGGGGCAGGGCCAAAGAGTTCATTACCGGACCTAGTCTCTGATGCAGTAAGTGCCTGAGCATGCTCAGTAGCATGAAATACAGTCTCTGAAAAAAGACTATCAGCTTTAGCATGGTGTCTAGGCACAAAACAGGACTTAGACCCGGCACGGAATGCAAGCACCTGTGCAAAGAGGCTTTTCACACTTAGTGTGGGAGCATGCGCTGTATCCCGAAATGAAGACTTAGCGTCAGGAATAGCACAGTCAGGCTGAGCATACTCACTAGGCGAAACACTGTAATTAGGCTGCAGCTGGGGTAAATCGGCACACGCATGCGCACTAACTGCCTCTCCACACTTAGACGTGGAGGAGAAATTGCTCTTGGAGATGCTGTCTATGAACAGAAGGAAAAGCTAAAGGAAGCCTGACTTTCTATCCCTCCGAATTATCAAATGCAGCAATGAATTCCATGAGTTTGCTATAACATTAGCGTAGCAAAATGTGCATGAGGGTGTCATGTAAAGGTGCTATAAATAGCTTGGCACCAGTGGGGCACTAATGGAATACAACAGCCAGTTCTATGATGCCACTAAATGGCAGTATTTTTTGCTATCATTATAGCTTATTAAAAACAGAGAAGGAGGGTGTCCTGCACAGGTGCTGCACATAGATTTGCACCAGTGGGGCACTAATGGAGTACAACAGCCACTTCTTGTATGCCACTAGGTACACTGACTGTTTGCTAGTATAATGGCTTAGTTAAAAAAAGTTTGAGTGTGCAATGCAGGCAGAGGTGCTGCAAATATCTTTACAATAGTGTGACTAGACAAAAGTACAATAGCCACGTTTAGGATGCCACTAGGTACACTGACTGTTTGCTAGTATAATGGCTTAGTTAAAAAGAGTTGGAGTGTGCAGAGGACAGGAGGGTACAGTGCCAGGATTGTGGGGCTCTGGGTAGAGGAATGGAAGCCTGCCTTTCTATTCCCTCCTAATGGGGAAATGCAGCGACGAAATCCCTGACCTTGGCTACACAGACGCTGTCTCTGTTTTCAGGACCTGTCACCTATGGCTCTGACCCTGCCGGTTTGAGCCCTTAAAAGGACTGATAGAAAGTGCTCTCCCTATGCTGTCTAACGCTGTGTATGGAGCGCATACAGCTGTATCAGCGATAGGACAAAGGACGGAGCTGCGACAGTGATGTCTGACACCAAAGACGCAGAAGAGATAATGGCGTCCGGACGGGCAGATACTCGTTTTTATAATGCAGGGACATGTGACATGGACATCCTATCACACATGCCGTTGCTTCTCTGGCTAAAAGTCCACTTAGCTGTGTGTGTGTCTGTGATTGGCTGACATGCTGGCCCGCCCCACAAGACGCGCGCGCTTAGGGAAGGAAGACAAGGTAAAAAAAAAAAAAAAATGGCGATCGCCATTATAGAAACAGCAGTGATCTGAAGGCGCTGTTCCCGCACACTATACACTGAAATGTCATAATAGTGTGATTCACAGAGTGACTTACACTATTACAGCGGAAACCAAGCTAGGAATTAGCTGTTTTTTTGCTGCTAGAACCGTTCTCGAACGTTTCTAGAACTATCGAGCTTTTGCAAAAAGCTCGAGTTCTAGTTCGATCTAGAACAGGCCCCAAAATCACTCGAGCCTAGAACTGGAGAACCTCGAACCGCGAACCGCGCTCAACTCTAGTAGTGACCTGTAGGCTCTTTGTGCCCACATTGCATTTTTTCCTGCGTTAACGCTGCGTTTTGAACTGCAGAATTTCCGTGCCAAATTGCATGTGTTCTGCTTCCCCAGAAAAGTCTATGAGAAATCCGAAAAATCAATGCGCACGCTGCATTTGTAAACGCAGCATTTTGGATGCCAAAAATCGCTGCGGAAAAAAAGCAGAATGTCACTTCTTTTGTGCGTTGTAGCTGTGTTCTCCACCCATTGAAATAAATGATGTGGGTCAAAACGCAACCAAAATGTACTTGGACTGCATTTTTGTTG
Organism: Anomaloglossus baeobatrachus; assembly: GCF_048569485.1. Taxonomy (NCBI): domain Eukaryota; kingdom Metazoa; phylum Chordata; class Amphibia; order Anura; family Aromobatidae; genus Anomaloglossus; species Anomaloglossus baeobatrachus. The sequence goes on along the minus strand of NC_134356.1, from coordinate 511,527,869 downwards.
CGTTCCGCATGTTTTTTTGACAAGCAAAACGCAGGTCTTTTCAGTCTCTTTCTGTCGAAGTCATTCAATCTCCCTCTGTCTGTTGGTCGGTCTCTTTCTCTGTCAGTTGGTCGCTCTGTCTGTCTCTCTCTCTGTCGGTCGGTCTCTCTCTCTATCTGTCCCCCTCTCTGTCCGTCAGTCGGTCTCTCCCCCTCTCTCATACTCACCGATCACTGTCACAGCGTTGCACAGCTGTCACAAAGCTCCGGCGGATTTTCCTCTTTTGAAAATTCCGGCCGCTCATTATTCCATCACGTATTCCCTGCTTTCCCCGCCCACCAGCGCCTATGATTGGTTGCAGTCAGACATGCCACCACGCTGAGTGACAGCTGTCTCACTGTAACCAATCACAGCCGACGGTGGTCAGGTCTATATCGTGCAGTAAAATAAATAAATAATTTTAAAAAAACGGCGTGCGGTCCCCCCCTAATTTTGATACCAGCCAGGGTAAAGCGACACGGCTGAAGGCTGGTATTCTCAGGATGGGGAGCTCCACATTATTGGTAGCCCCCCAGCCTAACAATATCAGCCAGCAGCCACACGAAATTGCCGCATTCATTAGATGCGACAGTCCCAGGACTCTACCTGGCTCATCCCGAATTGCCCTGGTGCAGTGGCAATTGGGGCCCATAGCTGCCACCAAGTCCTAGGTTAATCATGGCAGGCGTCTCCCCAAGATAACTTCCATGATTAACCTGTAAGTCAAAGAAAATAAACACATACATCTAAAAGAATCCTTTATTTGGAATAAAGGACAAAAAAACACCCTCTTTCACCACTTTATTAATCCCCAAATACCCCTCCAGGTCCGACATAATCCACACGAGGTTCCGCGACACATCCAGCTTTGCTACATGAAGCTGAAAGGAGTGGCCACAGACCACGACCGCTCTCTGTCAGCTCCACGCAGCAACTGAAGTGAGCCGCATGATCAGCGATGACGTCACTCAGGTTACCCGCGGCCACTGCTGGATCCTCTAACTGTGACAGCAAGTCGCTCGAGTGACTGAAGTGATCAGCGGTGCCGTCACTCAGGTTACCCACGTCTACTGCTCTCAGGTGGAGGACTCCTGCTGTGGCCGCGGGTAACCTGAGTGACAGCACCGCTGATCACACTGCTTCACTTCAGTCACTCAGGGGATTAGCGGTCACCGGTAAGTCATTTACGGGTGACTGCTAATCAGGACGCGACAGACAAACAGAGCCGGGGGATGACAATGAAGTCGGGTGAAGTTCATCCGAGTTCATTCTCATTGCACGACCTGTCTGTGTCTGCTGTGAGCGAGCATGTAACAGAGCTGAATTGCCAGGGGAATGCACTATCAAAATGCATCCAAAACGCATGGAAAATGCATCCAAAATGCATGCGTTTTGGATGCATTTTTTTTTACAAACGCAATGTTTACATTTGTCCAGTCTGCCAGAGGGTGCGTTTTTTTCCGCACTGCACAGAATGCAACGAGCGCACATACCCTTAGTCTCTTGGATCTGCACATACATTGTCTCAGCTTTGCTTCTACATTGTATAAATGCTTATCTTTATTTAAAAAAAACAACAAAAAAACCTGTCCCAGTTTTCAGTATTATTAGGGAGTTAGGGTACCTTCACACTTAGCGATGCAGCAGCGATCCGACCAGCGATCTGACCTGGTCAGGATCGCTGCTGCATCGCTACATGGTTGCTGGTGAGCTGTCAAACAGGCAGATCTCACCAGCGACCACTGAACAGCCCCCAGCCAGCAGCGACGTGCAAGCGACGCTGCGCTTGCACGGAGCCGCCGACTGGAAGCTGCAGAGACTGGTAACTAAGGTAAACATCGGGTATGGTTACCCGATGTTTACATTAGTTACCAGCGCTGTGTGCAGAGAGCAGGGAGCCGCGCACACTGAGCGCTGGCTCCTTGCTCTCCTAGCTGCTGTACACATCGGGTTAATTAATCTGTGTGTCACAGCGGGAGAGCGGCTTTGAAGAAAACGAACCAGGGCTGTGTGTAACGAGCAGCGATCTCGCAGCAGGGGCCAGATCACTGCTCATTGTCACACACAGCGAGATCGCTAATGAGGTCACTGCTGCGTCACAAAAAGCGTGACTCAGCAGCGATCTCGGCAGCGAGCTCGCTGTGTGTGAAGCACCCCTTAAACTCATCTGCAGAATTGTAAATTAGGCAGATTAATGTGTGACACTTATGTCTAAACTCTATATACAAGGTAAACTGAAGGTGAGCTCAGGGTCCGTGCTACGACCTAGGGTCAAGCAAAGCTCCACAGGAAAAAAATAAGTAAAGGAAACCATACATGATGTGTAGCAACAAGCTGAGACAGCCACTAATAGATAAGTAGAAGGCATGATCTCATCCTATTGTCAGTGCGTGTCTTTAGGGAGTCTGACCTTGTTCAATAAGATGACATCATCTACTGCCTGAGACTGTAAATTACATTGTTGACATCTTAAGTTTCTAAGGGAAACGCATAAAAGAGATGAAATTAGCTGTATATCCTTTAAAAGCCTCCAGCAGAATGCCTTGTGTTAACCCCTTAATGTCAATCTATTTGTGAAATAACGTGATACTGAAATATTGAATTATTTATTTTTAGGCAAAAAGGCTTATATTGCAATACCCCAAGGCTAACATCTCAGGGAAGACTAGATATATGAAGAAATGTTGGGTGCCAGCAAAAGCCAAGAGGTGGTGCTGCTGGTTGGCGCACAGGTTCACTCTATTGTTTGCTCACACGATGCTTTTCCATGTGAAGTACTGTAGATTTATATCTGCATTACAAGCATAAGTCGTTCCGGGACTGTGCTCTTAAACCAAGTTACTCTTACATGAAAGCGAATTTTCCCATAGGAAATAATTGAAACGCAGATGATTTGTTCCACAACCCAAAGATATTTACTGTATTTATACAAACTTATTACAATACAAAATAATGTACAGTATTCACATAAAATTATTACAGGGCACTAATAGAAAATAATGTACTGTATTCATATAAAAATTATTACAGTACTCATACAAAATACTGTACAGTAAAAAACGTAAAGCAAATTATACTGCACATTAGCTGACAATAGAATAATTGATGTGCAGGAGGTACACTATAGAAAAAAAATTATGTATATGTCGCGGGCGGAGGAGGGGACGCTGCGCTCACCCACCGCTCGGGTCTGGCTGCTGCTGCTGCTCGGTGGCTCAAGCGATGGGCCGGATCCCGGGGACTCGAGCGGCGCTCCTCGCCCGTGAGTGAAAAGGGGGGTTGATTTTGGGGATTTGGTATTGTCCGTGACGCCACCCACGGTTGTGGTGAGTTTGGTGACACCACCGCTGCTCTGGACAGGGATCCCGGAAGCGATGACTGGGAGCAGCTTGGATGTTGGTTCTCCCTTCCGTGGGTAGGGGGTTGGTTGTCCCGGGGCCCGGTGAGGGGTAGGGATGAATGGCAGGCGGGTTACGGGGCCTGGTGAGGTGCAGGGTCGCGGGGGCAGCGCTGTGCCGCACGGCACGGTGGTACTCACTCAGCCAATGATGAACGCAGAGTCTCCGGTAAAACAAACGGCTGGATGGACGGGTCCCACAGACGGCTGCGGTGTTTCTCCTCCCGGCAGGTTGATGGTGACTGCCTTTCCCTGCACCTGTGTAGTGTGTACGGTTCCAATGGGTTCCCACCGGTAACCTGCTCCCCAGCTTGGATGGGTGCTGAAGGAGCCCCTTTTGCCCGCAGGCTCTGGCTCTGGGAACTTTAGCCTTGGCGGTGACTGTGTTTCCCTTCACGGTTTGAGCTGTCGCCTTCTATCGGGACTTGGCTGCTGGGAAACCCAGGAGGTTCCCTTCGCTAACGGATTTGACAAATTGCACGGCGACTCCTAGCCTTGTCGGGATTCGTAAGCCTTGCCGGATGGTGCTGGCTTCTCTTTGTTCACCAGTCTGGTACCGCCGGGCCACCGCCCGTCCACGGTCCTTACGGCTCACTCCAATCGGCCTCTCCTGCAGATGGTCACCACCGTCTGCCAACCTTGCTGATCCGTCCGGGCCACACACCCGGACAACCTTCAGTCTGCTCCTCTACCACCTTCCTCCAACTTCAAACTCCCTCCTAGACTGCTCTGCTTTTCCCGCCTCCAGGACTGTGAACTCCTCGGTGGGCGGGACCAACCGCCTGGCCCACCCCCTGGTGTGTAAATTGGAATAACTCCGGCACACTACTAATTCCCATAAGAATCAAGGAGACATGGTAAATTGAAAAATCTTTTTTCTTTTATTTTGCTCGTGAAAAAGTGAAGAGAGTGCTTTACATGCGTCCGCCGACGTTTCGGCCAATAGGCCTTCCTCAGGTCGGACAAAACTGTGTATTTACAATGGTGAAAACACAAAACAAAACAAAAAGACATTAATCAATACAGGTAATATAGGATATGTAATTTACAAAGGTATACATAAATTGGTACATGATAGGATACAATAAGTCAAATGAGGAGACCATGATATAGTGTCAGGAATATTAGTCACCATACAAGGAATATATCATGATACTGGAGAGTGTCAGTGTATTGAAGTCATATGAGTGCAAGGATATACATACATTAATACATAATGGGGTACAAATAATCAAGGGGAAGCCATGATACAGTATCGGAGGTAGTAATCACCATACAGGGATTATGTCATCATAAGGATGTAACCTCACCAAGGAGTTAATATGGGTGAATAAAGATCAGGTTGATATTATAGGCTTATAGATAAAAAAGTAGTCCTATGATAGGTACGTGTCTGGAGTCAGTGACTGTGTTTCCCTTCACGGTTTGAGCTGTCGCCTTCTATCGGGACTTGGCTGCTGGGAAACCCAGGAGGTTCCCTTCGCTAACGGATTTGACAAATTGCACGGCGACTCCTAGCCTTGTCGGGATTCGTAAGCCTTGCCGGATGGTGCTGGCTTCTCTTTGTTCACCAGTCTGGTACCGCCGGGCCACCGCCCGTCCACGGTCCTTACGGCTCACTCCAATCGGCCTCTCCTGCAGATGGTCACCACCGTCTGCCAACCTTGCTGATCCGTCCGGGCCACACACCCGGACAACCTTCAGTCTGCTCCTCTACCGCCTTCCTCCAACTTCAAACTCCCTCCTAGACTGCTCTGCTTTTCCCGCCTCCAGGACTGTGAACTCCTCGGTGGGCGGGACCAACCGCCTGGCCCACCCCCTGGTGTGGACATCAGCCCCTGGAGGAAGGCAACAAGGATTTTATGTATGGCTTTGGTGTGCCTAACCGGGGGTGGGGTGTGTTGGTGTTGTTCTGTGACGACCGGGCTTGTCCAGGGCGCCACATATAAATATGACAACTTATTGTAGTACAATACACAAAACACACCCCAAATCTATTCTCCCCAAAATAAGGGCAGAACTAAGCCAAATGTGCTGTACTGGTTAGTAAAAAGAAAGTACAATACTGTATCCACAAATGCAAATTGATAGACATGCTGTATAGTATATACTGTACTGTACAATGGTAAACTTTGTACAGTATACAGTACATATGTACAGAAAGTTACCTCAAGAGCGGGTCAGAGTGATGAAAGGACAGACCCGGAAGTGTGCATGGTGAGTATTTGCTCTTATTGCAAATCATTGCTCTTAAACCAAGTTACAATTTTTTTAAAAGCTTTGTTTGTCTTGCAAATGTTGCACCCAGGGAAGGGGGTTACTTGGTCCCAGGAGGTGACAAACGGGGATGTCATTCTGGTGGCCGTTGCCCGGTCCCGTGCTCTGGGGCTTCTTTTGTAAAAGGGGGTATTTACAAGGGTGAATAGAGTTAATGTCATGTGACGCCACCTGCGGTTTGCGGTTAAAGATAGAGAATTGCCGATACTAAATGTGGGTACTCCCAGAGCTGGTGGTGATTGCAGCAATGGTGTTAGGCCCTCCGCAGGTAGGGTCGTGCCTGGGAGATGATGAGTGGTAATAATGGAGACCACACCAGGTTGTCTTTAACAGTCTCTACTCACTTGGACCCAGGAGTTGCTGGTTCAGGTCTCTTGGAGTATCAGTGCCAATGTAGTGACCCAGGTTGCTCTGTCCCCGGCACTCTCTGTTGGTTGTGTCCCCGTAGCATGGAGCCTGACTGTTCCTTCTGGGGTACAGCCTCCTTCTCCGTACGGCGGGCAGTGCGGACCCTGTGGGGAGGTAAGTGTCCGAACCCCAATCCTAGTTTACTGCTGATGCCCCCAGATTATTTGGTTCAGTGAAGTCCGTGAAGGTGTCCGAACCAGGCAGGTATTTATCAAGCCGTGTAAAACTGGCACCTGATCTAGGGTCCTGTGCTCCGTGCGTGCTCCAGTCCCAGTAGTATCTCCGGTACCCGTCCTGGCGACCTCTCTCCTGTGCCCCCGGGTCACCGTTGCACACACCCAGCTCAGGCATGTCCGCACACCTCTCCTGTGTGTAATACTTCTCTAGACTCTCTACTAACTGCTTACCCCTCCCACTAGGCTGGCTAATCCCAGGGACTCGTTCCTTTCCATGGCGACCATCCCCTTACATGGTTAACCCTCTATGCCCGGGCCCGGTGTGGAGAGGAGAACTAGGATTTTGGTTGTGCTTTGGTGGTATCGGCACTGGTACTCCAGGTCCCAGGGTGTAGGTCCTGCATCCCCAAGAGAATGCAGTTCCTTGTAGTGCCCTGAGTGGCTCAGGGGTGCTACACAAAATGTTCTCAAACAAGCAAAAGGTGGCTACTCTGAAGAACCTAGAATATAAGACATATTTTCAGTTGTTTCACACCTATTTGTTAAGTATTTCATTCCACATGTGTTAATTCATAGTTTTGATGCCTTCAATGTGAATCTACAATTTTCAGAGTCATGAAAATAAAAAAAAATCTTTGAATGAGATGTGTCCAAAAGTTTGGTCTGTCCTGTATATATATATATATATGTGTGTGTGTGTGTGTGTGTGTGTGTGTGTGTGTGTGTGTGTGTGTGTGTGTGTGTATGTAAACACTTTAACCCATAAAACAAAATGAAAGTTAATAGTATAACTATCATTACAAAATCAGTTTTGCGCAAATTAGTTGATGTAAAAATAAATACACTGCACATTTAAAAAATTCTGCATCTAATATTTTCTGTGACCTCCGTGATTTTTTAAGAACAGCGCCAAGTCTCCTAGGCATGGAATGAACAAGTTGGGACAATAAGCAATTTCTATATATTTTTCCCTTCTTGAATAACGTCTTGTTTTAGAGCTTGGATGCCAGAAGTCGCTGGTATTGGAGCTCAGACACAGGGCGGCAGCTCCTGAACCCGGCTGCTTAGAAGATGCGACTGTTTGCTGACGTGCATCTGATTGGCGAATAACCAGATAAATGTCTGTTCCAGCAAGTCACATATACTGTGATTAGTGCTACTGCTGCTTTGATTAGTTAAACAAAAAAAGGAAATATAAACAATTGCAAAAAAAAAAACTAAATCGAAATCTTTTTTAGAATTTGCTAAGTGTTAAGCTTATTTTAAAAACAACGAGAAGGTAACATTATACAGGATACATTATATACTTGCTAAAATATGTAATTTTATGTCCGATAAGGCCCCTTTCACATGTGACATGTTCCATTTTGTCCATCCGTGTGTACGTGTGTGTCATACGTGTGTATGTGAGCTGACTGTCTGACATCCCTGTGACACGGGACTGTAAAAAACGCTTGACACTGCAATGAATAGTTTTTATGAGTTAAAGATGTGCTAACATAGATAGAGTCACCATGTCATGCACAGCCCTGAAAAGCAGTTTCATTACTGACATCACTGCTCTTCAGAGGCACCAGGTCAAAAAATGAACCAGGGCAGTGTGTAACGATCAGCGATTTCACAGCAGGGGCCAGGTCGCTGCTTAGTGTCACACACAGCGAGATCGCTAATGAAGTCACTGGTGCATCACAAAACCTGTGACTCAGCAGCGATCTCGCTATGTGAAAAGTACCCTTTACACAGCGCAGCGTGACCCAGAATTGCCTGTTAGCAAAGTCTATGGTGTGTCAGAACTAGAGATGAGCGAACCGGTCCCGGTTCGGCTCGAGGCCGGTTCGCCGAACGGGGGTCCCGTTCGAGTTCGGTTCGTCGAACGTTCGACGAACCAAACTCGAACGTATAGGCTAGAATGGGAGGCAATCACAAACACATAAAAATGCATTATAAATGTACACAAACAGTTAATAAACATTGCCATAACACTTACCGGTCCTCGCGATCCCTTCTGCACTCTGTCTCCTGCCGCTATTCCATCCGATGATCGCTGAATCCTCCCGGTGACCTGCACTGCCAGCAGAGATGCAGGACCTATCGTGACGTCAAAATAGCCATGTGACCAGTCACGTGGCTATTATCTCATTGGCTACAGACTGGTCACATGACTATGACACGTCATGTAGGACCTGCGAGTGCATCTCTCCGGTACACGGTGCACATATGTGTATCGCCGTGTACCGGCGACATGCTCTAGCACACGGTCGACTCCCCGTTCCGTTAGGGACCGGCTGACACAGCCGGTCATTAACGGAGATCACCGTTGCCATAGCAACGCAGTTAGCGGTGACGTCACCGCTAACCGCGGCTCCGAGAGCACCGTTGCTATGGTAACGCGTCTGTCAGCGTTACCGCTAGCAGCCAGCACTGATCACTCACGGAGTGAAGGCTGCACGCTGCTTCCCGATTGTAGTGATGATTGTAGTGAGGATGGAGGTTCCCCAGCCCCAAGTGATGAGCTGGTGAATCTCATCCTTCCTCACTACAATCGTCACTACTACTACACTAGTGATGATTGTAGTGAGGATGGAGGTTCCCCAGCCCCAAGTTATGAGCTGGTGAATCTCATCCTCACTACAATCATCACTACTACTACACTAGAAAGAAAGAAGACAGAAGAGCAGGATCGTGGAGGGCTGACAGGGGGTAATAAAGATGGAGTCTCTAATGTGTCTGTGTATTTATTTCTATTAAAGTATTTTTTCTCTGTGTGGTGTCTTTTTTTTAACCCTTTATCGGAGATTCTTAATGGCCGGGTCAAACGTGCCTGACATTAAGAATCTCTGGCTTAATACTGGCTGGTAAAACAAAGCCAGTATTAACTCATGATTACCCAACAAGCCACCCGGCTCCAGGGCTGTTGGAAGAGTTGGATACAGCGCCAGATGATGGCGCTTCTATGAGAGCGCCATTTTCTGGGACGGCTGCGGACTGAAATCCGCAGCAGAGGCGCCCACAAACCTCGGGCTAACCTGTGCTGCGGATTCTAATCCCCAGCTGCCTAGTTGTACCCGGCTGGACACAAAAATAGGGCGAAGCCCACGTCATTTGTTTTTTAATTATTTCATGAAATAAGTGAAATAATTAAAAAAAACGGGCTTCCCTATATTTTTGGTTCCCAGCCGGGTACAAATAGGCAACTGGGGGTTGGAGGCAGCCCGTGGCTGCCAGCTGTACCTGGCTAGCATACAAAAATATGGCGAAGCCCACCTAATTTTTTTGGTGGGCAAAAAACTTCTGCATACAGTCCTGGATGGAGTATGCTGAGCCTTGTAGTTCTGCAGCTGCTGTCTGCTCTTCTCCATACAGACAGACAGCAGCTGCAGAACTACAAGGCTCAGCATACTCCATCCAGGACTGTATGCAGAAGTTTATTGCCCCCTGAAAAAATTATGTGGGCTTCGCCATATTTTTGTATGCTAGCCAGGTACAGCAGGCAGGTACGGCTGCCCCCAACCCCCAGTTGCCTATTTGTACCCGGCTGGGAACCAAAAATAAAGGGAAGCCCTTTTTTTATTATTTCATGAATTTCATGAAATAATTAGAAAACAAATGACGTAGGCTTTGCCCCATTTTTGTGTCCAGCCAGGTACAACTAGGCAGCTGGGGATTGGAATCCGCACCACAGGTTGGCCTGAGCTTTCTGGGCCCCACTGCTGCGAATTGCAGTCTGCAGCCGCCTCAGAAAATGGCATTTTCATAGAAGCGCCATCTTCTGGCGCTGTATCCACCTCTTCCAGCACCTGCCTGCTATACCTGGCTAGCATACAAAAATATGGCGAAGCTCACGTCCTTTTTTTGTAGTTTTTTGGCAAAAAAAATAAAAAATGCTTCCCTGGATTTTCCATTGCCAGTGAAGGTAACACCAAGCAGTGGGGGTTAGCAGCCAGTAGCTGCTTGGATTACCCTTAGCTAGCAATACAAAAAATGCAGCGGGAGCCCATATATATTTTTTTTAATTATTTATTTAAATAACTAAAAATAAAATGGGCTTCCCTGTATTTTGATTGCTGGACATCACAGTGCTGTAAAAATAAATCTTTAAAAAAATGACGTAGCGCTCCGCGGTATTTTTGATTCTCAGCGCAGATAAAGCAGACAGCTATGGGTTGCCACCCCCATCTGCCTGCCGTTACCTTGGTTGGCAATCAAAATACAGGGAAGCCCATTAATTTTTTCTATTTAAAAAATAGTTAAAAAAAAAAAAATTACGTTGGGTCCCCCCATTTTTGATAGCCAGCTAGGGTAAAGCAGACGGCTGTAGCCTGAAAACCACAGCTGGCAGCTTTACCGTGGTTGGGGATCCAATGTGGAGGTCCCCTCAGGCTCTTTTTTATAATTATTTTATAAATATTAATAATTACACAATAAAAGTAGGGTCCCCCCCAAATTGGATCACCAGCCAAGGTAAAGCGGACAGCTGTGGTCTGGTATTCTCAGGGTGGGAAGGTCCATAGTTATTGGGCCTTCACAGCCTAAAAATAGCAGGCCGCAGGCACCCCAGACGTGGCGCATCCACTAGATGCGCCAATCCTGGCGCTTCACCCCAGCTCATCCCGTGCCCTGGTGCAGTGGCAAACAGGGTAATAAATCGGGTTGATACTAGCTGTAAAGTCACCTGAGATCAAGCCCAGCAGTTTGTGATGTCACGGCGTCTATTAGATACCCAACATCATAAACTGTCAGTACTAACAAAAACAAAAAAATCGACAAAAGAAATTTATTTGAAAAAACAGTCCCCAAAACATTTCCTCTTTCACCAATTTATTGTAAGAAAAAAAATAAAGGGGTCCCACGACGACTCTGGACCGTCTAGAATATGGGGGGGAGACACTCAGGGAACGTATCCCCCATTTTCTAGGAGTGCGGACCCTTCATGTGAGGAGTGTGGGTGCAATGAATCTGCACTCACTCTCCCCGGGTCCACAGCAGCAGAGTCCATGTCGTAATGGTTGCTACCAAAGCTGCAATGCCCTGCTCATGAGGTAAGGGCATGCCTAATCAGGAGAACTACTGTAGAGGAAGCTCTGCTCACTGGTATATAGGTGCTCAGAGGTAATAATAGATAAAATTAGTGAGTAACCTCGGCACTCTATATCTCCCAGACTAAGTCAGTAAGTCACAAGGGATAGTAATGCAAAATCACTCTTTATTGGTCCGTATTAAGAAATTTTTTTTTTCATAAGCATATATGTTTTTGTCCAAAACAAGTTACAAATGACGTTTCGGCCTGAGCCTTCGTCAGATTGGACTTATCTGCATGTAATCATGAAAAATGACAATAATCAGTATCACATAAGAGTGAGAGAACAATAACATAAACTCGAACAATGTAGAGGTACAATTGGGATGCAGCAAAAAAAATGCAACACAGCAAGAAATGAAACACATGATACAAATGTCATAATACAGTACAAGGACAATATAGTAATGACAAATATGGGGTCAGAGTAGGCTTAGACAGCTCTGGTACGAAAGAGATGTCAATCATAAAGTAACATGTGCAGTAGGTGTAGAGCTACAGTATGCATGGCAGAGCTAATGGGTAGACCGACCATAGAAAAAGAACGGAGAAAAAGTGGAGAAAAAGTGGAGAATAAATGGAGAAAAAGTGGAGAAAAAGTGGAGAAAAAAATGGAGAAAAAAATGGAGAAAAAGTGGAGAAAAAGTGGAGACTAAATGGAGAATAAATGGAGAATAAATGGAGAAAAAGTGGAGAATAAATGGAGAAAAAGTGGAGAAAAAGTGGAGAATAAGTGGAGAAAAAGTGGAGAAAAAGTGGAGAAAAAGTGGAGAAAAAGTGGAGAAAAAAATGGAGAAAAAGTGGAGAATAAATGGAGAAAAAGTGGAGAAAAAGTGGAGAATAAATGGAGAAAAAGTGGAGAAAAAGTGGAGAAAAAAATGGAGAAAAAAATGGAGAAAAAAATGGAGAAAAAAATGGAGAAAAAGTGGAGAATAAATGGAGAAAAAGTGGAGAAAAAGTGGAGAAAAAAATGGAGAAAAAGTGGAGAAAAAGTGGAGAAAAAGTGGAGAATAAGTGGAGAAAAAGTGGAGAAAAAGTGGAGAAAAAAATGGAGAAAAAGTGGAGAATAAGTGGAGAATAAGTGGAGAATAAGTGGAGAAAAAGTGGAGAAAAAAATGGAGAAAAAGTGGAGAAAAAGTGGAGAATAAGTGGAGAAAAAGTGGAGAAAAAGTGGAGAAAAAGTGGAGAAAAAGTGGAGAAAAAGTGGAGAAAAAGTGGAGAAAAAAATGGAGAAAAAGTGGAGAAAAAGTGGAGAAAAAGTGGAGACAAAAGTGGAGAAAAAGTGGAGAAAAAGTGGAGAAAAAGTGGAGAAAAAAATGGAGAAAAAGTGGAGAAAAAGTGGAGAAAAAGTGGAGAAAAAGTGGAGAAAAAGTGGAGAAAAAGTGGAGAAAAAGTGGAGAAAAAGTGGAGAAAAAGTGGAGAATAAATGGAGAAAAAGTGGAGAAGAAGTGGAGAAAAAGTGGAGAAAAAAATGGAGAAAAAGTGGAGAAAAAGTGGAGAATAAATGGAGAAAAAGTGGAGAAAAAGTGGAGAAAAAGTGGAGAATAAATGGAAAAAAAGTGGAGAAAAAGTGGAGAAAAGGAGAAAAAGTGGAGAAAAAGTGGAGAAAAAGTGGAGAAAAAGTGGAGAAAAAGTGGAGAAAAAGTGGAGAATAAATGGAGAAAAAGTGGAGAAAAAGTGGAGAAAAAGTGGAGAAAAAGTGGAGAAAAAGTGGAGAAAAAAATGGAGAAAAAGTGGAGAAAAAGTGGAGAATAAATGGAGAAAAAGTGGAGAAAAAGTGGAGAAAAAAATGGAGAAAAAGTGGAGAAAAAGTGGAGAAAAAGTGGAGAAAAAAATGGAGAAAAAGTGGAGAAAAAGTGGAGAATAAATGGAGAAAAGTGGAGAAAAAGTGGAGAAAAAAATGGAGAAAAAAAATGGAGAAAAAGTGGAGAAAAAGTGGAGAAAAAGTGGAGAAAAAGTGGAGAAAAAAATGGAGAAAAAGTGGAGAAAAAGTGGAGAAAAAGTGGAGAAAAAGTGGAGAAAAAAATGGAGAAAAAGTGGAGAAAAAGTGGAGAAAAAATGGAGAAAAAGTGGAGAATAAATGGAGAAAAAGTGGAGAAAAAGTGGAGAAAAAGTGGAGAAAAAGTGGAGAAAAAGTGGAGAAAAAGTGGAGAAAAAGTGGATAAAAAGTGGAGAAAAAGTGGAGAAAAAGTGGAGAATAAATGGAGAAAAAGTGGAGAAAAAGTGGAGAAAAAGTGGAGAAAAAGTGGAGAAAAAAATGGAGAAAAAGTGGAGAAAAAGTGGAGAATAAATGGAGAAAAAGTGGAGAAAAAGTGGAGAAAAAGTGGAGAATAAATGGAAAAAAAGTGGAGAAAAAGTGGAGAAAAAGTGGAGAAAAAGTGGAGAAAAAGTGGAGAATAAATGGAGAAAAAGTGGAGAAAAAAGTGGAGAAAAAGTGGAGAAAAAGTGGAGAAAAAGTGGAGAAAAAAATGGAGAAAAAGTGGAGAAAAAGTGGAGAATAAATGGAGAATAAATGGAGAAAAAATGGAGAAAAAGTGGAGAAAAAGTGGAGAAAAAGTGGAGAAAAAAATGGAGAAAAAGTGGAGAAAAAGTGGAGAAAAAGTGGAGAAAAAGTGGAGAAAAAGTGGAGAAAAAGTGGAGAAAAAGATGGAGAAAAAGTGGAGAAAAAGTGGAGAATAAATGGAGAAAAAGTGGAGAAAAAGTGGAGAAAAAAATGGAGAAAAAGTGGAGAATAAATGGAGAAAAAGTGGAGAAAAAGTGGAGAAAAAGTGGAGCACCCTTTGGTGCCTTTCATGTGGCACTAAGGGGTGCTTAGCTTTGTATTTTGCCAAAAAAATGAAAAAAAAATGACGTAGGGTTCCCCCTAGTTTTGTAGCCAGCTAGGGTAAAGCAGACGGCTGCAGCCTGCAGACCACAGCTGGCAACCTCACCTTGGCTGGTAATCCAAAACTGAGGGCACCCCACGCTGTTATTTTAAATTAAATAAATAATTTAAAAAAAAAAAACACGTAGGGGTCCCCCAAAATTGGATCACCAGCCAAGGTAAAGCAGACAGCTGGGGCCTGATATTCTCAGACTAGGGAGGTCCATGGTTATTGGACTCTCCCAAGCCTAAAAATAGCAGGCCGCAGCCGCCCCAGAAGTGGCGCATCCATTAGATGCGCCAATCCTGGTGCTTCGCCCCAGCTCATCCCGCGCCCTGGTGCGGTGGCAAACGGGGTAATATATGGGGTTAATACCAGATGTGTAATGTCACCTGGCATCAAGCCCTGGGGTTGGTGAGGTCAGGCGTCTATCAGATACCCGACATCACCAACCCAGTCAGTAATAAAAAAAAATAGACGACAAACACATTTTTATTTGAAAAAACACTCCCCAAAACATTCCCTCTTTAACCAATTTATTAGAATGAAAAACAAATCCAGGTCTGCTGTAATCCAAGGGGTTGCCATGACGATCCACACTGTCCCAGTCAATGAAGAGCAGGATGTTCCCCATTGGCTGGGAGAGCGGTGCAGTGACCTGAGCTAACATCAATGGGTCAGCCCAGGTCACTGCAGGGCATGACAAGTGCTGCTGTCAGTGAGGTACATTACCTGCGCTGATCTCCAGCACACTGACAGCCCCTGTCACTGAGTTCAGTGACCGGCGCCTTCACAGCCAAATATCGCGAGAGGTCCGTGGCTCACCTCTAGTCTCGGGTCGGAAGCAAGAGGTGATGTGACAAGCGGCGGCCATGGAGGACAGTGACAGCGCTGAGGTCGGGATGGCGGGACTTCATCACCGCAGGTAAGCCGAGCGGGGGGGGGGGATGTGTGTGTGTGTGTGTGTATGTATGTGTACGTGTGTGCGTGTATATGTGTACATGCCGCGGGCAGGAGGGGGCGGAGTGAGCTGAGCGGGGAAGTGTGGGCTTCCTGCACGTAACTAAGATAAACATCGGGTTACTAACCAAAGCGCTTTGCTTGGATACCCGATGTTTATCTTGGTTACCAGCTTCTGGCAGGCTGCCAGCGATGGCTCCTGCACACTGTAGCTGTAAAAAGCCCTGCTTTTTGCTGCTAGAACCGTTCTCGAACGTATCTAGAACTATCGAGCTTTTGCAAAAAGCTCGAGTTCTAGTTCGATCTAGAACACCCCCAAAAATCACTCGAGCCCCGAACTGGAGAACCGCGAACCGGGAACCGCGCTCAACTCTAGTCAGAACGATGCTCCATAGACTTATTTGCTGGATTCACTCTGGACTATGTTGGATCTGCTAGGGATTTTTTCTTCTTTTTGGAATAAAGTGATGAACAAGGGAAAATGTCTTGTTTTATTTTTTCTGTGATTTATGTTTCTGGTTTTTTTTTGCAGGTTTCTATTTTCGGACTTTGATGGATTCAACTACATCGGATTCCCTGGACTATGGCAGACCTGCTAGGCATCTGGTGAGCATGATTGCGGGGTCTTCGGTCTGCTTTATTTTGGGGGTCTCCGCTTTTTATAATGAGGTGTCCTGCAGAATTCTTTAACTTTTTTAGCTCCCATGGAATCTTCATTATTGAACCATGAGTACAGCTTATTTTCAAGGGAGGGCTTATATTTAAGCCTTGCTCTGAAAATGCTGAAAATACCTGCTAGAGCTTATTTTTGGGGGAGGTCTTTTTTTAAAAAAAACAAAAACAAAAAAACACAAAACACAGTTAGAAGGCTTGTTAAATATAGCAAGGCTTGTTAAAGGGTCAATATTGACTTTTAGGATTTAGGATTGCTACATCCAATAGATGGTTCTCTTCACAAATCTGAGCTTAATATGACCTCAGAGATAAGAAGTGCAAGCAGTGATAAGTTTAAAAATAGACATTTTATGGAGATACAGTAAAATACAGACAAATAAGCATACAATATCAGCAAAGGTGACTACAAGACTAGGGATGTGAAATATTCCAGCAAATATATGGAGGTTAGGCCCCTTTCACACATCCGTTTTTTGCCATCAGTCACAATCCGTTGAATTTTGAAAAAAACTGATCCGGCGACTGTTGCTGCTGGATCTAATGTTTTTATCATCGACTTGTATTAGCGATAGATGGCCTCCCGTTTCATCTGTTGGATCCGTTGAAAATTGTTTGTCCGTCGGACGGAGACAACGGACAAAGTAACTTTTTTGTCTACGTCGAAAAAACAAACAGCTACAAATCTGTCGCCATCCATCGTTTGGTAGAATGGAAGTCTATGGTTGCAGGATCCATCGTAATCCGTCAAATAACGGATCCATCGCATCAGTTTTTCCGCAATCTGCGACGGATCTGTTGAGAAAACGGAATGTGACTGATGGCAAAAAACTGATGTGTGAAAGGGGCCTAAATATATAAGAAAATCTGAATAGCAGCAATCTAACATATAAAGCTGAATGTGTATGTATGTCTGTATGTCCGGGATTGGCATCTGCACCGTCGCAGCTACAGCCACAAAATTTTGCACACTCACACGTCTGGACCCCGAGAGCATCATAGGCTATGTTTTGAGGGGAAATTTTAACCCCGCTCTTTACAGTTATTCACAAAAAAAACTGCCTCCATTAAAGCGAATGGAGCTGGGAGCCACAGTGCAGCTAGAACTTCAGAAGAATGAGCAGCCACGCCCTTATATGGAATGTTGGCGTGTCACAATGCAGCCAGGGAAAGAGACAGACACAGACAGGGAAACAAACAGACATAGACAGGGTAAGAGACAGACACAAAGAGACAGACACAGACAAAGACAGACTGACAGGGAAAGAGACAGACAGGGAAAGAGAGGGAAAGGGAAAGAGAGGGAAAGAGACAGACACAGACAGGTAAAGAGACAGACAAAGAGACAGAGACAGACACAGGGAAACAGACAGACAGGGAAAGAGAGGGAAAGAGACAGGGTAAGAGACAGACAAATACAGGTAAAGAGACAGGGAAATAGACAGAGGGAAAGAGAGGGAAAGAGACAGATAGGGAAAGAGACAGACAGGGAAAGTGACAGAGATAGATAGACAGAGAAAGAGATAGACAGACAGGGAAAAAGATTGAGAAAGACAGAGAAAGAGACAGACAGTCAGAGACAGACAGGGAAAGAGACAGACAGACAAAGAGATAGAGAGAGAGAGAGAGACAGAGATATATACAGAGGGGGAGACAGACAGAGAATGGGAGAGAAACAGAGAGACAGTTACTATCCCGGGCGTTAATACATTTTATTTATACATTCTATCCCGGGAATGTTAATACATTCTATTTTGTTAATTAACACGGGCGAAGCCGGGTAGTATAGCTAGTCTAATATATAAAGCTGAATGTGTGTGTGTGTGTGTGTGTGTGTGTGTGTGTATGTCCGGGATTGGCATCTGCACAGTCACAGCTACAGCCACAAAATTTTGCACACTCACACGTCTGGACCCCGAGAGTGTCAAAGGCTATGTTTTGAGGGGAAATTTTAACCCCGTGCTTTACAGGGTAAAAAACAGACATAGACAGGGTAAGAGACAGACACAAAGAGACAGACACAGACAAAGAGATAGACTGACAGGGAAAGAGACAGACAGGGAAAGAGAGAGACAGGTTAAAAGACAGACAGGTAAAGAGACAGACACAGACAAAGAGACAGAGACAGACACAGGGAAACAGACAGAGGGAAAGAGACAGACAGGGAAAAAGAGGGAAAGAGACAGACAAGGAAAGAGAGGGACAGAGACAGACAGGGAAAGAAACAGACAGCGAAAGTGACAGAGATAGATAGACAGACAGGGAAAGAGATTGAGACAGACGGAGAAAGAGACCAAGACAGTCAGAGACAGACAGTGAAAGAGACAGACAAAGAGATAGAGAGAGACAGAGAGATATATACAGAGGGGGAGACAGACAGAGTATGGGAGAGAAACAGAGACAGTTACTATTCTGAGCGTTAATACATTTTATTTATACATTCTATCCCGGGAATGTTAATACATTCTATTTTGTTAGCAACAGTTATTAAAGTTATTAACCCGGGCGAAGCCGGGTAGTACAGCTAGTCTAATATATAAAGCTGAATGTGTATGTGTGCATGTGTGTATGTCCGGGATTGGCATCTGCACCGTCGCAGCTACAGCCACATAATTTTGCACAATCACACGTCTGGACCCCCAGAGCGTCATAGGCTATGTTTTGAGGGGAAATTTTAACCCCGCGCTTTACAGTTATTCGCCAAAAAAAACCTGCCTCCATTAAAGCGAATGGAGCTGGGAGCCACAGTGCAGCCAGAACTTCAGAAGAATGCGCAGCCACGCCCTTATATGGAATGTTGGCGTGTCGCAATGTAGCCAGGGAAAGAGACAGACACAGACAGGGTAAGAAACAGACATAGACAGGGTAAGAGACAGACACAAAGAGACAGACACAGACAAAGAGACAGACTGACAGGGAAAGAGACAGACAGGGAAAGAGAGGGAAAGAGAGAGACAGGTTAAGAGACAGACAGGTAAAGAGACAGACACAGGGAAACAGACAGACAGGGAAAGAGAGGGAAAGAGACAGACAGGGTAAGAGACAGACAAAGACAGGTAAAGAGACAGACACAGGGAAAGAGACAGAGGGAAAGAGACAGACAGGGAAAGAGAGGGAAAGAGAGGGAAAGAGACAGACAGGGAAAGAAACAGACAGCGAAAGTGACAGAGATAGATAGACAGACAAGGAAAGAGATAGATAGATAGACAGACAGGGAAAGAGATTGAGACAGACGGAGAAAGAGACCGAGACAGTCAGAGACAGACAGGGAAAGAGACAGACAGACAAAGAGATAGAGAGAGAGATAGAGAGATATATACAAAGGGGGAGACAGACAGAGAATGGGAGAGAAACAGAGAGACAGTTACTATCCCGGGCAGCGGATATTGTGTGCAGAATAAATTTTTGTTAATACATTCTATTTTGTTAACAACAGTTATTAACCCGGGTGAAGCCGGGTAGTACATCTAGTATTACATATATTGCACAGATCTAATCGGTAAAGATATAAGTAAAATGCAAGCTACAGTGGCATGGAAACGTTTGGGCACCCATGGTCAAAATTACTGTTATTGTGAACGGTTATGTAAATTGAAGATTAAATGATTTCTAAATAGCAAAGTTAAAGAAATTACACATTTAATTTATATTTTAGGCAAAAATATATATTTTCATCTTTTACATTGCTAAATTAACAACAAAGAAAAATGGGCCGATGCAAAAGTTTGGATACCCAGCATGATTAGTACCTAGTAGCACGCCTTTTGCAAATATCACAGCTTGTAAATGCTTTTTGTAGCGAGCCAAGAGTTTATCAATTCTAGTTTGAGGGATCTTCATCCATTCTTCCTTGGAAAAGTCTTCCAGTTCTTTGAGATTCCTCGTCTTGCATGCAGTGCTATCTTAAGGTCTAGCCACAGATTTTCAATGTCGTTCAGATGAGGGGACTGTGAGTGCCATTGACCGCCAATGCAGCTAGTGCATTTTGAGGTAGTCTATTGTGGATTTTGATGTGTGTTTAGGGTCATTATTCATTTATAGAAGTCATCCTCTTTTCAAATTCAGGGTATTTTTTACAGATTATGTTATGTTTATGTCAATAATTAATTGAATTTCATTGAATCCATTCTTCCCTCTACAGTGAAACCCTGATGCAACACAACCGCAAAGGATGATTGAGTCATCCCCATGATTAATAATTGGAAATATGTTCTTTTCCTGAAATTCTGTGCCCTTTTTTTTCTCTACACATACCTTTGAGCATTATGGCGATAGAGTTCTATTGTAACCTCATGAGTCCATAGGACTAATTTCCAAAATGCACCAGGCTTGTTTATATGATCTTTTGCATACTTTGATGCTGAATCTTATGGTGAGGATGCAGGAGAGGTTTTCTTCTGATTACCCTTCCATGAAGGCCATATTTGTGCAGGTGTGTCTGTAAACAATGTAGAACAATGTACCACAACTCTAGAGTCTGCTAAGTCCTCCTGAATGTCTTTTGCAGTTACGCAGGGATCTGATTTTGCCTCTAGCAGTCCTATGAGCAACTCTGACAGAAATTTCGCTTTATCTTTCAGACCTTATCTTGACCTCCACTGTTTGTTAACTGCAATTTCTTAATTACATTTCGAAATAAGGAAAGAACAACTTGAAAATACTTTGCTATATTTTTATAGCCTCCTGCTTTGTGGGCCTCCACCATTTTCATTTTCAGAGTGCTAGGCAGCTGCTTAGAAGAACACATCACATATGTGCTGTTTTTTGGTACAAGGTTAGAGGAAGTTGTGTTTTTATAAGCTTTGAAATTTGCATCACTTGGTCTTTCCTAACGATGATAGTGAACATGCCATAACCCTAACAAGCTAATAAAGTCTGAAACCGTAGTCAAAGTTATCTCAGCACATAAATCTCCAAGGGTGTCAAAACGTTTGCATTGGCCAATTTCCCTTTTCGTATTTTTTAAAATGTAAATGATTCATTTTTTTTGCATAAAACACTAAAGAAATGTGTTATTTTACTTTATACCTCTTAGAGATCATTTCATCTTTAACTTACTTAACTGTTCACAATAACAGTAATTTTGACCAGAGGTGCCCAAATGTTTGCCTGCCGCTGTATACTGCTCAAAATAATAATGATGTAAACAATATTACCTGAAAGTGTAAAGATAGCTGCATCTGAAGTAAGTGGAATCACATCTCTCCACCCCAACGTGCATTTCACCCTGCTTCTTCAGGGGCATGATAACATGCTGAGAGGATCCAATAGTCTGGGGAAATTAACGCCCCATCAACTAGTCAAAAGCCTAATTAACATTAAATACAGTGGAACCTCACTTAACGAGTAACCCACTTAACAAGAATTTCGCTTACCAAGCAAAGCTTTCTGTAAATTTGTGACTCGGTTTACGAGAAATCTTTGCTGTACGAGAAAAATACTCACCGCACACACTTCCGGTTCCGTACATCCACCGCGCTCTGACCCGCTCTTGCAGTCCACACAAACACACACATGCATGCACAAAACACACACAAACACGCACGCTCGCACACACATACAGTATTATGCTCACCTTACCTTCCATTCCATCGCCGGCCTCCTGGGTCTTGTAGTTCGCCAGTGCATTGCGATGAGGGAGGAATCCTCGCGGCGAACTACAAGACCCAGGAGGCCGGCGATGGAACGGAAGGTAAGGTGAGCATAATATGTGTACCTTCCATTCCATTGCCGGCCTCCTGGGTCCTGTAGTTCGCTCCTCCAGGCTGTGTATCGGTAACCATCAGCGACGAGGCAGGAACTTCCTCTGTCCGACGCAACTCAAAGGCAGCACGCTAACCAATCAGAGGCTCCTGCCTTTGACGTCAGTGCTCCTCTAGGTGCGGAAGTTCCTACCTCGTCGTCATGATTACCCGATACACAGCCTGTGCTAGAGAACAGCAAGTCCCAGCAGGCCGGTGATGGAATGGAAGGTAAGGTGAGCATATAATATGTGTGTGTGAGTTTTTGTGTGAGTTTGTATGTGTTTGTGCATGTGTGGAATGGCACAACAGGGGACCAGGATGGGACATTTAACAAATTGTGGAATGAATTGTCTGCATTGCAGTGATTTCCTATGGGAAATCTTCCTTTGCTGAATGAGTAACTTGGTTAACAAGCACACTACCAGAACGGATTGTTCTCGTTAACCAAGGTTCCACTGTATAGGGTTTATAAATACTTTTTTTAAATATCCAAGTAAACACAATAAAGGGTTGCTTAGGCAGGGTATTTAGAAATAAATATACAGATACTGGTGGGTTTGAGGGCATGAGGGACTTGTCAGGTTAACTTTAATTAGCCTGAAAAGTTTGATACTGCAGTGTGTTGTTAAATGGGTTGTGCATTACCACCAGTTATCATCAATTTTCCCTTATCCAGATATGTTGAGGTTAGTTGGTCATTAATAAGGCTGTGTTTGCATTAAAAAGCTCAAAGCGGTTCAATACAGTCCTTAGAAATTTTAGCGTGTTATACAAGTCCTGTAGGTTGATTGGAGTACCTGTAAATTTGGGGTGAAAAAATAATCTAAGCTGGTGAATTCGAATTTCAGAAGTGTCAATCATCTATAATATTTTCATTTAAATTTTCAATTTACTTTGCTTCCACACCTGGATTTGGGCCTCAAAAAATTGAAACAAAAATCATATGTTGAATTGCAATGTGCTTATACTATTGCCATTATATACACTACAGTTCAAGGGTTTAGGGTCACCCAGACAATTTTGTCTTTTAATGAAAAATCATACTTTTATTTATCAATTGAGTTGCATTATGAATAGAAAATACAGTCCAGACATTGACGAGGCTAGAAATAATGATTTTTACTTGAAACAATCATTTTCTCCTTCAAACTTTGGTTTCGTCACAGAATGCTCCTTTGCAGCAATTCCAGCTTTGCAGACCTTTGGCATTCTAGCTGTTAATTTGCGCAGGTAATCTGGAGATATTTCACCCCATGCTTCCAGAAGCCCCTCCCACAGGTTGGATTGGCTTGATGGGCACTTTTTCCGTACCATACGGTCAAGCTGCTCCCATAACAGCTCAATAGGGTTGAGATTTGGTGACTGGGTTGGCCACTCCATTACAGATAGAATACCAGCTGCCTGCTTCTTCCCTAAATAGTTCATGCATAATTTGGAGGTGTTCTTTGGGTCATTGTCCTGTTGTAGGATGAAATCGGCTCCAATGAAGTGCTGTCCACAGGGTACGGCATGGAGTTGGTGATAGCCTTCCTTATTCAAAATCCCTTTTATCTTGTACAAATCTCCCACTTTAAAAACACAAAAGCAACCCCAGACCATCACATTACCTCCACCATGCTTGACAGATGGCGTCAGGCACTCTTCCAGCATCTTTTCAGTTGTTCTGTATCTCACAAATGTTCTTCTGTGTGATCCAAACACCTCAAACTTCGATGCGTCTGTCCATAACACTTTTTTCCAATCTTTCTCTGTTCAATGTCTGTGTTCTTTTGCCTATATTAATCTTTTCCTTTTATTAGCCAGTCTCAGATATGGCTTTTACTTTGCCACTCTGCCCTGAAGGCCAGCATCTCGGAGTTGCCTCTTTACTGTAGACATTGACACTGGCGTTTTGCAGGTACTATTTAATGAAGCTGCCAGTTGAGGATGTGTGAGGCGTCGATTTCTCAAACTAAAGACTCTACTAATGTACTTGTTTTGTTGCTCAGTTGTGCAGTGGGGCCTCCCACTTCTCTTTCTACTCTGGTTAGAGCCTGTTTGTGCTCTCCTCTGAAGGGAGTAGTACACACCGTTGTAGGAAATATTCAGTTTTGGGGCAATTTCTCACATGGAATATCCTTCATTTCTAAAAACAAGAATAGACTGTCGAGTTTCACATGAAAGTTCTCTTTTTCTGGGCTATTTTGGGAGTTTAATCGAACCAACAAATGTAATGCTCCAGATTCTCAACTAGCTCAAAAGAAGTTCAGTTTTATAGCTTCTCTAATCAGCAACACTGTTTTCAGCTGTGCTAACATACTTGCACAAGGGTTTTCAAGGGATTTCTAAACATCCATTAGCCTTCTAATACAGTTAGCAAACACAATGTACCATTAGAATACTGGAGTGGTGGTTGTTGGAAATGGGCCTCTATACACCTATGTAGATATTGCATTAAAAACCAGATGTTTGCAGCTAGAATAGTCATTTACCACGTTAACAACGTATAGAGTGTATTTCTGTTTCATTTAATGTTAGCTTCATTGAAAAAAAAATGTGCTTTTCTTTCTAAAATAATGAAATATCTAAGTGACCCTAAACTTTTGAACTGTAGTGTAAATAATTATAATTACTATTATTATTATTATTATTATTAGTGGATAATGCTGTGGTTTGCTCTTCCCATAAGTGATAATGTGAATTTGTGAATTCTGTATTTTTGGATGTAATAAAGATTCCCTTTCTTACACTAGGACTTTAATGTTATGAAGTGACAGACCTTTGTTAAGGAGGATCACTTCACAAAACAGGTGCGCACTCTACAATGACAGATTGATCTTTTATTGGTAATAATCCCAAACCAATCTTATGTAATCAGTGCCTGAGGAAGGGAGTGAGACACAATTGAATATGTTTATCTTCTACCATTTTGAGAATAAGTTATTCTTTCCATAAGAGAGAAAAAAGGATTGGCATTTATCTGGCATATTTTGTGATCCACTAGCAGATTGTGGTGACGAGTCTGAAGTGGCCACCAAAAGCTACGACATCATTTGTCCAAACGGAGATTAAAGTAGATTGAGGTTTCAACAAAAGTATATAGAAATGTTGAGCAGAGCACTCAGCTACATCACATGCATAGGCCTTGGTGACACTGAACACTCTTATCAGCACTCTAACATCAAAGCTATGTGCAACAGATTCCTGCATTGGTCTAAGAAATTCAAAGGCAGCTCGTAACCTCATCCTGCAGACATTTACTCTTACTTGAGATTTATTCATGGAGGTTGTTTTTCTAGTGTAGAATGAAAATGGAAAGATTCTGACTTGATCTTCTAAATGGACATGAAGTGGCAGCTTAGTAGATATACACTCAAGGGCATAACATAACACTGTCTCTTTTTTCTTACCACCAAGAACATTAAAATGGATTTTCCTACATAGAACACATCAAATATTACATGATAGGTAATAAACGTTTGATTGCGGCAGTCACACTGCTGATCATGAGTAGTATTGAGCCACCCCCCTAGTGTTCGAGTTTGGTTCGTCGACCGGCGGCTTAGTTCAGCGAACGTTCCAAAAATACCTTTGAACCCCATTGAAAACAATGGCAGGCAAACAAAAACACATACAAACATTATACATGTACACATACAGTTAATAAACATTGCCATTACACTTACAGGTCCCCGCGACGCGTCCTGCATCTGTCTCCCACCGTTTTTCCTTACGATCATCGCTGCGCCCTCCTGGTAACCAGCGCTGATGATAGGACCTTCCGTGACGTCGTCATCGCATGTGACCAGTCACATGTGTATTATCTCATTGGCTACAGACTGGTCACATGGCTAGACGTCATGCTAGGTCCTGTCAGTGCATCTCTCCAGTACACGGTGCTCGTTTGAGCATCTCCGTGGACTGGCGAGATGCTTGGGCACTTGCTTGGCTCCCCGTTCCTACATGTGGGCGCTCTTTACAGAGTCAGCCCACATGCAAGGACTGGATGCCACAGCCGGTGAATAACGGAGATCACCGTTGCTATAGTAACCCGCCTGTCAGATTACTATTTCAACGGTGGCAGCGGTGACATCACCGCTTACAACCCGCAGCCTCTGCTCACTCACTGAGTGATTAGACTACACGGGAGCAGCAGCGTCTTCCTCCCGTGCAGTGCTGTCTGATGTAGCAGAGCTGCACGGGTTGAAGGAGAAAGAAGACAGAAGACCATGGATTGTGGAGGGATAAGAGGGAGTAATAAACATGGAGTCTCTAATGTGTCTATGTATTTATTTCTATTAAAGTATTTTTTCTCTGTGTGGTGTCTTTTTTTTAACCCTTTATTGGAGATTCTTAATAGCCGGATCAAACTTGCCTGACATTAAGAATCTCTGGCTTAATACTAGCTAGTATAACAAAGCTAGTATTAACCCATTATTACCCAGCAAACCACCCGGCATCAGGGCAGCTGGAAGAATTGGATACAGCGTCAGATGATGGCGCTTCTTTGAAAGCGCCATTATCTGGGGCAGCTGCGGACTGCAATTCACAGCACAGGGGCCCAGAAACCTCGGGCCAACCTGTGCTGCGGATTCCAATCCCCAGCTGCCTAGTTGTACCTGGCTGGACACAAAAATGGGGCAAAGCCCATGTGTGTTTTTTTTAATTATTTCATGAAATAATTAAAAAAAAGGACTTCCCTATATTTTTAGTTCCCAGCCGGGTACAAATAGGCAGCTGGGGGTTGGGGGCAGCCGTACTTGCCTGCTGTACCTGGCTACCATACAAAAATATGGCGAAGCCCACGTCATTTGTTTTTGTGGGCAAAAAACTCCTGCATACAGTCCTGGATGGAGTATGCTGAGCCTTGTAGTTCTGCAGCTGCTGTCTGCTCTCCTGCATACACTAGTGAATGGAGCATGCTGAGCCTTGTAGTTCTGCTCCCCCTGTCTCTCCCTCCAGCATACAGTCCTGGATGCAGCATGCTGAGTCTTGTAGTTCTGCAGCTGCTGTCTGCTCTCCTGCATACACTAGTAGATGAAGTATGCTGAGTCTTGCAGTTCTGCTCCCCCTGTCTCTCCCTCCAGCATACAGCCCTGGATACAGCATGAAAAAGAGAGAGAAAAGAGAGAGAAAAAAGAGAAAAGGGAGAAAAAGAAAGAGAGAGAAAGAAAGAGAGAAAAAGAGAGAAAGAGAGAGAGAAAGAGAAAAAGAAAGACAAAAAGAGAAAGAGAGAGAGAAAGAGAAAAAGAGAGAGAGAGAAAGAGAGAAGAGAGGGAGAAAGATAAGAGAGAGAGGAGGAGAGAAGAGAGAGAGAAGAGAGAGGGAGAGAGAGAAGAGAGAGAAAAGAGAGAGAAGAGAGAGAGGAGAGAGAGGAGAGCGTAATGCAGCCTCATTCCGTGAACTCCTCCGATTTTAGAGGTGTATCCCGTGGCTCACAGCTGATGTCCGGCTCCTCCCCTCAGTGCATAATTAAATTATAATTATAAATAAATAATAATTATAATTTAAAATTAAAAATAAATTAAACTAAACTCTTTACTGGGACAGCCGGGACTCGAACGCGTGAAGTAATTCTCCTTAGTCGGCAGCTCTACCCATTGAGCCACTACTTTAATGAAAAGCATAGGAAGATTTGGTAATCATGACCTCTGTATTGGTGAGAGTGAGAGAGATCACACACAGGCACTACCGCCCCCATCATCATTCTCGCATACATGCAGGCACTACCTGAGTGAAGTCTCCGGTGACAGCGTGGCTCGCATCAGTTGCTGCGTGAATCTGACACAGAGCGCTCGTGTTCTACGGCGCTCCCTGTCAGTTTCATGTAGCAGAGCTGAAAGCGTTGTGTGGATTACTTTGGACCTGGATTGTTCTTTGGGGACTAATAAAGAGGTAAATGAGGGTGTTTTTTTGTCTTTTATTCCAAATAAAGGATTTTTCGTTGTGTGTGTTTATTTACTTTCATTTACAGGTTAATCATGGAAGGTATCTCGGGGAGACGCCTGCCATGATTAACCCCTTATTACCCCGATTGCAACCGCACCAGGGCAATTCGGGATGAGCCGGGTAGAGTCCCGGGACTGTCGCATCTAATGGATGTGGCAATTCCGGGCGGCTGCTAGCTGATATTGTTAGGGTGGTGGGCTCCTCATAACATGGCGCACCCCATCCTGACAATACCAGCCTTCAGCCGTGTGGCTTTATCCTGGCTGGTATCAAAATTGGGGGGAACTGCAGGTTTTTTTTTTTTATATTTATTTATTTTACTGCACGATATAGACCCACCCGCCGGCGGCTGTGATTGGTTGCAGTGAGATAGCTGTCACTCAGTGTGGGGGCGTGTCTGACTGCAACCATTCATGGGCGCAGGTGGGTGGGGAAAGCAGGGAATACCAGATTGAATAATGAGCGGCAGCCATTTTCAAAAGAGGAAAAGCCGCCGGAGCTTTGTGACAGCCGTGCAGCGCTGCGCCTGTGATCGGTGAGTAGGAAAGAGAGAGGGATTGTGCTGGGGACGCAGGACGCATGCAGATACGCAACATGCGTACATAGCCTTACTGTGAAAAGCCACGCTTTTGGTGATCGAACCGTTATCGAACGGTAACTCGAACTTCCGAACTTAAAGAAAATCGTTCGAGTTCGAACGACTTGAACACCACCCAATATCAATTGAATTTGAAATTGGAGATAGATTTCCATATTTGGGTCTCCACTCTCCAGTGATCATATATTTATCAGGTATTTTGTAGATAACTAAATGTATTTTGTTAGAAAACTCTTTTGTTTAATGAAGAAAAAAATAAATAAATTTTATATATATATATATATATATATATATATATATACACATACAGTACAGACCAAAAGTTTAGACACACCTTCTCATCTCTAGAACAACTGTTAAGAGGAGACTTTGTGCAGCAGGCTTTCATGGTAAAATAGCTGCTAGGAAACCACTGCTAAGGTAAGGCAACAAGCAGAAGAGACTTGTTTGGGCTAAAGAACAGAAGGAATGGACATTAGACCAGTGGAAATCTGTGCTTTGGTCTGATGAGTCCAAATTTGAGATCTTTGGATCCAACCACCGTGTCTTTGTAGAAAAGGTGAACGGATGGACTCTACATGGCTAGTTCCCACCGTGAAGCATGGAGGAGGTGGTGTGATGGTGTGGGGGTGCTTTGCTGGTGACACTGTTGGGGATTTATTCAAAATTGAAGGCATACAGAACCAGCATGCCTACCACAGCATCTTGCAGTGGCGTGCTATTCCATCCAGTTTGCGTTTAGTTGGAACATAATTTATTTTTCAACAGGATAATGACCCCAAACACACCTCCAGGCTGTGTAAGGGCTATTTGACTAAGAAGGAGAGTGATGGGTTCTACGCCAGATGACCTGGTCTACACAGTCACCAGACCTGAACCCAATCGAGATGGTTTGGGGTGAGCTGGATCGCAGAGTGAAGGCAAAAGGGCCAACAAGTGCTAAGCATCTCTGGGAACTCCTTCACGACTGTTGGAAAAGCATTTCCGGTGACTACCTCATTAAGCTCATCAAGAGATTGCCAAAAGTGTGCAAAGCAGTAATCAAAGCAAAAGATGGTTACTTTGAAGAACCTAGAATATAAGACATATTTTCAGTTGTTTCACACTTTTTTAAGTATTTCATTCCACATGTGTTAATTCATAGTTTTGATGCCTTCAATGTGAATCTACAATTGTCAGAGTCCTGAAATTAAAGAAAACTCTTCGAATGAGAAGGTGTGTCCAAACTTTTGGTCTGTACTAATATATATATATATATATATATATATATATATATATGTGTCAGGTGGAAGAACGAACAAGGTCTAGAGAATTAAAAAAAAAGCTGTACGCTTTGTTCTTTCTACCTGGACTCTGATCATTATTCAATCTGACTATATATTTGCAACCGTAAAATAAAACTGGACCATGATCATTTTTCCCAACTTTTCACAGGTGGCGTATTGGTACAATTACCATTCACCAGGTGGTACTAGTATCTCAATTTTGAAAATGTATGGACCCTGATCGTTTTTCCATCTGACTCTTCGTGTGTATGTGTGTGTGTAGAAAAATGTCCAGTTGCATTTAATGCCATTGGGTATCTGCTCACACTGGTCTACAAAAAATCTAATCGACTGTACTATCCAGATACTACCACCACAATCAAGGAGAACACTATTTGAAATTAATCAAATAGTGTATTTCTTAAAGGGGTTGTCCAATCTTTTTTCAGGAGTGCAAAGCTTCCCTACCTCACAGCTTCCTGCTGTCTGGGCCCTACTGAAGAGTGATAGGTCATAGACACAGGATCATTGTACCATAGGTGGAGGAGCGCAGAGGCGCTGAAGCTGGTCAGATCCAGTACTCCTGTCCAGCTTCAGAGCTGTGTTTGCAAGCTGTGCACCAAACAGATGGCAAGCGCGCCCTCCTTGCCTAGGAAAACCAACCGCCTCTGCTGTCTATCAGACGTGGCCAGGCAAGGAGCACATATTTATAACCTAGGCAGCAGGCAATAAACTATACAATTAAAAATCCATTCGTTCTTAAGAACAAAGAGGTTTTATGATGAGATTTAAATTGCACAGTTGCTTGTTTTTCAAGTGCTTTGAATTTTTACCAATTAAAGAAGTTGAGACAGCACCTTTAATGAGCGTAGTACTGGTTGAAAACAAACTATTCTATATCCTTTTTTGACAATCTCTACATTCTACTATTGTTTCTCAGTAGTTATAGAATTATATTTAGAAACAAGGAAACTTAAAGCACCACTGCAGCTTGTTATTTTTTTTTAATTATTGCATTGCTGGAGTGTTGCATTAAAGAGAACCTGTGTGTAAAAACAATATTAACCTGCAGATATGAGGCTAATCTGCGGGTTAATAGTGTTTGAACCCTGCCTAGTGCCTGCACATTAAATTGTGCTGCTGGGAGAAAATGACCTTTAGTCCTCCCAGCAGCATTCTGGTTTCCGCCATGCTGGTGGTGCAGGTTCCGTCAACCCTCTGGGTATGGAAAGCGGCGGCTGATGATGTATTTTTTTGTTTCTTTAAATTGAAGCGGGAGCAAATGTGCACCAGTATCTGTCCACTTAATTTTTGCCACAAAATGCTACCTGTGGCCAGTATGCAGCCGGGTCTTTGGCCTTCATTTTTTTGAAAAATCTACCTCTCGCCATTTCTCACCAGGGTTTGTGGCGTTCATTTTTTAAGAAAAAACTAGCTGTCACCACTTCTCACCAGGGTCTGTGGCCTTTACTTTTTAACAAAATTCTACTTGTCGTCAGTCTGCAGCCAGGTCTGCGGCTACAGTTTAAAAGCCAACAAAACTGAGCAGTTACTGTGCACCCGGTATTGTAGGCTTATCTGTCACAAACCTGTAACTGCACTGCAGCAGGCACAGTGTTGCAGAGCTATGAAAACTATCTCCATTACAGCACTGAGCAAGAGTGTTGTCTCTCAGACAATCTTGGCTGTGAGGGTCAACCAGGATCAAGAGGTTGTTTAAGCGCATTTTTAGGTTTTCTGGAGATGAGGGGGAAATCTGTAAATTTTAAACTCCAATACACATCCAACTGATGACAGCTCACTTTTGCTTCTGGGCAGCATGGCTAATGTGAACAAATCCTTGCTGCAGTGATTGCCAAGTGACCACCAAGTTCCACTGACTGTTACCAATGCTGATTACTGGGTGGCCAGCTGGATGATCGCTACTACGTCAAGGTGCCATGGTTACTTCCATCACTGAAGTGTGGCTGACCCCCTCTTCATCATGACCACAGTACCACCAAACCCAAAAATGGAAACATAGTCTGGAACCCCCACCCCCTAAAAGGAGATTTAGTGATGATAGGACTCCGCATAATTCATCAAATTGCCCTTTAGAAGGAGGACAAGGAGAGGTCGCGGAAGGAACAAGCGACCAGTGTATGGGGAAGAGGAAGAATGTGTCCTGGAGGGATTAACATCGGACCCTGCTAAAAATAAAAAAGTATATAACATTACTGACTACCCACTTGACAGAGGAATGCTTTCTGTCCTAGAGAAAGGACTGAACTTTTGCATCCCAGAACCGTTTGATTTAGTTCAATTTGAAGTAGATCTGTATAAAGCATGTCGCAAATTACATCTAAAAAAAACATTTTGCCGGCATTGATAAAGGCACAGGGCATAATCGCACTAGCGAAAGGCAGTGTCAGAGCAGCCCCCTTGGTTTCTCATATGAAGGCTCTGAGTTTAGTAAGATCAGGAAAGACACCTTACAGCTTTTGAGCTTGACAGATGATAGTGTAGACAACACACCTTTTCCCTCAGTGAAAAATAATGCAGCTGCTGTTGTAGGATTTTCAAAGGGTTTAAAATCTTCATTTGTTCCACCCATATCCCCGGGTAATAATATTGATTTATTTCAAGAAATTGTTATGAGGGATATGAGAGCGTTGAAATACCCGGTTTTGAAAAACAACCTAATATCGAAAAATCAGCTTTGAAAAAAATGAAATCCCTCAAAAATGTGGTAATAAGGAAGGCAGATAAAGGCGGAGCCACGGTCCTTATGACCACGGAATACTACTTGGGGGAATCAAAACGTCATCTAGACAATTTTAAAATATACCAGAAATTAGAGAGTGACCCTACTAATAAGTTGAAGGAAAAATTGCGCAGTCTCCTGAATAGACATGTTGTCTTAGGTTTCATTACAAAAAATAGGGCAGAAAAACTTTTCCCTCTATTCCTGACGAAGCCACATTGGTATTGGCTACCAAAAGTGCATAAGTCTGAACTCAGACCACCGGGGAGACCCATTGTCTCCGGATCAGGTTCACAAACGGAGCCTCTCTCAGCATACCTTGACTGGTTATTACATCCCCTGTTAGAAAATAATCCCCTCTTTTGTGAGAGATACAGGGGATTTAGTGACACAATTAGATCAGTTTGAATGGCAAGACACTTTTTGCTGGGCGTCATTGGACGTGGAAAGCTTGTTCTCTAGGATACCACGGCAATTGGGTAGTGATGTTATAATCGAGATGCTGAGAGGGCTCGGTGAGGATGATTTGTTAATACATTTTGTGGAGGAGGCGTTGTCTTTTGTATTAAAGCACAACACCTTTAAATTTGGCCATACCTGGTATCAGCAAAACAGCGGGGTGGCGATTGGCACCCCAGTGGCTTGCACTTTCGCAAACCTTTTTCTTGCTCACTTGGAACATAATCTCATATACAGCCCTGGTAATCCCTTCATAAAACACAAAGAAATATATGCGTTTTGTGGATGATGTACTGATAGTGTGGGATGGGGACAGATCTCAATTCGAATCCTTCGTGGCATACCTGAATTTGAATAATAACTATAACATGTTATTTACACATTTCTTTGGTGATAAAACTATAGAGTTCCTTGATGTAAAACTAATAGCCCAGGAAGGGAAGATCATACGTGAACTGTATAGGAAACCCACCACTGTAAATGCCTTGTTACATCATGACAGTGCCCACCCAGGACATGTCTTGAGATCTGTCCCCTTTAGCCAATTTTTAAGGTTGAATAGGGTCACCAATAATCCTGATACATTGTGTAACCAGACAAATGACCTCAGGCAACGGTTCTTGGAAAGGGGGTATCCCTCGAATCTCATTAATTTAATGCAGAAACAAGCAGAATACAAGATTCAATCTGAGAAAAATTCCTCCAGTAAAAACCTGGGTAACACACCTGCCAAAAATTTAAATCGTTTCATATTTAATTTTAAATATGGCCCGATGGATCGGATGATTAAAACAATTATAAATAAAAACTGGCATATAATTGAAGGAATAGCAGAGCTCAGAGAAACAGCCCTGAATAAACCCCTGGTGACGCATAGAAGATGTAAGAGTATTGGCGATATCATAGTGAAAAAACGTTATATACCTCCTAAAACCTGGTTACACCAGGATGGTCCTGTAGGTAATTATAGATGTGGAAACTGCTCATTTTGCAGTTTTCATATGACGGGTAATTCCTTTACAATTGGTGGCTATTCACATCATGTGAGGCATTTGATTACCTGCAGGACCAAAATGGTCGTTTGTGATTTTCTGTCCGTGCCAATACTTTTACATCGGAAAGACTATACGGCAGCTTTTTGTGAGATTCAGAGAGCACAGGAATTCCATTCATAGTGGAATAGGGGCAACAAGTTTAATTAACCACATAAATGAATGTCACAATTCTGATTGTAATGTATTGTCTTTTGCAGGTATCGAACTGATTGAGCCTAATGCTAGAGGAGGGGACACTCACAAAATGTTACTTAGGAGGGAAGCCGAATGTATTATGAGATTTAATGCAACAGGCCCTCTAGGGTTAAATGAAAAAAACGATCTAAGTGTGTTTCTAGGTTGATTTATGAAGCACCCGTCTTTATATATACATATGTATATCTTTGCTACAAATTGTTGCTAATTTTCAAGTTTTGTGTGTATATTTTGATTTTAATGTATGTTTTAATTGTCTGACATCAGCCACATTTTGTTTGTGGATAAAACGGACATGATGTCATACCTAATCAGACCAGCTGAAGCACCGGACAGGTGCGAAACGGCCGTCGTCTGCCACGTACGGCGTGCACTCCCTCTCCCCACCAGCCCTCTCCACACATGTAACCTCCACCATTGAATAAACGGCACTATGCACAGCAAAAAAACGGTGAGTGCTATATCTTTTCTATGTTCATGCTGGAAACATAGTCTTATTTCATTATTCAAAGCTGTCATATTCAGACATAGCTGCCTGCTTTGAACAATATTTAAAAAAAAAAAAAAATGCTTCATATTCACATGATAGACACTGATCGGCATGGGTGAGCCGCTTCAAGTCTAAATGGCTGGGACTGGCAGTTACAAGTCTAGTTGGCGTACCTCCAGCTCAATTCCAAATCCAACTACAAGCTTTTTCAATGGAGCAAGTAGACTGTCCACCACTGGAGCAGAAAATTGTCTCCTGTGTGGAAACTGTTAAAACAGGCAGTCTAGGAATCGGTGCCCTGCTGAAAGCACAGAGTTGGCGGCTGAGGAGCATGGGCATCTTTTGTCAACCTCACTCCTATGAAAATGAGCAAATTAGGGGAACCTCAACAATTCAGGCACCTGTCACTTCTGGTTCTTGAACACTCTGTTGGATGGGGTTCTATTGCCCAACTGTGTTTTAATTGGGTGCATTGTGGTTGATCTCTGGTAATGATAACTGTAAGGGTAAACCAGGTAGAGAGGCTGTTTATGGGCCTTTTTAAACATTTGGTGCTCTGTGGTGAATGTTGTGTAATCTTGGCTGTGAGGGGCAACCAGGTAAAGACGCTATTTAGGGGCCTTCTTAAAATAGATTTTCCAGAAGGGGGGAATCTGTAAATTTTAAACTGCAATATAACCCCAACTGATAACAGCTTGTTGTTGCCTCTGGGCAGCGTGGCTAAGGTAAGCAAATCCTTACTGCAGTGACCGCCAAGTTCCCTTGACTGTTACCAGTGCTGATTACTTGGTAGCCACCCTGCTGAATGCCCGCTACTATGTCAATGTGCCATGGTTAATTCCATCACTAAAGCGTGGCTGAGTCCCCTCTTCATCACGGTCACAGTACCACCAAACCCAAAAATGTAAGAAGAGTCTTATTCCATTTAAAGCAGTCATATTCAGACATAGTTGCCTGCTTTGAACAATATTTTTTTTTCAAAATAAATGCTTCCCATTCCCGGGATAGACACTGATCAGCATGGGTGAGCTGTTTCAAGTCTAAAGGGCTGGGACTTGCAGTAGCAAGTCTAGCTGGCATACTTCCGTCTCAATTCCAAATCCAACTATGAGCTTTTTAAATGCAGTAACTAGTCTGTCCACCACTTGAGCAGAAAATTGGCTTCTTGCGAACTGTTAAAATTGGTGCCCTGCTGAAAGCGCAGAGTTGGCACTTTAGGAACTTGGACATCTTTAGTCAATGTCACCCCCTTGAAAAGGACCAAACAGTGGGAACCGTAACAAGTCAGGCATCTGTTATTTCTGGTTTTTCAGCAATCTGCTGGATGGGGTTCTGTGGCCCATCTCTGTTTTAATTAGGTTCTGTGTGGTGGATTTTGGGCAGTGATAGCTGTGAGGGTCAACCGGAAAAAAAGGTTGTCTATGGGCCTTTTAAACATTGGATGCTGTGTGGTGGATCACAGGCAATCTTGACTGTAAGAGTTAACCTGATAAAGATGCTGTTTAGGGACCTTTTTTTACAAGTTGGTGGTTTGTAGTGGAACTCTGCCAATCTTGGCAAGGGGGGAACTGGGAAAACAGGCTACATAGGGCAAATTTATAAGGGAAATTGGTTACATTTATTGCTCTGTGGGGGAAATCTATCAATCTTGACTGTGTGGGTGAACTGGGAAAACAGGCTCTGTAAGGGCCATTATTAAAATTGTTGGATTTCAGTGATTCTCCACAGACCATCAGTAGGGTCATTGTTAAAATTTTTAGGTTCTGCATTTACTTGCTATGTAACCATAATTGTTATTTGACAGAAGCCCTTTAAGTCATTTAACGATCCACATTTGTTTGCAGGGCACTTGGTATGCTCTTACCCCCATTTATGTTTCTTTGTAGCTCCCTCGCTATTACTACAACCATTTTACAGACCAGAACTTCAGTTCTCCATTGACTTGTATGGGATTCATTGTCCGAGGTCACGTTCGGTTGCTGAATCCGATTTTTGGGGGGGTTTGTGATTATCCAGCGAATCCGAATATCCACAAGTTCACTAAATGTTCGATGCTTAAGTAATATATACATACAGTCATGGCCAAAAGTGTTGGCACCCTTGAAATTGTTCCAGAAAACAAAGTATTTCTCACAGAAAATTATTGCAATTACACATATTTTGGTATACACATATTTATTTCCTTTTGTATGTATTGGAACAACACAAAAAAAAAAACCACAGAGAAAAAAGGCAAATTGGACATAATTTCACACAAAACTCCAAAAATGGGCTGGACAAAATTGTTGGCACCCTCAACTTAATCTTTGGTTGCATGCCCTTTGGAATAAATAACTGCCATCCTTCCTATAACAATCAATAAACTTCTCACACCTCTCACCTGGAATATTGCACCACTCTTCTTTTGCAAACTGGTCCAGGTCTCTCATATTTGAAGCCTGCCTTCTCCTAATTTTAATATCCTTCCACTGGTGATCAATTGGATTTAGATCAGGGCTCATTACTGGCCATTTCATAACTCATGTGGGCATATAGCTATATATATATAATTATTGTCCAGGTCTTGCTAAGTTATGGATTTCAGGCATATACTTTATTACCTATTTTGTTTATATCTTTTCCAAAAACTAAGCTGCAGTGTTAGATCAATTTCCAGTTCATGCTCCTTTAGAAGCTCATTTCAACTGTTGCTCACCAGAGATCCATATACGATATTTAAGCAGTATTTATTTGGGACTTTTCCTTACTGAGCTTTTTGCACCCCTCCTTCATACTTGGAAAGTAGTTTAGTCTGATGTTTCAATATGTTGTACTGAGTTGCATTTGGAAGCAGTTTTTGAAAGAACATTAAAGAATGCTCCTTTGCAGCAATTCCAGCTTTGCAGACCTTTGGCATTCTAGCTGTTAATTTAATGAGGTAATCTGGAGATATTTCACCCCATGCTTCCAGAAGCCCCTCCCACAAGTTGGATTGGCTTGATGGGCACTTTTTGCGTACCATACGGTCAAGCTGCTCCCACAACAGCTCAATAGGGTTGAGATCTGGTGATTGAGCTCGCCACGCCATTACAGATAGAATACCAGCTGCCTGCTTCTTCCCTAAATAGTTCATGCATAATTTGGAGGTGTGCTTTGGGTCATTGTCCTGTTGTAGTATGAAATTGGCTCCAATCAAGCGCTGTCCACAGGCATAGCATGGCGTTGCAAAATGGAGTGATAGCCTTCCTTATTCAAAATCCCTTTTACCTTGTACAAATCTTCCACTTTACTAGCACCAAAGCAGCCCCAGACCATCACATTACCTCCACCATGCTTGACAGATGGCGTCAGGCACTCTTCCAGCATCTTTTCAGTTGTTCTGTCTCACAAATGTGTGATCCAAACAGCTCAAACTT